>NC_135235.1:702023089-702391423 GCF_051348905.1 Ranitomeya variabilis | reverse complement strand
ACACTGCACAGTACCACTCCTCCTGTATATATACACTGCACAGTACCACTCCTCCTGTATATATACACTGCACAGTACCATCACTCCTCCTGTATATATACACCGCACAGTACCACTCCTCCTGTCCTGTATATATACACTGCACAGTACCACTCCTCCTGTATATATACACTGCACAGTACCACTCCTCCTGTATACATACACTGCACAGTACCATCACTCCTCCTGTATATATACACTGCACAGTACCATCACTCCTCCTGTATATATACACTGCACAGTACCATCACTCCTCCTGTATATATACACTGCACAGTACCACTCCTCCTGTCCTGTATATATACACTGCACAGTACCACTCCTCCTGTCCTGTATATATACACTGCACAGTACCACTCCTCCTGTATATATACACTGCACAGTACCACTCCTCCTGTATATATACACTGCACAGTACCATCACTCCTCCTGTATATATACACCGCACAGTACCACTCCTCCTGTCCTGTATATATACACTGCACAGTACCACTCCTCCTGTATATATACACTGCACAGTACCACTCCTCCTGTATATATACACTGCACAGTACCATCACTCCTCCTGTATATATACACCGCACAGTACCACTCCTCCTGTCCTGTATATATACACTGCACAGTACCACTCCTCCTGTCCTGTATATATACACTGCACAGTACCACTCCTCCTGTATATATACACTGCACAGTACCATCACTCCTCCTGTATATATACACTGCACAGTACCACTCCTCCTGTCCTGTATATATACACTGCACAGTACCACTCCTCCTGTATATATACACTGCACAGTACCACTCCTCCTGTATATATACACTGCACAGTACCATCACTCCTCCTGTATATATACACCGCACAGTACCACTCCTCCTGTCCTGTATATATACACTGCACAGTACCACTCCTCCTGTATATATACACTGCACAGTACCACTCCTCCTGTATATATACACTGCACAGTACCATCACTCCTCCTGTATATATACACCGCACAGTACCACTCCTCCTGTCCTGTATATATACACTGCACAGTACCACTCCTCCTGTATATATACACTGCACAGTACCACTCCTCCTGTATATATACACTGCACAGTACCATCACTCCTCCTGTCCTGTATATATACACCGCACAGTACCACTCCTCCTGTCCTGTATATATACACTGCACAGTACCACTCCTCCTGTATATATACACTGCACAGTACCAGTCCTCCTGTATATATACACTGCACAGTACCACTCCTCCTGTATATATACACTGCACAGTACCACTCCTCCTGTATATATACACTGCACAGTACCACTCCTCCTGTATATATACACCGCACAGTACCGCTCCTCCTGTCCTGTATATATACACTGCAGAATTTACAATAGCTTTCACTCATGTAAGAAGTGAAATCTGGCATTGTACTATAGCTATATTTCTCTGCTGTATCTGGGCATCATGAATCGTGGTATGTGTTAAAGGGGGGGGGGGGGGGGGGCTTTTTTTTACTGCTAATTACCATTGTTTCAGTCCAGTTGTGGCTTTATACAGCAGGGAGGAGCATTCCTTGCTGTACTAAGTGAACATTGGAGCGATTGATCTGTCAATGGCCCTTTAAACATATTGTACGGCTCTCGCGGAATTATATTTCAAAATATGTGGCGTTTACGGCTCTCTTAGCCAAAAAGGTTCCTGACCCCTGAGCTAGAGTAATCTGCACCCTACTTCAGCCAACTGAAAAGCATCGCACCCTACTAAAGCTTGAAGCATATTGCCGAAAGCTGCGAGATACAGGCTTGTTGTCCTCTGGTTCAGTCCTCTGTACTCAGCTCCCAGCTTGTGTATGTTTCCTGTTGTGACCCTGGCCTGTTTACTGACTACTCTTGTGTCTTTTGATTTTGTATTTTTTCTTCCCTCACGGTTGTAGCCAGACTACATGACTATTCTTCTTGCCATCTCATACTACTGAAAAGCAAGTATCAATGTGGCAAAAGCCTAGAGGTCTGTGTGTAAGTCCATATGTAAAGGGGTTAAAGAAGTTAAAGGATGATGGGCAAAACTGCGACTATATAACACACCTACTGAAATAATCAAGCTGAACAGTCTTTTTAAGTATAAAAAAGATGAGTATCTACAGCAAAACCTCTTCGGGGTAATTAGAGTATGGGACTCTTTGGCTCTTAGCAATATAAACTATCATAAAGGCCAATATTTTCTAGCACATTAATTTCAACAAGAAATATACTTTTAAATATCACTATAAGGCTGTGTGCACACGTTGCGTATTTGCTTACAGAAATTTCTGCAAGGTTTCTGCATCTCTTGGCAGAAAAATGCATCTTACAAAATACGCGCGGTCTTTTGCATTTTTGTGAATCCAAAGAGCTAAATAAAGATATATATATAAAAAAAAAATAATAGTTGTGATATCATTTCCTTGTTCAACCTCTTCAGCCAGAAACCTCATTAATATTAAATAAAGACACACACACACCAGCCTATGCAGGAGCAGTAACATAATTAACCTACATATGCTGTAACAAAAAATCAATTATCAAATCTGCGTGAAATGCAATATTTGTTTATATTTCAAAATATTTTAAAAAAATTGCATGGGCTGACGCATAATTTTCATAACCAGCAGAGGAAAAGCCGACAGCTGATATTAATATTCTGGCAAGGAGCCAATAGACAAAGTATTAATGTCAGCTCACAGCTGTTTGCTTAGCCTTTACTGGCTAGTTTACGGGGAAACCCCAGAAATTTTTTTACATGGGCTCCCCCTATAAAATCGAACCAGTAAAGGCTAGGCAGGCAGCTGTGGGCTGATATTAAAAGCCTGGGAAGGGGCCATGGATATTGGCATCCCACCAGGCTAGAAACAACAGCTCTCAGCCAGCCCAGAAATGCTGCATCTTATGGATGCGCCAATTCTATTATAGACCTGTCTCTAATCTTCCCTTCATCTCTAAACTCCTCAAACGCCTGGTCCACTCCCGTCTTACCAGCTATCTCTCAGATAACTCTCTTCTCGACCCTCTTCAATCTGGTTTCCGCTCTTTAAACTCTCCTGAAACTGCCCTCACTAAAGTCTCTAATGACCTACTAACAGCTAAATCTAATGGTCACTACTCCATGCTAATTCTCTTGGATCTCTCCGCAGCATTCGACACTGTGGATCATCAGCTCCTCCTCACTATGCTCCGATCCATCGGCCTCAAGGACACCGTTCTCTCCTAGTTCTCCTCCTATCTCTCAGACCGATCCTTCACTGTATGTTTTGCTGGTTCCTCCTCCTCTCACCTTCCCCTTACTGTAGGGGTTCCTGAAGGATCAGTCCTAGGCCCCCTCCTCTTCTCTTTGTATACTGCCCCTATTGGACAAACAATCAGTAGATTTGGTTTCCAGTACCATCTCTATGCTGATGACACCCAATTATACACTACTTCTCCTGTTATCACGCCGACCTTTTCAGAAAACACCAGTGATTGTCTTACCACTGTCTCTAACATCATGTCTTCCCTCTATCTGAAACTGAACCTGTCAAAAACTGAACTCCTCGTGTTTTCTCTCTACTAACCTACCTTTGCCTGACATTGCCATCTCCGTGTGCGGTTCCACCATTACTCTAATGCCCGCTGCCTTGGGGTCATCCTTGATTCCGAGCTTTCATTCACCCCCCACATCCGATCCATGGCTCGCTCTTCTTATCTGCATCTCAAAAACATTTCTAGAATTCGCCCTTTTCTTACTTTCGACTCTGCAAAAACTCTTACTGTTTCACTTATTCATTTTCGTCTGGACTATTGTAACTCTCTACTATTCGGCCCCCCTCTTACCAAACTCTCCCCGCTCCAATCTGTCCTGAATGCTGCTGCCAGGATCATATTCCTCACCAACCGTTACACCGATGCCTCTACCTTGTGCCAGTCATTACACTGGCTACCCATCCACTCCAGATTCCAGTACAAAACAACTACCCTCATTCAGAAAGCACTCCATGGCTCAGCACCACCCTACATCTCCTCTCTGGTCTCAGTCTACCACCCTACGCGTGCCCTCCGCTCCACTAATGACCTCAGGTTAGCATCCTCAATAATCAGAACCTCCCACTCCTGTCTCCAAGACTTTACACGTGCTGCGCCGATTCTTTGGAATACACTACCCAGGTTAATACAATTATTCCCCAATCCCCACAGTTTTAAAGGGAACCTGTCACCCCGTTTTTTCCGTATGAGATAAAAATACCGTTAAATAGGGCCTGAGCTGTGCATTACAATAGTGTATTTTGTGGACCCTGATTCCCCACCTATGCTGCTGAAATACGTTACCAAAGTCGCCGTTTTCGCCTGTCAATTAGGCTGGTCTGGTCAGATGGGCGTGGTGACATCGCTGTTTCTTCCCCCAGGTCTTGCTTATTTTTCCGTTGGTGGCGTAGTGGTGTGCGCATGCCCAAGTGCCGAATCCACTGCATAGGTGTGAAAAAAGAGCGCGAGATGCAAACTCTGCTTCAGGAAAATGGCCGCCGCGATCTCCATCTGCGCACGCGCGGCATCCCGCGGCCATTTTCCTGAAGCCCCGGGCAGCAGAGCGCTCCATCTGCGCACGCGCGGCCACAGGAAGATGGCCGCCCCCACCAATCACCAGGGGAATAGTGCAGATCGCGCTCTTTTTCCACACCTATGCTGTGGATTCGGCACTTGGGCATGCGCAAACCACTACACCGCCACCGGAAAAATAAGCAAGATCTGGGGGAAGAAACAGCGATGTCACCATGCCCATCTGACCAGACCAGCCTGATTGACAGGTGAAAACGGCGACTTTGGTAACGTATTTCGGCAGTATAGGTGGGGAATCAGGGTCCACAAAATACACTATTGTAACGCACAGCTCAGGCCCTATTTAACGGTATTTTTATCTCATACGGAAAAAACGGGGTGACAGGTTCCCTTTAAGCGTGCCCTAAAAACTAATTTGTTCAGATTGGCCTACCTCCTCAACGCATTAACCTAACTATCCCTGTGTGGCCCATTAAAAAAAAAAACCCCAAAAAATCTTAAACCATATTCAGGTTCCTCGCATCATGTTCTCATACACTTTATACAGTTAATAACCCTGTGTCTGTACTGCTACATACTTAGGCAGTTAACTGGTTCATGCAGCTTTACATGAACACCCGAGCCTTACACTATGGCTGGTCCGAATAACTAAAGCAATTGTTACCATCCACCTCTCGTGTCTCCCCTTTTCCTCATAGTTTGCAAGATTGCAAGCAGGGCCCTCATTCCTCTTGGTATCTATTTTGAACTGTGATTTCTGTTATGCTGTAATGTCTATTGTCTGTACAAGTCCCCTCTATAATTTGTAAAGTGCTGCGGAATTTGTTGGCGCTATATAAATAAATTTATTATTATTATTATTATTATGGCACTTAGCCTCGCTCTTCCCACTTGCCCTGTAGCGGTGGCAAGTGGGGTTAACATTTGTGGGGTTGATGTCACCTTTGTATTATCAGGTGACATCAAGCCCACAGGTTAGTAATGGAGAGACATCTATAAGACACCTATCCATTACTAACCATAGTGATATTGTATAAAACACAGACACCCAGAATAAAGTCCTTTATTTGAAATAATCACATAGACTCCTTTATTGAATCAAAATTTACCATGCTTACTGAACGCCTAATCTCCAACTCCCTTGTCTCCTGCAAACAATCAAAAATAATAAACCAACATACAATACTATCCTGTCCACCAGGAGATGTGACTGCTCTACCCGGCCTCCGGTGATACAATGACAGGAGGTAATTATTCCCGCAGTGTATAACTGCGCTGCCGTGAGACTTCACTGGAGTTCATCAGCTCTGATGCTCTCACTTATGGCACTACCGCTGTGAGAACTTTCCCACGCAGCGATGCCTTAAGTTAGAGCACCGGAGCTGTTCAGCTGATTAACTCCTGTGAACTCTCATAGCGGCTCAGTGATACACTGCGGGAGTAGGGTTGAGCGAAACGGATCGGTCATTTTCATAAGTCGCCGACTTTTTGAAAAGTCGGGTTTCATGAAACCCGACCCGATCCCTGTGTGGGGTCGGCCACGCGGTACGCGACTTTCGTGCCAAAGTCGCGTTTCAATGACGCTAAAAGCGCCATTTCTCAGCCAATGAAGGTGGACGCAGAGTGTGGGCAGCGTGATGACATAGATCTCAGTCCCCACCATCTTAGAGAAGGGCATTGCAGTGATTGGCTTGCTTTCTGCGGCGTCACAGGGGCTATAAAGGGGCGTTCCCGCCGACCGCCATCTTACTGCTGCTGATCTGAGCGTAGGGAGAGGTTGCTGCCGCTTCTTCAGAAGCAGGGATAGTGATAGGCAGGGTACATTCACCCCCAAACCGCTTGTGCTGTAGCGATTTCCACTGTCCAACACCACCTTTTGTTTGCAGGGACAGTGGAAGCTACATTTTTTTTACTTAGCGCTGTAGCTCATTGGGCTGCCCTAGAAGGCTCCCTGATAGCTGCGTTGCTGTGTGTGTACGCCGCTGTGCAAACCAACTGCTTTTTTCAAAGCACAAATCCTGTTCCTTCCTTTCTGCACAGCTATCTTGTTTGTTTGTCCACACTTTTGTTTTTTTTTGTGCAGCTGTCCACTCCTTGTTATTGCTGCCTGCCATACCTTGCTGAGATTACTGCAGGGAGATAGTAATTGTAGGACAGTCCCTTTTTTTTTTTTTTTTTAAATTCTCCCTGAAAACAAAAAAAAAATAGTGGGAGATTAAGATTGGCATTTCTGCTTGAGTGCCGGTCCTGTGTGTGCCATCTGTCTCAAATTATTGGTGCACAGAAAACCTAGTGTGTCATACTGGGAATTTTTTTTTTAAAGGGAACCTGTCACCACGTTTTTGGAAGATGGGATAAAAATAGCGTTAAATAGGGGCAGAGGTGGGCGTTACATTAGTGTGTGTGTTATGCGTTTATTACCCACCTAAGTTGCCGAAATACCTTTGCAAAGTCTCCGTTTTCGCCTGTCAATCAGGCTGGTCTGGTCAGATGGGCGTGGTGTCTTCCCCCAGATCTTGCTTAGTTTTCCGTTGGTGGCGTAGTGGTGTGCGCATGCCCAAGGTCCCGAATCCTCTGCCAGGGGATTTAAAAGAGCGCGGTGTTCGTTATTGCATTGGTGATCGGTGGGCGCGGCCATCTTCCTTTGGCCGCGCGTGCGCAGAAGCGGCGCTCTGCTGGCCGCGGCATCAGGAAAATGGCCGCGGGATGCCGCGCGTGCGCAGATGGATATCGCGGCGGCCATTTTCCTGAAGCCGCGGCCAGCAGAGCGCCGCGGCCAGCAGAGCGCCGCTTCTGCGCACGCGCGGCCAAAGGAAGATGGCCGCGCCCACCGATCACCAATGCAATAACGAACACCGCGCTCTTTTAAATCCCCTGGCAGAGGATTCGGGACCTTGGGCATGCGCACACCACTACGCCACCAACGGAAAACTAAGCAAGATCTGGGGGAAGACACCACGCCCATCTGACCAGACCAGCCTGATTGACAGGCGAAAACGGAGACTTTGCAAAGGTATTTCGGCAACTTAGGTGGGTAATAAACGCATAACACACACACTAATGTAACGCCCACCTCTGCCCCTATTTAACGCTATTTTTATCCCATCTTCCAAAAACGTGGTGACAGGTTCCCTTTAAATTCTCCCAGAAAAAAAAAATAGTGGGAAATTAAGATTGGCATTTCTGCTTGAGTGCCGGTCCTGTGTGTGCCATCTGTCTCAAATTATTGGTGCACAGAGAACCTAGTGTGTCATACTGTGAATTATTTTTTTTTAATTCTCCCTGAAAAAAAAAAATAGTGGGAGATTAAGATTGGCATTTCTGCTTAAGTGCCGGTCCTGTGTGTGCCATCTGTCTCAAATTATTGGTGCACAGAAAACCTAGTGTGTCATACTGTGATTTATTATTTTTTTTTTAAATTCTCCCTGAAAAAAAATTAGTGGGAGATTAAGATTGGCATTTCTGCTTGAGTGCTGGTCCTGTGTGTGCCATCTGTCTCAAATTATTGGGGCTCAGAAAACCTAGTGTGTCATACTGGGATTTTTTTTTTTTTTTTAGATTCTCCCTGAAAAAAAAAAAAAGTGGGAGATTAAGATTGGCATTTCTGCTTGAGTGCTGGTCCTGTGTGTGCCATCTGTCTCAAATTATTGGTGCACAGAAAACCTAGTGTGTCATACTGTGAATTTTTTTTTTTTTTTTAAATTCTCCCTGAAAAAAAAAAATAGTGGAAGATTAAGATTGGCATTTCTGCTTGAGTGCCGGTCCTGTGTGTGCCATCTGTCTCAAATTATTGGTGCACAGAAAACCTAGTGTGTCATACTGGGAATTTTTTTTTTTAAATTCTCCCAGAAAAAAAAAATAGTGGGAAATTAAGATTGGCATTTCTGCTTGAGTGCCGGTCCTGTGTGTGCCATCTGTCTCAAATTATTGGTGCACAGAGAACCTAGTGTGTCATACTGTGAATTATTTTTTTTTAATTCTCCCTGAAAAAAAAAAATAGTGGGAGATTAAGATTGGCATTTCTGCTTAAGTGCCGGTCCTGTGTGTGCCATCTGTCTCAAATTATTGGTGCACAGAAAACCTAGTGTGTCATACTGTGAATTTTTTTAAAAAAAAATTCTCCCTGAAAAAAAAAAAAATAGTGGAAGATTAAGATTGGCATTTCTGCTTGAGTGCCGGTCCTGTGTGTGCCATCTGTCTCAAATTATTGGGGCACAGAAAACCTAGTGTGTAACATTGGGCCTGATTTTCCTTTCAGTGTCAGGCACCTATAAAGGTATATATAAATCCTACAGAAGTTTGAGTTCACCTTTTAAGTTGTTTTACAGTAACCAATACCGTTACTTTGGTTACGTTTTGCAAACAATGAGGAAGTCTGGTGGAAGAGGTCATGGCCGTGGGCGGTCATTGTCAGCTGGTAATGAAGGTAGTGGTGGTGGAGCATCAGGTGGTTGTGGTAAAAGCAGTACAGCACCTAAGTCTCGAGTTGTTGAGCCAGGTTCGTCGTCTGGCTACACAAGGCCTCGAACGCTCCCTTTTCTGGGAGTAGGAAAACCGCTTTTAAAGTCGGAGCAGCAAGAACAAGTTTTGGCTTTCCTTGCTGACTCAGCCTCTAGCTCTTTTGCCTCCTCTTCTGAAAGTGCTAAATGTAAAAGCAGCGCGTCGTTAGTGGATGTTCACGGTCAGGGACAAGTCGCTTCCTTGTCTTCTTCACCCAGAACAAGAGAGAAGGATGCGTCAGGCGACACAACGGGTTACTCCATGGAGCTCTTTACACATACCGTTCCTGGGTTAGACAGTGAAACAGTTAACAGGCCATGCCCATTAGAAGTAGAATCGGACATGGAGTGCACAGATGCACAGCCACAGCCAGATTACTATGCTGTTCCTTTGACTCAGACCAGAACATTGCCCTCGCAGTGTACTGAGCCAGAATCAAACCCAGCAGAGACTATGGTGCCCTGTCATGAACGCTATACCACCGGCTTACACGGTGACACAGACGAAATTGCACACGACATAGAAGAGGAGGTCATAGATGACCCAGTTCTTGACCCCGATTGGCAGCCATTGGGGGAACAGGGTGCAGGCGGCAGTAGTTCTGAAGCGGAGGAGGAGGAGCCGCAACAGGCATCAACATCACAACAGGTTCCATCTGCCGGGCCCGTATCTGGCCAAAAACGCTTGGCAAAACCAAAACCAGTTGGAGGACAGCGTGGCCATCCGGTTAAAGAAGCTCAGTCTGCAATGCCTGAAAAGATATCCGATAGTAGAAAGAGTGCAGTCTGGCATTTTTTTAAACAACATCCAAATGATCAGCGCAAAGTCATCTGTCAAAAATGTTCAACGACCTTAAGCAGAGGTCAGAATCTTAAAAGTCTAAATACAAGTTGCATGCATAGACATTTAACCACCATGCATTTGCAAGCCTGGACTAACTACCAAACGTCCCTAAAGGTTGCAGCACCCTCGGCCAATGAAGCTAGTCAGCAACGCTACATCCCTTCCCTCCCTGTAAGCCCACCATTTCCCGCACCACCTGCAGTATCTGTGCAGCTTTCGTCGCCAGGCCAAAGCAGTCAGGGAATCACCAGGTTAGTAGTAGGAAACACTGCATGTAGGGCACCGGCAAGAATACCATCTCCAACCCTCTCTCAGTCACCCATGTCCACCAGCACCCCCGCTAGTTCCACCATATGCAGCTCTCCAGTCCAGCTCACCCTTCATGAGACTCTCGTTAGGAAAAGGAAGTACTCATCCTCGCATCCGCGTACACAGGGTTTGAACGCCCACATTGCTAGACTAATCTCATTAGAGATGATGCCCTACCGGTTAGTTGAAAGCGAAGCTTTCAAAGCGCTGATGGACTACGCTGTACCACGCTACGAGCTACCCAGTCGGCACTTCTTTTCGAGAAAAGCCATCCCAGCCCTCTACCACCATGTTAAAGAGCGCATCGTCCATGCACTCAGGCAATCTGTGACTACAAAGGTGCACCTGACAACAGATGCATGGACCAGTAGGCATGGCCAGGGACATTACGTGTCCATCACGGCACACTGGGTGAATGTGGTGGATGCAGGGTCCACAGGGGACAGCAATATTGGGACAGTTCTGCCTAGCCCACGGTCAAGGAAACAGTTGGCTGTAGGTGTTCGCCCCCCCTCCTCCTCCTGCAGAAGCGAGAGCTCGTCCACAGACCGCAGTTGCACATCCACTCCATCCGAAGCTGCCACTGTTGCACACCAGGTGTACCATTAGAGGACAGCTAGTGGCAAGCGTCAGCAGGCTGTATTGGCAATGAAGTGTTTGGGCAACAACAGACACACCGCGGAAGTTCTGTCCGAGTTCTTGCAGAAAGAAACCCAGTCATGGCTGGGCACTGTACATCTTGAGGCAGGCAAGGTAGTGAGTGATAACGGAAGGAATTTCATGGCTGCCATAGCCCTTTCCCAACTGAAACACATTCCTTGCCTGGCTCACACCTTAAACCTGGTGGTGCAGTGCTTCCTGAAAAGTTATCCGGGGTTACCCGACCTGCTCCTCAAAGTGCGCAGACTTTGCTCTCATATCCGCCGTTCGCCCGTACACTCCAGCCGTATGCAGAACTATCAGCGGTCTTTGAACCTTCCCCAGCATCGCTTAATCATCGATGTTGCAACAAGGTGGAACTCCACACTGCACATGCTTCAGAGACTGTGCGAACAGAGGCGTGCTGTTATGTATTTGTGGGAGGATACACATACACGGGCAGGCAGTTGGATGGCAGACATGGAGTTGTCAGGTGTGCAGTGGTTGAAGATACAAGACCTGTGTCAAGTCCTTCAGTGTTTTGAGGAATGCACACGGCTGGTTAGTGCAGACAACGCCATAATAAGCATGAGCATCCCCCTAATGCGTCTGCTGATGCAAAGTTTGACGCACATAAAGGAGCAGGCGTCTGCAGCCAAGGAAGAGGAAAGCCTTGATAACAGTCAGCCATTGTCTGGTCAGGGCAGTCTACAGGATGAGGTAGCGGGCGAAGAGGAGGAGGACGAGGAGGATGATGGGGATGAGTATTTTTTAAATGAGGAAGCTTCTCTAGGTCCAATGGAAATTGCTGGTGTGGCAAGGCCGGGTTCAGGTTTTTTGAGGGAGACAAGTGACGTAGATTTGCCTGTAACTGCCCCTCAAACCAGCACAACCGCAGATTTGACTACTGGAACTTTGGCCCACATGGCGGATTATGCCTTACGTGTTATGATCCTGGTGGTAGGATCTCAAACTGACCTGACACATATGACCAGAATATAGGACAAGTTCTGGGGATGTGGAAACTATACTGAGCGCAATCCTGATCCTATCCACACACACTAAAGGTAGCCGTGGAGCGTTCCTAAAAAAATCCTAGACGCCTCGTTCACAGCCTGAGAAACTGACTACCCCTAGAGAGAAAGCAAAGACCTCACTTGCCTCAGAGAAATAACCCCAAAGTATTTAGACAGCCCCCCACAAATAATAACGGTGAGTTAAGGGGAAAACACAAACGTAGAAATGAAACAGGTTAAGCAAAGGAGGCCCGCTAACACTATATAGAAGAAAATAGATAGGAGTCTGTGCGGTCAGTACAAAAACTATCAAAAATAAACCACACAGAGAATACAAGAACCCTCACACCGACTCACGATGCGAGGGGCGCACTCTGCACCCCAGAACTAACCAGCAAGCGAAAAATCACATAATAGCAAGCTGGACTGAACTCATTATATACTGAGAAACGTTTTCAAGGAAATAATGAGCAAGAGTAACAAAAAGAACTTAGCTTCTCCGGCAGGAGACAGGTCACAAGGAATATAAAGGAGAGCACAAAATCATGACTGAATACACCGACAGCAGGCAACAAGTGAATGTCCAGGTGGAATTAAATAGAGACTAGTCATAGCAGGAAATGAGGTAGCTGAGCCCTGCTACAGACCCGCAGTAACGCTAAAGGCCACCAGAGGGAGCCCAGATGGAATTCACAGCAGTACCCCCCCCCCTTGAGGAGGGGTCACCGAACCCTCACCAGAGCCCCCCGGCCGATCGGGACGAGCTGAATGAAAGGCACGAACCAAATCGGCCGCATGGACATCAGAGGCGACAACCCAGGAATTATCCTCCTGACCATAGCCCTTCCACTTAACCAAGTACTGAAGCTTCCGTCTCGAAACACGAGAATCCAAGATCTTCTCAACCACATACTCCAATTCTCCCTCGACCAAGACAGGAGCAGGAGGATCAACAGAAGGAACCACAGGCACCACATATCTCCGCAACAATGACCTATGGAACACATTGTCAATGGCAAACGAAGCTGGGAGGTCCAAACGAAACGACACAGGGTTGAGAATTTCCAAAATCTTATAAGGACCGATGAAACGAGGCTTGAACTTAGGAGAGGAAACCTTCATCGGAACATAACGAGAAGACAACCATACCAAATCCCCCCACACGAAGTCGGGGACCCACACAGCGACGGCGGTTAGTAAAGCGCTGAGCCTTCTCTTGTGACAACGTCAAATTGTCCACCACATGGTTCCAAATCTGCTGCAACCTATCCACCACAGAATCCACCCCAGGACAGTCAGAAGGCTCAAACTGACCCGAGGAGAAACGAGGATGAAAACCAGAATTGCAAAAGAAAGGTGAAACCAAAGTAGCAGAACTAGCCCGATTATTGAGGGCGAACTCAGCCAATGGCAAAAAATTCACCCAATCATCCTGATCAGCCGAAACAAAACATCTCAAATAAGTTTCCAAGGTCTGATTAGTTCGTTCGGTTTGGCCATTCGTCTGAGGATGGAAGGCCGCCGAAAAAGACAATTCAATGCCCATCTTGGCACAAAAGGACCGCCAAAATCTGGACACAAACTGGGATCCTTTGTTAGACACAATGTTCTCCGGAATACCATGTAAACGAACCACATTCTGAAAAAACAGTGGTACCAAATCGGAGGAGGAAGGCAACTTAGGCAAGGGTACCAAATGGACCATTTTAGAAAACCGATCACAAACCACCCAGATGACAGACATTCTCTGAGAGACAGGAAGATCTGAAATAAAATCCATGGAAACATGCGTCCAAGGCCTCTTCGGGACAGGCAAAGGCAAAAGCAATCCACTGGCACGAGAACAGCAAGGCTTGGCCCGAGCACAAATCCCACAGGACTGCACAAAGGAGCGCACATCCCGCGACAAGGAAGGCCACCAAAAGGACCTCGCCACCAAATCCCTGGTAACAAAAATCCCAGGATGACCCGCCAACACCGAAGAATGAACCTCAGAAATAACTCTACTGGTCCATCTGTCCGGGACAAACAGTCTCTCCGGTGGACAACGGTCAGGTCTATTGGCCTGAAACTCATGCAACACTCGTCGCAGATCAGGAGAGATGGCAGACAAAATCACCCCCTCTTTGAAGACACCAGTCGGTTCAGAAACTTTCGGGGAGTCAGGTACAAAACTCCTAGAAAGGGCATCAGCCTTCACGTTTTTTGAACCCGGAAGATATGAAACCACGAAATTGAAACGAGAGAAAAATAGCGACCATCGAGCCTGTCTCGGATTCAACCGTTTGGCAGACTCGAGATAAGTCAAATTCTTGTGATCAGTCAAGACCACCACACGATGCTTGGCTCCCTCAAGCCAATGTCGCCACTCCTCAAATGTCCACTTCATTGCCAACAACTCTCGATTACCAACATCATAATTCCGCTCGGCAGGCGAAAATTTCTTGAACAGAAAGCGCATGGTCTCATCACAGAACCATCAGAGCTTTTCTGCGACAAGACAGCCCCTGCTCCAATCTCAGACGCATCAACCTCGACCTGGAAAGGAAGACAGACATCGGGCTGGCACAAGACAGGAGAAGAAAAGCGACGTTTCAGCTCCTGAAAGGCCTCCACAGCCGCAGGAGACCAATTAGTCACATCAGAACCCTTCTTGGTCAAATCCGTCAAAGGTTTAACCACACTAGAAAAATTAGTGATGAAACGACGGTAAAAATTAGCAAAACCCAAGAACTTCTGAAGACTCTTCACAGATGTAGGTTGAGTCCAGTCATGAATAGCCTGGACCTTGACTGGATCCATCTCAATAGTAGAAGGAGAAAAAATAAAGCCCAAAAAGGAAACCTTCTGGACTCCAAAGAGACATTTAGAGCCCTTCACAAACAAGGCATTGGCACGCAGGACCTGAAATACCATCCTGACCTGTCTCACATGAGATTCCCAATCATCGGAAAAGACCAAAATATCATCCAGGTACACAATCATAAATCTATCCAGATATTCTCGGAAAATGTTGTGCATGAAGGACTGAAACACAGAAGGGGCATTAGAAAGCCCAAAAGGCATCACCAAGTACTCAAAATGGCCTTCGGGCGTATTAAATGCTGTTTTCCATTCATCGCACTGCTTTATGCGCACAAGATTATACGCTCCTCGGAGATCTATCTTGGTGAACCAACTGGCCCCCTTAATCCGGGCAAACAGATCAGACAACAGTGGCAAGGGGTACTGAAATTTGACCGTGATGTTATTTAGAAGGTGATAATCAACACAGGGTCTCAGAGAACCATCCTTCTTGGCCACAAAAAAGAACCCCGCACCCAAAGGGGACGAGGACGGGCGAATATGCCCCTTCTCCAAGGACTCCTTTATATAACTCCGCATAGCGGTATGTTCTGGTACAGATAAATTAAAAAGTCGTCCCTTAGGGAACTTACTACCAGGAATCAGATTTATAGCACAATCACAATCCCTATGAGGAGGTAGGGCATTGGATCTGGGCTCAAACACATCCTGGTAGTCCGACAAAAATTCAGGGACTTCAGAAGGAGTAGAAGAAGCAATTGACACCAAAGGAGTTTCGCCATGAATTCCCTGGCAACCCCAACTTGACACAGACATTGCTTTCCAATCCAGGACTGGATTATGAGCCCGCAACCATGGCAGGCCCAGCACGACAACATCATGCAAATTATGTAGCACAAGAAAACGAATCACCTCCTGATGTGCAGGAGCCATGCACATGGTCACTTGAGTCCAGTACTGAGGTTTATTCTTGGCCAATGGTGTAGCATCAATTCCCTTTAGTGGAATAGGGAATTGTAAAGGCTCCAAGATAAAACCACAGCGCCTGGCAAATGACAAATCCATCAAATTCAGGGCAGCACCTGAATCCACAAAAGCCATAACTGAGTAGGATGGCAGAGAGCAAATCAAAGTAACAGACAAAATAAATTTAGGTTGTACAGTACCAATGGTGACAGACTTGGCGAATCTTTTTGTGCGCTTAGAACACTCTGAGATAACATGAGCAGAATCACCACAGTAAAAGCACAACCCATTCTGACGTCTGTGGTTTTGCCGTTCAACTCTGGTCAAAATCCTGTCGCATTGCATAGGCTCAGGCTTTTGCTCAGAAAATACCGCCAGATGGCGCACAGGTTTGCGCTCCCGCAAACGTCGATCAATCTGAATGGCCAAAGATATTGACTCATTCAGACCCGCAGGCGTGGGGAAACCCACCATAACATCTTTAAGGGCTTCAGAAAGACCCTTTCTGAAAATCGCCGCCAGGGCGCACTCATTCAATTGAGTGAGCACAGACCACTTCCTAAACCTCTGACAGTAAATCTCCGCTTCATCCTGACCCTGAGAGAGAGCCAGCAAAGCCTTCTCTGCTTGGTCTACCTGATTTGGTTCCTCATAAAGCACTCCAAGCGCCAGAAAAAACGCATCCACATTTAGCAATGCAGGATCTCCTGGCGCCAGAGAGAATGTCCAATCTTGAGGGTCGCCACGCAACAAAGAAATAACAATCTTAACTTGCTGAACAGAATCACCAGAAGAGGGAGGTCTCAGAGAAAGGAATAACTTACAATTATTCTTAAAGTTCAAAAACCTAGATCTATCTCCGGAAAACAGTTCAGGAATTGGTATTTTAGGCTCTGACATAGGACTGCGGACTACATAATCCTGAATGCCCTGTACTCTGGCAGTGAGATGATCCACACTAGAAGACAGACTCTGAATGTCCATGTCTGCCGCTGAGTTCAGAACCACCCAAAGATTAAGGGGAGGAGAGAAGCCAAACAGTGCAGAGGGAAAAAAAAATGACCTCAAGATTTCTCTTCTCCCTCTTCTGCTGCATTAACACTTTCGGGCCTGCTGTACTGTTATGATCCTGGTGGTAGGATCTCAAACTGACCTGACACATATGACCAGAATATAGGACAAGTTCTGGGGATGTGGAAACTATACTGACCGCAATCCTGATCCTATCCACACATACTAAAGGTAGCCGTGGAGCGTTCCTAAAAAAATCCTAGACGCCTCGTTCACAGCCTGAGAAACTGACTACCCCTAGAGAGAAAGCAAAGACCTCACTTGCCTCAGAGAAATAACCCCAAAGTATTTAGACAGCCCCCCACAAATAATAACGGTGAGATAAGGGGAAAACACAAACGTAGAAATGAAACAGGTTAAGCAAAGGAGGCCCGCTAACACTAGATAGAAGAAAATAGATAGGAGTCTGTGCGGTCAGTACAAAAACTATCAAAAATAAACCACGCAGAGAATACAAGAACCCTCACACCGACTCACGATGCGAGGGGCGCACTCTGCACCCCAGAACTAACCAGCAAGTGAAAAATCACATAATAGCAAGCTGGACTGAACTCATTATATACTGAGAAACGTTTTCAAGGAAATAATGAGCAAGAGTAACAAAAAGAACTTGGCTTCTCCGGCAGGAGACAGGTCACAAGGAATATCCAGGAGAGCACAAAATCCTGACTGAATACACCGACAGCAGGCAACAAGTGAATGTCCAGGTGGAATTAAATAGAGACTAGTCATAGCAGGAAATGAGGTAGCTGAGCCCTGCTACAGACCCGCAGTAACGCTAAAGGCCACCAGAGGGAGCCCAGACGGAATTCACAACACTTACGTATCCTCAAAAAGGACCCACGCATTCTTAAAATGATGACCGATGACGATTACTGGTTGGCCTGCCTCCTTGATCCTCGCTATAAAGGCAAATTGCAAA
Source organism: Ranitomeya variabilis (assembly GCF_051348905.1). Classification (NCBI taxonomy): domain Eukaryota; kingdom Metazoa; phylum Chordata; class Amphibia; order Anura; family Dendrobatidae; genus Ranitomeya; species Ranitomeya variabilis. The sequence continues at coordinate 702,373,758 of NC_135235.1, read as the reverse complement.
ATATTATGCCACATGAGAACCTCGAACAAATATTAGCAACCAAACAAGCAACTCTTCTAGACCGTTTGATTCAGGCATTCCCAGCACACAGCGCCGGTGATGGTTCTCACACGAGCTGCAGGGGGCTACAGGGCAGAGGTGTTAGAGGTGCACAAATCAGAAGTGGCGTTGGACAGAGGGGTTTTCTGACCAGGTTGTGGAGTGATTTCGCAATGACCGCAGACAGGACAGATACTGCAGCATCAATTCAAAGTGACAGGAGACATTTGTCCAGTATGGTTACTAACTATTTTTCAGCCCTTATCGATGTTCTCCCTCAACCGTCATTCCCATTTGATTACTGGGCATCCAAATTAGACACCTGGCAGAATATGCATTGCAGGAGCTTGCTTGCCCAGCAGCTAGTGTGCTATCAGAAAGAGTATTCAGTGCTGCTGGTTCAATATTAACCGAAAAAAGGACTCGTCTGGCTACCCAAAATGTTGATGATCTAACCTTCATTAAAATGAACCACTCCTGGATTTCAAATTATTTTGCCCCACCTTTCCCGGCTGACACCTAGCTTTCCTATAAAAAGGTCTTGCTTGTGGACTGGTCTTACTGAGTGTACCAATCTCTTAATTTGCAGCAGCTGTTTGTCCAGCATACGACATGTTTACACCTCCCTAAATGGGAAAACTCCCTCCACGGGGCCGTGGTCTCGCCACTTGGCGCAAGCACCCGTTAGAGTGCCGTTTGTCTGAAGAGGTGGGTGTGCCCGCTTTTGGTCGACGGCACTGCCACTGGGTCCCTCATAGTACAATAAAGTGTCTCTGGCGGTGGTGGCACACAACCAACGTCAGACACACCGTTGTAACATAAGGGGCCCTGAGCCTGTACCGCCGGCCACAAGAGAGTTTCCCCCCCCCAGCTCAAACTGTGCTCTACCACGTGCAAAATTATCTCTCACAGCTCCAACAATGTTTAGTCTATGCGCTGACATCCTTCAATGCCTGGCACTGACAATACCAATTTGTTGACATGTATGATGCAAGTTAAAATAGTCAGGGTCAGTGTCCTATATTGACACCAGTAAATACTTAGTGCCAAATTACTATGTCTGAAACTCAGCAGAGGAGCCCACCCCTGTACCTAAGTATGCCACACTTTTGTTTTTTTGTTTTGTTTTGCGAGACATTAACATCTATTTATTTTTTGGGAGTACTAACTGTGTCAGACACTCCTTCCAATCGTCCTGCGCTGACCACACCAATGCTGCCTGTGTACCCCTGTAACCAATTTAAAACTGCATAGAGCCTATTTTATTATTTTAGGCCTAGTAAGTCTGTCTGCGGTCCCTCCTTGCAATCGCCCTCCGCTGACCACACCAATGCTGCCTGTGTACCCCTGCGAGATAACTCAGTGCATAGAGCCTATTTTATTATTTTAGGCCTAGTAAGTCTGTCTGCGGTCCCTCCTTGCAATCGTCCTCCGCTGACCATACCAATGCTGCCCGTGTACCCCTGGAACCTATTTTATAGTGCATAGAGCCTATTTTTTTTATTTTATTTAATATTAATAAAGCCATGATGGACTACGCTGTACCACGCTACGAGCTACCCAGTCGACACTTCTTTTGTGAGAAAAGCCATCCCAACCCTCCACCAGCATGTAAAAGACCGCATTGTCTATGCACTCTGGCAATCTGTGAGTACAAAGGTGCACCTGACAACAGACGCATGGACCTGTAGGCATGGCCACTGAAGGTTACGTCCATTACGGCGCAATGGGTTAATGTGGTGGATGCATGGTCCACAGGGGACAGCCTACTAAGTCTGTCTGCAGTCCCTAATTAAAATTGTCCTCAATTCAGGTTTTCGGGCTTTTTAAAAAAATAGGAAACCGCATTTGGGCTACTAGTTTGGTTGGGGCCTACTAGTGATGTCTGCCGCTCCTGTGTGTTCTCCTCCTCCTGGGTGTTCTCCCCCAGGTTTCCTTGTCTGAGCTTCAACCTTCAGGCTCTCATTAAGTATTTTTAAATGTAACACTGCAGTTGCCCTGCTACATGGGTTGGAGCCTAGTAACGGTGTCTGCCGCTCCTTGGTGTTCTCCTCCTCCTTGGTGTTCTCCTCCTGGTTTCCTTGTCTGAGCTTCAACCTTCAGGCTCTCATTAAGTATTTTTAAATGTAACACTGCAGCTGCCCTGCTACCTGTGTTGGGGCCTAGTAACGGTGTCTGCCGCTCCCTGGTGTTGTCCTCCACTGAAAAAGCTGAGCTTCAACCTTCAGGCTCTCATTAAGTATTTTTAAATGTAACACTGCAGCTGCCCTGCTACCTGTGTTGGGGCCTAGTAACGGTGTCTGCCGCTCCCTGGTGTTGTCCTCCACTGAAAAAGCTGAGCTTCAACCTTCAGGCTCTCATTAAGTATTTTTAAATGTAACACTGCAGTTGCCCTGCTACCTAGGTTGGGGCCTAGTAACGGTGTGTGCCGCTCCTTGGTGTTCTCCTCCTTGGTGTTCTCCTCCTGGTTTCCTTGTCTGAGCTTCAACCTTCAGGCTCTCATTCAATATTTTTAAATGTAACACTGCAGTTGCCCTGGTACCTGGGTTGGGGCCTAGTAACTGTGTCTGCCGCTCCTTGGTGTTCTCCTCTTTCTTGGTGTTCTCCTCCTGGTTTCCTTGTCTGAGCTCCAACCTTCAGGCTCTCATTAAGTATTTTTAAATGTAACACTGCAGTTGCCCTGCTACCTGGGTTGGGGGCCTAGTAACGGTGTCTGACGCTCCTTGGTGTTCTCCTACTGGTTTCCTTGTCTGAGCTTCAACCTTCAGGCTTTCATTAAGTATTTTTAAATGTAACACTGCAGTTGCCCTGCTACCTGGGTTGGGGCCTAGTAACGGTGTGTGCCGCTCCTTGGTGTTCTCCTCCTCCTTGGTGTTCTCCTCCTGGTTTCCTTGTCTGAGCTTCAACCTTCAGGCTCTCATTAAGTATTTTTAAATGTAACACTGCAGTTGCCCTGCTACCTGGGTTGGGACCTAGTAACGGTGTCTGCCGCTCCCTGGTGTTGTCCTCCACTGAAAAAGCTGAGCTTCAACCTTCAGGCTCTCATTAAGTATTTTTAAATGTAACACTGCAGTTGCCCTGCTACCTGGGTTGGGGCCTAGTAACGGTGTGTGCCGCTCCTTGGTGTTCTCCTCCTCCCTGGTGTTCTCCTCCTGGTTTCCTTGTCTGAGCTTCAACCTTCAGGCTCTCATTAAGTATTTTTAAATGTAACACTGCAGTTGCCCTGCTACCTGGGTTGGGGCCTAGTAACGGTGTCTGCCGCTCCCTGGTGTTGTCCTCCACTGAAAAAGCTGAGCTTCAACCTTCAGGCTCTCATTAAGTATTTTTAAATGTAACACTGCAGTTGCCCTGCTACCTGGGTTGGGGCCTAGTAACGGTGTCTGCCGCTTCCTGGTTTTGTCCTCCACTGAAAAAGCTGAGCTTCAACCTTCAGGCTCTCATTAAGTATTTTTAAATGTAACACTGCAGTTGCCCTGCTACATGGGTTGGAGCCTAGTAACGGTGTCTGCCGCTCCTTGGTGTTCTCCTCCTCCTTGGTGTTCTCCTCCTGGTTTCCTTGTCTGAGCTTCAACCTTCAGGCTCTCATTCAATATTTTTAAATGTAACACTGCAGTTGCCCTGCTACCTGGGTTGGGGCCTAGTAACGGTGTCTGCCGCTCCCTGGTGTTGTCCTCCACTGAAAAAGCTGAGCTTCAACCTTCAGGCTCTCATTAAGTATTTTTAAATGTAACACTGCAGTTGCCCTGGTACCTGGGTTGGGGCCTAGTAACGGTGTGTGCCGCTCCTTGGTGTTCTCCTCCTCCTTGGTGTTCTCCTCCTGGTTTCCTTGTCTGAGCTTCAACCTTCAGGCTCTCATTAAGTATTCTTAAATGTAACACTGCAGTTGCCCTGCTACCTGGGTTGGGGCCTAGTAACGGTGTGTGCCGCTCCTTGGTGTTCGCCTCTTTCTTGGTGTTCTCCTCCTGGTTTCCTTGCCTGAGCTTCAACCTTCAGGCTCTCATTAAGTATTTTTAAATGTAACACTGCAGTTGCCCTGCTACCTGGGTTGGGGCCTAGTAACGGTGTGTGCCGCTCCTTGGTGTTCTCCTCCTCCTTGGTGTTCTCCTCCTGGTTTCCTTGTCTGAGCTTCAACCTTCAGGCTCTCATTAAGTATTTTTAAATGTAACACTGCAGCTGCCCTGCTACCTGGGTTGGGGCCTAGTAACGGTGTCTGCCGCTCCCTGGTTTTGTCCTCCACTGAAAAAGCTAAGCTTCAACCTTCAGGCTCTCATTAAGTATTTTAAATGTAACACTGCAGTTGCCCTGGTGCCTGGGTTGGGGCCTAGTAACGGTGTCTGCCGCTCCTTGGTGTTCTCCTCCTTCTTGGTGTTCTCCTCCTGGTTTCCTTGTCTGAGCTTCAACCTTCAGGCTCTCATTAAGTATTTTTAAATGTAACACTGCAGCTGCCCTGCTACCTGGGTTGGGGCCTAGTAACGGTGTCTGACGCTCCTTGGTGTTCTCCTCCTGGTTTCCTTGTATGAGCTTCAACCTTCAGGCTTTCATTAAGTATTTTTAAATGTAAGACTGCAGTTGCCCTGCTACCTGGGTTGGGGCCTAGTAACGGTGTCTGCCGCTCCCTGGTGTTGTCCTCCACTGAAAAAGCTGATCTTCAACCTTCAGGCTCTCATTAAGTATTTTTAAATGTAACACTGCAGTTGCCCTGCTACCTGGGTTGGGGCCTAGTAACGGTGTCTGCCGCTCTCTGGTTTTGTCCTCCACTGAAAAAGCTGAGCTTCAACCTTCAGGCTCTCATTAAGTATTTTTAAATGTAACACTGCAGTTGCCCTGCTACCTGGGTTGGGACCTAGTAACGGTGTCTGACGCTCCTTGGTGTTCTCCTCCTGGTTTCCTTGTCTGAGCTTCAACCTTCAGGCTCTCATTAAGTATTTTTAAATGTAACACTGCAGTTGCCCTGCTACCTGGGTTGGGGCCTAGTAACGGTGTGTGCCGCTCCTTGGTGTTCTCCTCCTCCTTGGTGTTCTCCTCCTGGTTTCCTTGTCTGAGCTTCAACCTTCAGGCTCTCATTAAGTATTTTTAAATGTAACACTGCAGCTGCCCTGCTACCTGGGTTGGGGCCTAGTAACGGTGTCTGCCGCTCCCTGGTGTTGTCCTCCACTGAAAAAGCTGAGCTTCAACCTTCAGGCTCTCATTAAGTATTTTTAAATGTAACACTGCAGTTGCCCTGCTATCTGGGTTGGGGCCTAGTAACGGTGTCTGCCGCTCCCTGGTGTTGTCCTCCACTGAAAAAGCTGAGCTTCAACCTTCAGGCTCTCATTAAGTATTTTTAAATGTAACACTGCAGTTGCCCTGCTATCTAGGTTGGGGCCTAGTAACGGTGTGTGCCGCTCCTTGGTGTTCTCCTCCTCCTTGGTGTTCTCCTCCTGGTTTCCTTGTCTGAGCTTCAACCTTCAGGCTTTCAGTAAGTATTTTTAAATGTAACACTGCAGTTGCCCTGCTACCTGGGTTGGGGCCTAGTAACGGTGTGTGCCGCTCCTTGGTGTTCTCCTCCTCCTTGGTGTTCTCCTCCTGGTTTCCTTGTCTGAGCTTAAACCTTCAGGCTCTCATTAAGTATTTTTAAATGTAACACTGCAGTTGCCCTGCTACCTGGGTTGGGACCTAGTAACGGTGTTGTCCTCCACTGAAAAAGCTGAGCTTCAACCTTCAGGCTCTCATTAAGTATTTTTAAATGTAACACTGCAGTTGCCCTGCTACCTGGGTTGGGACCTAGTAACGGTGTTGTCCTCCACTGAAAAAGCTGAGCTTCAACCTTCAGGCTCTCATTAAGTATTTTTAAATGTAACACTGCAGTTGACCTGCTACCTGGGTTGGGACCTAGTAACGGTGTTGTCCTCCACTGAAAAAGCTGAGCTTCAACCTTCAGGCTCTCATTAAGTATTTTTAAATGTAACACTGCAGTTGCCCTGCTACCTGGGTTGGGGCCTAGTAACGGTGTCTGACGCTCCTTGGTGTTCTCCTCCTGGTTTCCTTGTCTGAGCTTCAACCTTCAGGCTCTCATTAAGTATTTTTAAAAGTAACACTGCAGTTGCCCTGCTACCTGGGTTGGGGCCTAGTAACGGTGTGTGCCGCTCCTTGGTGTTCTCCTCCTCCTTGGTGTTCTCCTCCTGGTTTCCTTGTCTGAGCTTCAACCTTCAGGCTCTCATTAAGTATTTTTAAATGTAACACTGCAGTTGTTCTGCTACCTGGGTTGGGGCCTAGTAACGGTGTGTGCCGCTCCTTGGTGTTCTCCTCCTCCCTGGTGTTCTCCTCCTGGTTTCCTTGTCTGAGCTTCAACCTTCAGGCTCTCATTAAGTATTTTTAAATGTAACACTGCAGTTGCCCTGCTACCTGGGTTGGGGCCTAGTAACGGTGTCTGCCGCTCCCTGGTGTTGTCCTCCACTGAAAAAGCTGAGCTTCAACCTTCAGGCTCTCATTAAGTATTTTTAAATGTAACACTGCAGTTGCCCTGCTACCTGGGTTGGGGCCTAGTAACGGTGTCTGCCGCTCCCTGGTTTTGTCCTCCACTGAAAAAGCTGAGCTTCAACCTTCAGGCTCTCATTAAGTATTTTTAAATGTAACACTGCAGTTGCCCTGCCACCTGGGTTGGGACCTAGTAACGGTGTTGTCCTCCACTGAAAAAGCTGAGCTTCAACCTTCAGGCTCTCATTAAGTATTTTTAAATGTAACACTGCAGTTGCCCTGCTACCTGGGTTGGGGCCTAGTAACGGTGTCTGCCGCTCCCTGGTTTTGTCCTCCACTGAAAAAGCTGAGCTTCAACCTTCAGGCTCTCATTAACTATTTTTAAATGTAACACTGCAGTTGCCCTGATACCTGGGTTGGGGCCTAGTAACAGTGTCTGCCGCTCCCTGGTTTTGTCCTCCACTGAAAAAGCTGAGCTTCAACCTTCAGGCTCTCATTAAGTATTTTTAAAAGTAACACTGCAGTTGCCCTGCTACCTGGGTTGGGGCCTAGTAACGGTGTGTTCCGCTCCTTGGTGTTCTCCTCCTCCTTGGTGTTCTCCTCCTGGTTTCCTTGTCAGAGCTTCAACCTTCAGGCTCTCATTAAGTATTTTTAAATGTAACACTGCAGTTGCCCTGCTACCTGGGTTGGGGCCTAGTAACGGTGTCTGCCGCTCCCTGGTGTTGTCCTCCACTGAAAAAGCTGAGCTTCAACCTTCAGGCTCTCATTAAGTATTTTTAAATTTAACACTGCAGTTGCCCTGCTACCTGGGTTAGGGCCTAGTAACGGTGTCTGCCGCTCCTTGGTGTTCTCCTCTTTTTTTGATGTTTAAGAAAACACTTTTCAAGGGGTAAACTACTTTGATGTTCTGAATGTGAAAATGTCTTGTTTGCTTTAGGAGCAGTTCTTTTTTTGTGAGTTTGATTTTCCTTAGCAGTCGGTAATGAATCAGAAGACAAGACCTGTTTCAAAAGATCAGATGATTGATTTTTGCTGTGAAGGGATTTTCGTATATCTGGAGTAATGGCAGTCACTTTAATAGAATCCCAGGTGATCTCAAAATCATCTGGTTTAAAAATTGAAGATGTCAGCTGTCTCTTTGATCTCCAGGTACAATCATCTGTCAAGCATAAAATTAATTATTAATTTTGCATAAAATAATTTTTTTACCATTTCTACTCAAAGTGTCTGCAAAAATGGCAGGATATGTAAAAATATTGAATTAATAAAACAATGGCAGTTCACAGTCTAACAAAAAAAACCTCATAGCATGAAGCAGTAGAATGTGGTGTTTGTTGTTCATTCTGCCTCCCAAATATGGAATAAAAAGCCACCAAACAATGTTATGTAGGTGAAAATAATACTAATTCAAGCTTCTACTCATCCCGCAAAAAAACAAGTCCCAACTCAGGTCCATCATCTGTCAATGGAAAAATAGAAGTTTCCATAGTGGCTCAAAGGCTGTTAAAAAGCAACATGACTTCCATAAACCAATCCAGCAATATCCGCTCTCCCAAAGTCAAATCTCCCCCTCACTTCTGAGCCTTGCAGTGTTCCATTCCATCCCAGTGTCAGTTGAATTCCAGCCAGAGTACACCTCATTCTACTTAATGTGCTTCTGATTAGGTGATCACCTGAACCAAATCTTTTTTAATGAAGGAAAGTATAAAAAACACTGCTGTGGTGTTCACAATCATCTTGCAATAGAACAAGCTGGATGGCAAAGCAAGTGCTAATAATATCCTAAAAGTATCAGGAATGAAAAAATAATTTTTAACCATGTCAAATAATTTCAAAAGAAAAGTCTTGAGTGAGGAAAAGAAGGGCTCAATTCTGGCTTTACTAGCAGAGGGACACAGTGTGTTGCCTCGTCATGTTGCCTCCATCCTTAAAATTTCTGAGACGGCAGTCCATTACAAAAAGGTCAAGCAGCAGACATTAGGGACAACAAAGCTACAGACCCGTAGAGGGCGAAAGTGACTCAAGCGATCCTTAATAGAATGAAAAGCTATAGACAGAATATTAGGAAAGGTGCAATTTGTCACAGTCTGTTTAGGCATTTCGTTTTAGAATGTAAACGATATCCCACCAGTTTAAGAATTATTATATTCGAACAAATATCAGAAAATGTGTCTAACAGGTTCCAAAGACTTGTGAATAGGGAATCCTATTGGATTTTTAAACTATCCACACTTAAACCGGAGCACCTGAATGAGAGCATTGGAAAAAACGAAATAGGGGTATCTTTTTGAATAATCCTTAGGTATTTTGGTTGTTGCCATGTTTATTTTTCTTTATATGTATTTTATTGTGCATCCAATATGCATTTTACATCTATTTGTATTGTTTTTTTATAAGATGACAGGTTTCAATACAAAAAACTGTGCATCATAAGCGCGATTTAATTAATTAATTAAGCAATTGGATTAGTGACGGCGTTTTGGAGGATATTTAACATCCACAAAGTATTTGTATATGCCTGAGGAAGGAGCTGGTTCACATTGGAAATGTGAAGCATTTTAAAATGAAAACAATTTTTTATGTTAATTTGTTTTGATACCCAACTTTATGGCTCAGCACTTGGCAGCGCTTTTCGATGACCTGATTTTTCGCTTCTTCCCATATCAGGGATCATGGAAAACAACAGCATCATTACCCTCCGATTTCTCCAAGACGCCCATCATAATATATTTCCAACTTGTCAGCACATTCTACATATGCTGTCATATTACTTTGTAGTTTACAGATCTGGGCAGGTAACGGTCAACGTCTTCTAACCCCAGGGGGTAGGTGGATCCACCAGGTTGTAAGGTCTATAGAAAAGGGTTTTCAATGCCCAAAGTAATTAGATCAGTTTTGGGTGGAGGATAATGTTGTGATCTGGAGGAAAAATGGTAATCACATGATTGTAATAGGGTCGGTCTACAACACTGATAAAGCAGCCACAGGAGGTGATTGAGAAGAATCTGTGACTTCTCTGCATTTAGTGGTTACTACTCACCTGGGCAGTCATATGTAGGAATCTCCTCTTTACATCGCTCATCATCCCTCACATATGTCTCTGTAGTATTAATATGGGTCAGATCTTCACCCTGAAACAAATATTGTAAAAGTCACAGACAGATAGAGAAGTCACATCTATGATCAGCACTAATCCTGCCATCTCCACCGTTATCATTACACACGTATAAAGCTTATAATACTGGTGGATAAAACAAGATTAAGCACAAGACCTTTACATATGTCTAGACATCATAGGGGAGATCTCATTACACCTTTTCTCCATCTACCTGATGATCCTGAGGAAGATTGGGCTCTTCTTGTTTACAGTCCTGTGGAAGAAGAGGACGGGGACATCTCTCTGGTGTTGTCCTCTTACTGGATAGATCTGGAGGAAACACATACAGGGAGTGAATTCATTCTTTACATACAGATAATTATAGACTGAGTGTATTTAGTCCTGTCTATTACCTGGTAATGTGATGAACTGGGGAGCCTCTGTCATCATGATGTCCTTGTACAGATCTTTGTGTCCTTCTAAATACTCCCACTCCTCCATGGAGAAATAGACGGTGACATCCTGACACCTTATAGGAACCTGACACATACAATGATACCGTCATCCCCCCGATCCCTTCATAGTGTTACTGTATAATGTCCCAGCATTCCCAGCAGTGTCACCTCTCCAGTCAGCAGCTCAATCATCTTGTAGGCGAGTTCTAGGATCTTCTGGTCATTGATGTCCTCATGTATCAGGGGGTGAGGTGGAGGCCCCGTGATTGGGTTCAGGGGTCTTCCCCATCCCTCAGACACAGGGTCCTGACAGCGCTCACTAGGGATCTTCTTCACTACTGTGTAATCCTGGTTATGGAGAGACACATTAATAAATCTCACTACAGACATTTCCAGAGTCCTCACCTCTCCAGTTCTGTCCATCTGTTATTCCCATAGATAAGAATGATGTAATGTGACGTCATCAGAATCTCTCACCTCTCCAGTAAGCCGGAAGAGGATCTCTAGGGTGAGGTGTAATATCCTCTCCACCATCTTGTCTCTGTCCATATCAATCTTTGATGGGTAATTCAGAAAAATTCTCTCATACAGAAAATCTTCACTAAGAGGATCTGATATTGTAGAGACCTGACTGAGAAGAAGATGAGCCGATGTAACATCATAAAAATCTTGTGTAATAATACAATTACTGGAGATAAGGGAAACATGAGGAGATTTATTATTTTACAGCATTTAGTTTTCTTCTTTACATCTCCTAATAAAACCTATATATTTGAACCACAGACAACAAGCAGTTTCTTTCTCGGAGTCGGCAGCTGAATACGTTCCTCATAGACTCATCTTCCATAACGCTAATTCTCGTCTCATTTACCGACACTGGAATCGGCATTAGTAATACTGCAGGAGATATTCATTACACGTGACAGGAGAAATAACTACTTCATGATGAGGACGACATCTTCATCTTCTACTACGGCTCTAGAAACATATTTGGCCTGAGTCGGTCACTGACTCCATCCCCACCGGCCTCTATATGAAGGTTTCCCGTCTTCCCCGCACTGTAATCTTCTATCACATTAGATCTCAGCTCTGATTCACACACAGAAGTTTGAGGCTTTTATAAAAGCTTTTTTGTTTGCACAAACACCGTGGACATAAGTTATCCGATACCAAAGTCTCCATGTACAGTGTTTTATGGGGTTTATTTCTCCTCTTAGGCTTTCCTATATTACAAGGAAAATACCAGAAAACAAAACAAAACAGATATTAACTCCTTCACAACATGCGCCGTACATGTACGGAGCATGTCGGGTCTCCGTTTGATGTGGGCTCAGGCGCCGAGCCCACATCTTTTCCTGCACATGTCAGTTGTTTTCAACAGCTGACTTGTGCCCATAACGGCCACGGATGGAATCGTGATCCACCCGCGGCTGCTAACCTGTTAACACGATCGCGCCGAAGCACATCACTAACATGATTGCGGGTCACCGATGGGTTGGCATGAGAACCCGGGGTCTGCAGGAGACCCCTGTGGTTGTCATTGCCGGATAGCTATGAGCGCCGGGCCAGCCATCGGCGCTCACAGCAAGTGAACAGTTCTGTTACACAGAGCGGGGCTGAAGCACTGCTCTGTGTAGCACAAGTGATTGGATGATCACAGCTTCCAGTCTCCCATGGAGATTACTGAAGCAAGTGTAAAGTAAAATACAAAAATGTAAAAAAAAAATATCTATCTATATATAAAAGTTTAAATCACCACCCAATTCAAAAACAAAAAATACATATATTTGGTATCGCTTAGTTCGTTATCGCCTAATCTATCAATATATAAAAAGAATTTCTGACTGTAAACGGCGTAACGAGAAATAAAGCAAAAACAGAATTCAATTTTTTTGGGTCACCGTAACATTGCATTAAAATGCAATAACAAGCAATCAAAACATTGTATCTACACAAGAATTGTATCAATAAAAACTTCAGCTCGGCACACAAACAATAAGCCGTCACCCAGTCAACCCGGCTGGTTGCTACAAATGCGGCAGATGCAAAGCATGTGCCTCTATACAGACGAGCAAAACATTTGTAGGCAACAATACAGGCAAGACATATCAGATTAGGCAATTTATTAACTGCCAGACAAAGGGAGTGGTATACAAGGCTACATGCGAGTGCGGGCTTGAATATGTAGGGAAAACGAAAAGGGAGTTTTGTAAAAGAATAAGAGAGCACATACGTGATATTAAACATAAGAAGGATACATCAATAGCTAACCATGTTAATAGACATCATCAGGGTAACATCAAGAAAATTACCTTTATAGGGATAGACAGAATTAAACCACCAAGTAGAGGGGGGAATTGGGACTAAATGATTCTCCAGAAGGAGTGTAAATGGATTTTTTGGTTGGGTACCGTCCATCCAAATGGTCTAAATGACCAGCTCTCTTTTGCTTCCTTCCTGTAATGTAGGGAGTAATAGGGTGTATAGAGAGGGTGAGCCGCCGTTGAGTGGGGGCACCACTGCGTAGGTCCTAGGGTGCCAACCTCCGCGTGAGGCATAGAATAGGGTGCCCTAGGTACACACTAGTCTTTCTCTACTCAATCTCCTTCTATCTATACCTATCATTTCCGTGCCTCCAATACTGCTGAGAAAATGGTCTGCCGTATCTAAAAACCTTAATAAATCTAAAAGTTAAACTATTAATTCCTTTCTATTTGATTTCTTATTTATCATGAATATTATATGCATGTACCTTAATGATGGGTCCCCAGTAGAGGTGTCGTACTAGATCTGCACAAGTTTAAATTCGGTTATGTCCAATATATATTGATTTCTGATCGGGATCTATAGCGCTATCCACACAGTGGTTTGTATGTTTGTCTGTGTTCTGCACCTTGCACTTTCATTGTGAGTTTGGTTTTTAAATGATTTAGTAAAAGTTATATTTTATCCTATATGAGTTCTAGACAGTCACCCAGCCCCAGAAAAATGGAGATGCTATGGGTCTCGAAAAAAGGACAATTTTTTCTTATTTTGTAACAAATGTTGGATTTTTTTTTTTCACCCATCCAATAAAAAATAAAGGACTTATTCATGTTTGGTATCTACCAACCCGTAATGACATGGAGAATCATAATGGCAGGTCAGTGTTAGCATTTGGTGAATATGATAAAGAAAAAAACAAAACAAAACAAATTGTGGAATTGCACTTTTTTTGCTGTTTCACCACACTTGGATTTTTTTGCCTGTTTTCCAGCACAATACAAGGTAAAACCAATGGTGTCGGTCAAAAGTACAACTCGTCCCGCAAAACACACATGTCCATATTGATGGAGAAATTTTTAAATTAATATGGCTCTGGGAAGAAGGTGAGCAAAAACAGAAAACGTCCCAGGTGTTAAGGAGCTAAAATGTTTCAAAAGAAACTTGGCACCAACAGTCCTTGTAAAAAGAAAAAAAACATGCAAAAAGCAGAAGACACAGTTCGTTAATTTTTAATATTAACCCCTTTACCCCCAAGAGTGGTTTGCACGTTAATGACCAGGACAATTTTTATAATTCTGATCACTGTCCCTTTATGAGGTTATAACTCTGGAACGATTCCATAGATACCAGTGTTTCTGACAATGTTTTCTCGTGACAGATTGTACCTTCATGATAGTGGTAAAATTTCTTTGATATTTCTTGCGTTTGTGAAAAAAAAAAAGGAAATTTGGTGAAAATTTTTGAAAATTTCACAATTTTCCAACTTTGAATTTTCATGCCCTTAAATCACAGAGATATGTCACACAAAATACTTAATAAGTAACATTTCCCACATGTCTACTTTACATCAGCACAATTTTGGAACCAACATTTTTTTTGTTAGGGAGTTATAAGGGTTAAAAATTGACCAACGATTTCTCATTTTTACAACACCATTTTTTTTTAGGGATCACATCTCATTTGAAGTCACTATATGATAGAAAATACCCAAAAGTGACACCATTCTAAAAACTGCACCCCTCAAGGTACTCAAAACCACATTCAAGAAGTTTATTAACCTTTTACATGCTTCACAGGAATTTTTGGAATGTTAAAAAAAATTGGATCTGAAGTAATTTTTTTGTGAAAAAAAAGTTAAATGTTCAATTTTTTTTTCATTTTCCCCAGGGGAACAGGAGAAATTGGACCCCAAAAGTTGTTGTTCAATTTGTCCTGAGTACGCTGATACCCCATTTGTGGGGGTAAACCACTCTTTGGGCGCATGGCAGAGCTTGGAAGGGAAGGAGCGCCTGATTTTACGGTTATGGTTTGCAGGTGCCATGACCACTGGGAGAGCCCATGATGTGCCAAAACAGCAGAACCCCCCCATTAGTGACCCCACTTTACGAACTACACCTCTCAATGAATTCATCTATGGGTGCAGTGATCATATTGACACCACGGTTGTGTCACAGTATTTTATACCATTGGGCAGCCATGCAAAGAGACTCGGGAAGAATGGAGCACTATTTGCCTATTCAAGTGAATGGGTCTGTGCACATGTCAGTGTGTTTCCACAGAACGTGTGTTCATGGACAAAACACACTGACATGTCCGTTTTTTAATGTCAGCACGGGCCACCAAACATCCAGCACATGTGCATACACATAACACACATGGATGTCATTCATGTGACATGCATCGGAGCCGAGGAAGAAGCATTACAGTAAGTGCAGTTCCCCAGCGCCGGGTGCTGAACACGATTCTCATCATTCTCCCCTTCTCTGCCGGCGATCAGCATAAGCAGGGGATAACGATGAGAGCCGTGTTCAGCACCCGATACCGGGGAACAGCGCTTACTGTAACGCTTCTTCCCTGGTGCCTGTCCGTATGGTACTGAAGCGGCACACATGCCACACGTGTGCCGCAAGTGTTACACACACGGACACTGACATCTCCGGTACCGGAAATATCAGGACGTGTGAAAAAGGCGTTATAGAGGGTTTTTATAGCAGGTTTTTATGTTTGGCAGTCGTCACACACTAAAAGACGCTTTATATTGCAAAAAATAGTTTTTGCATCACCATATTTTGAGAGCTATAATTTTTCCATATTTTGGTCCACAGAGTCATGTAAATTTCGGGCACGTGATTTTTTTATTGCTTTTTATTCCGATTTTTGGGAGGCAGAATGAACAAAAACCAGCAATTCGAGAATTTCTTTTGGGGAGGCGTTTATACCGTTCTGTGCTTGGTAAAATTTATAAAGCAGTTTTATTCTTCGGGTCAGTACGATTACAGCGATCGTACTCATTTATATCATTTTTTATGTTTTCGTGCTTTTATACAATAAAAACTATTTTACATAAAAAATTATTTTTGTACTTTATTCTGAGAGCTATAACTTTTATTTTTTCGCTGGTGACGCTGTATAGGGGCTTGTTTTTTTGCGGGACAAGATGACGTTTTCAGCGGTACCATGGTTATTTATATCAGTCTTTTTGATCGCGTGTCATTCCACTTTTTGTTAGACAGTATGATAATAAAGTATTGTTTTTTGCCTGTTTTTTTTTTTTACTTATGGTGTTCACTAAAGGGGTTAACTAGTGGCACAGTTTTATAGGTCGGGTCATTATGGACACGGGGATACCAAATATGTTATTTTTATTGTTTAGAATTTTTTTATTCAAATATTTATTTATTGATAGAATAAATATTGTTTTTTTATTATTGTTTTTAAAATATTATTTTTAAAAATATTTTTACAATTATTTAAAACATTCTTTTTAATTCATTCTTACTTTTACACTGTGTCCCACTATGGGATAATCATTTTGTGCAGGCTGATCGCTTCTATAGCATCCAGATCTGCATGCTACAGAAGCAGTCAGCGCTGCATGTATTTTACACTGACCTGAGAGACTTCCTGATCATCACTGCGCATGACAGGAAGTCTCTCAGCTCTGGAGACCCGGATGTCGTCATGACGACATCGGGTCTCTATGGCAGCGATCGGGACCCCACGGTGTGCCACGGGGTCTCTGATCCAAAGACAGAGGGGCTGTCAGACCCAGTGCTGGCTCCGGAACACTGTGATCACGTTTGATCGCAGTGTTCCGGGGGTTGAAGTGTCGGGAGTAGTTTGTAACCACTCCTGGTACTTAGTGCCAGGTGTCAGCTGTGAGAATCAGCCGACACCCGGCCGCACACCACTCGTGTGCACGGCCGATTGCTATGACATACTATCCCATCCATGGTCAGACCTGCCCAGGGCAAATGGATGGGGTAGTACATGAGATGGCAGAAAGGGGTTAACATTTGTTTTGTTTTTAAAAAAATCTCTTTGGGCCCCAGAACATAGATGTGTACCGCAGGGATGGCACGGGGCGGCTGCAACGAAAACCCTGGCAGTTTAACAACTTGCTGCTGTGAAAAGCAAACATGGCATCTAAGAAGGTGTGACAGAGTCCGGCTGAATGCCCTCCGCCCCCAAGTACTGGATAGTATGGGGCGACCTAGTTACTATGATACTTACATGCCTAATAATGATGTCTGGGGCTGCAATGTACGAAGGTCTATTACGCCGGGTCACATGCAGCATCCAATAAGTCCAATAGGACAGCCCCTTCTTGATTAATATGTTTGGTCACGTGGTGCCGTCCATTAGAGTGATGAATATGCAGCTCCACCCCTAAGGGAGGTGGAGCCGCATATTCATCACTAATGGGCGGCACCACATGACCGTTCATACAGGAGAAGCTGCAGCGCGGAGAGGACGCTTCCAGGGAGCCGGGTGAGTATTTTATTTCCAGCGGTCGGGCGCACAGGGGGTGGGAGGGGGTTGGGGACAGGGATCTTTATTTTAAACAAAAAAAAAAGATTTTTCATATCTTCTCTCCAGCGAAAGCTGCTGGAGAGAAGAAATGAATGGTGGCTTCAGCACCACGCTGGGGGGACAGCGCTTACCGTAGCGCTGTCTCCTGCATGGCACACGGACAACATCCGTGTGCGGTACGTGCTTTACACGGACCCATTGACTTTAATGGGTCCATGTGATCCGTGCGAACACTGACATGCCTCCGTGTTTTTCAAACGGACCCCCGGTCCGCGAAAACACGCTGACATGTGCAGAGACACATTGATTTGAATGTGTCTACGTGTGTCAGTGTCTCCGGTACGTGAGAAAACTGACACCTCACTGTTATGGACTGGTGATTTAGGAGCGACATGCGATGAGCTCTGAGCAGGTGGTAACTATACTGACCGCAGTTCCTGATCTTAACACAACACTAGAAGTAGCTGTGGGATGTTCCTGTCACTCCCTAGATACCTCGTCACAGCCTAAGAGCTAACTACCCCTAAAGGTAGAAACAGGAAAGCTATCTTGCCTCAGAGAAAATCCCCAAAGGATAGGACAGCCCCCCACAAATAATGACTGAGTGGAGAGGGAAATGACATACGTAGAATGAAACAAGATGTAGCAAAGGAGGCCACTACTAGCTAGATAGATAGTACAGGACAGAACACTGTGCGGTCAGTAATAAAAACTAGAAAAAGTCCACCGCAGAGAATGTAAAAATCTCCACACCTGACTAAAGGTGTGGAGGGCAAAATCTGCTGCCCAGAGCTTCCAGCTTAGCTGAATAGATACATACTGATAAGCTGGACTAAAGAGAAAAAACATACAATGTGCTGAACAATAAGTCCACAACAAGTGGACTGCAAAATACAAGCAAGGACTTATCTTTGCTGAACTGGTCAGAGTGTCAGAGAATTCCAAAAGAGCTGTGACTCCAGGCAGGAACAATTGGCAACTGGCATTGACTGAGGGATAAGGCCAGACTAAAATAGCCGAGCCAGAAAGACGATCAGTGGAAGCAGCTGCTGATGCTAAATCAAAGAATCAGCCATTCCACTCAAAACCACCGGAGGGAGCCCAAGAGCAGAACCCACAAAAGTGCCACTTACAACCACCAGAGGGAGCCCAAGAACGGAATTCACAACACCTCACGTACCGGAATCACTGACGTGTGAAACCGGCCTTATACTGTATGGAAGACTATGGGCTTTGCAGTATACTATACGGAGGACTATTGGGTGTGTATTATACTATATGGAGGACTATGGGGTGTGTATTATACTGTAAGAAGGACACGGGGAGTGTATTATACTATATGGAAGACTATGGGCTTTGCAATATACTATATGGAGGACTCCAGGATGCGTATTATACTGTATGGAGCACTATGGGTAGTGTATTATACTAATCTATAGAAAAGAAAAAGTCAGCTCACCAATACTTCAAGGTGCGCGGAACTCTGTCCCGATGAGACGTATGCATATGAGTAAAAAGAAAAAAAAAAACTGTTCGTTCCAGCTTCTTGGGATAAAAAATTTCTTAAAATTGTTTCAAGCAATTTAAAACATGATAAGCTCCTAGACCGCACTATAGAGCACAATGGGATAACAGAGCAACGAGTTTCGATCACAAAATCGACCTTTATCAAAGCTGCTATCCTTAGGACACAATATTTTTTATAGGAAAGCTAAACCAATTAAAAACCTGAAACATGCCACATGGTATGCAAGGTCCTGACACAAAAGTTTGTGAAAAACAGACACAAAAACACATCACGTGAATAAATACATATACGACAAAACAATACATATATATATATATATATATATATATATATATATATATATATATACATACATACACTAGATGGTGGCCCGATTCTAACGTATCGGGTATTCTAGAATATGCATGTCCACGTAGTATATTGCCCAGCCCACGTAGTATATTGCCCAGCCCACATAGTATATTGCCCAGCCCACATAGTATATTGCCCAGCCCACATAGTATATTGCCCAGCCCACATAGTATATTGCCCAGCCCACATAGTATATTGCCCAGCCCACATAGTATATTGCCCAGCCCACATAGTATATTGCCCAGCCCACATAGTATATTGCCCAGCCCACATAGTATATTGCCCAGCCCACATAGTATATTGCCCAGCCCACATAGTATATTGCCCAGCCCACATAGTATATTGCCCAGCCCACATAGTATATTGCCCAGCCCACATAGTATATTGCCCAGCCCACATAGTATATTGCCCAGCCCACATAGTATATTGCCCAGCCCACATAGTATATTGCCCAGCCCACATAGTATATTGCCCAGCCCACATAGTATATTGCCCAGCCCACATAGTATATTGCCCAGCCACGTAGTATATTGCCCAGTTACGTAGTATACAGCACAGAGCCATGTAGTATATTGCCCAGCCACGTAGTATATTGCCCAGCTATGTAGTACATTGCCCAGCCACTTATGTCACAGGTTAAAAAAATAATAAAATAAACACATACTCACCTTCCGAGGGCCTCTTATAGTCCTGTCGCCTCCTTCTCGCGCAGGCCCTGTGATGACGTTGCGGTCACATGACCGTGACATCATGGCAGGTCCTTCTCGCAGACCATCCTTGCCACCGGAATCTGCCGCTTGCATGGAGCGGTCACCGGAGCGTCGCGAGGAGCGGGAAAGGCGGCGGAAGGTGAGTATATAATGATTTTTTATTTTTTTAAATTATTTTTAACATTAGATGTTTTTACTATTGACGCTGCATGGGCAGCATCAATAGTAAACACTTGGTCACACAGGGTTAATAGCGGCGGTAACGGAGTGAGTTACCCACGGCATAACGTGGTCTGTTACCGCTGGTATTAACCCTGTGTGAGCGGTGACTGCAGGGAGTATGGAGCGGGCGCCGGGCACTGACTGCAGGGGAGTAGGGAGGGACTAATCGGACTGTGGCCGTTGCTGATTGGTCGTGGCAGCCATGACAGGCAGCTGGCGAGACCAATCAGCGACTTAGATTCCATGACAGAGGCTGCGACCAATGAATATCCGTGACAGACAGACAGAAGGACAGATGGAAGTGACCCTTAGACAATTATATAGTATATATATATATATATATATATATATATATATATATATATATATATATATATATATATATATATATATATATATATACACACACACTCACTGGCCACTTTATTAGGTACACCATGCTAGTAACGGGTTGGACCCCCTTTTGCCTTCAGAACTGCCTCAATTCTTCGTGGCATAGATTCAACAAGGTGCTGGAAGCATTCCTCAGAGATTTTGGTCCATATTGACATGATGGCATCACACAGTTGCCGCAGATTTGTCGGCTGCACATCCCAAAGATGCTCCATACAAGGCAGGATGGATCCATGCTTTCATGTTGTTTACGCCAAATTCTGACCCTACCATCCGAATGTCGCAGCAGAAATCGAGACTCATCAGACCAAGCAACGTTTTTCCAATCTTCTACTGTCCAATTTCGATGAGCTTGTACAAATTGTAGCCTCAGTTTCCTGTTCTTAGCTGAAAGGAGTGGTACCCGGTGTGGTCTTCTGCTGCTGTAGCCCATCTGCCTCAAAGTTCGACGCACTGTGCGTTCAGAGATGCTCTTAGGCCTACCTTGGTTGTAACGGGTGGCGATTTGAGTCACTATTGCCTTTCTATCAGCTCGAACCAGTCTGCCCATTCTCCTCTGACCTCTGGCATCAACAAGGCATTTCCGCCCACAGAACTGCCGCTCACTGTTTTTTTTTTCTTTTTCAGACCATTCTCTGTAAACCCTAGAGATGGTTGTGCGTGAAAATCCCAGTAGATCAGCAGTTTCTGAAATACTCAGACCAGCCCTTCTGGCACCAACAACCATGCCACGTTCAAAGGCACTCAAATCACCTTTCTTCCCCATACTGATGCTCGGTTTGAACTGCAGGAGATAGTCTTGACCATGTTGCCGCCATGTGATTGGCTGATTAGAAATTAAGTGTTAACAAGAAGTTGGACAGGTGTACCTAATAAAGTGGCCGGTGAGTGTATATACAGTGCCTACAAGTAGTATTCAACCCCCTGCAGATTTAGCAGGTTTAATAAGATGCAAATAAGTTAGAGCCTTCAAACTTCAAACAAGAGCAGGATTTATTAACAGATGCATAAATCTTACAAACCAAAAAGTTTTGTTGCTCAGTTAAATTTTTATAAATTTTAAACATAAAAGTGTGGGTCAATTATTATCCAACCCCTAGGTTTAATATTTTGTGGAATAACCTTTGTTTGCAATTACAGCTAATAATCGTCTTTTATAAGACCTGATCAGGCCGGCACAGGTCTCTGGAGTTATCTTGGCCCACTCCTCCATGCAGATCTTCTACAAGTTATCTAGGTTCTTTGGGTGTCTCATGTGGACTTTAATCTTGAGCTCCTTCCACAAGTTTTCAATTGGGTTAAGGTCAGGAGACTGACTAGGCCACTGCAACACCTTGATTTTTTGCCTCTTGAACCAGGCCTTGGTTTTCTTGGCTGTGTGCTTTGGGTCGTTGTCTTGTTGGAAGATGAAATGACGACCCATCTTAAGATCCTTGATGGAGGAGCGGAGGTTCTTGGCCAAAATCTCCAGGTAGGCCGTGCTATCCATCTTCCCATGGATGCGGACCAGATGGCCAGGCCCCTTGGCTGAGAAACAGCCCCACAGCATGATGCTGCCACCACCATGCTTGACTGTAGGAATGGTATTCTTGGGGTCGTATGCAGTGCCATCCAGTCTCCAAACGTCACGTGTGTGGTTGGCACCAAAGATCTCGATCTTGGTCTCATCAGACCAGAGAACCTTGAACCAGTCAGTCTCAGAGTCCTCCAAGTGATCATGAGCAAACTGTAGACCATTGCGGTGGAGTACGTTACTTATGGTATTGACTGAAACCAATGTCCCCACTGCCATGAGATATTCCCGGAGCTCCTTCCTTGTTGTCCTTGGGTTAGTCTTGACTCTTCGGACAAGCCTGGCCTCGGCACGGGAGGAAACTTTCAAAGGCTGTCCAGGCCGTGGAAGGCTAACAGTGGTTCCATAAGCATTCCACTTCCGGATGATGCTCCCAACAGTGGAGACAGGTAGGCCCAACTCCTTGGAAAGGGTTTTGTACCCCTTGCCAGCCTTGTGACCCTCCACGATCTTGTCTCTGATGGCCTTGGAATGCTCCTTTGTCTTTCCCATGTTGACCATGTATGAGTGCTGTTCACAAGTTTGGGGAGGGTCTTAAATAGTCAGAAAAGGCTGGAAAAAGAGATAATTAATCCAAGCATGTGAAGCTCATTGTTCTTTGTGCCTGAACTACTTCTTAATACTTTAGGGGAACCAAACAGAATTCTGGTGGGTTGAGGGGTTGAATAATAAATGACCCTCTGAAAAAACTTTTCACAATGAAAAAAAAGAAATAACATTCTTTTTTGCTGCAGTGCATTTCACACTTCCAGGCTGATCTACAGTCCAAATGTCACAATGCCAAGTTAATTCCAAATGTGTAAACCTGCTAAATCTGCAGGGGGTTGAATATTACTTGTAGGCACTGTATATGTATATATACAGCTAGAAAATAAGTGACAAAATGCTATTAATAATGAAACAAGATCTCATTGCGTCTGTTTAATCCATTTGGAAACCTAGTACCTACGTTGTATATCCAATAGGCTTCACGAGTCAGTAAGAGGCATCTGATATCGCCACCCCACAACGGTTTAATAACCTGTTTTAATCTGCAAACCCAAAGAGAGAATACTGCGTGAGTGTTGGTATAATAAATGTTTGGCCACTGAAGACTAAACATAGTCTGGGTGAATGGTGGATGAGGAAAAAGCCAATGACTTTTTTTCAACAGTATTTACACAAGAAAATCCCATGACTGACAACATGATTAGTGAGTGATAACAAAAATTCCCCATTAAATGTCACCTGCTTAACCCAGCAGGAAGTACGGCGGCGTCTAGAAATCAAACACGGACACTGACATCTCCGGAACCAGAAATATCAGGACGTGTGAAAGAGGCGTTATAGAGGGGTTTTATAGTAGGTTTTTATGTTTGGCAGCTGTCACACACTAAAAGACACTTTATATTGCAAAAAATAGTTTTTGCATCACCATATTTTGAGAGCTATAATTTTTCCATATTTTGGTCCACAGAGTCATGTGAGGTCTTTTTTTTTTGCGGGACGAGTTGACATTTTTATTGGTAAATTTTTGGGCACATGACATTTTTTGATCGCTTTCTATTCCGATTTTTGGGAGGTAGAATGAACAAAAACCAGCAATTCATGAATTTCTTTTGGGGGGCGTTTATACCGTTCCGCGTTTGGAAAAATTGATAAAGCAGTTTTATTCTTCGGGTCAGTACGATTATTTACGATATCTCATTTATATCATTTTTTAGGTTTTGCTGCTTTTATACAATAAAAACTATTTTACATAAAGAAAAAATATTTTTGCATTGCTTTATTCTGAGAGCTATAGCTTTTATATTTTTCTGCTGATGATGCTGTATAGGGGCTTGTTTTTTTGCGGGACAAGATGACATTTTCAGCGGTACATGCTTATGTATATCAGTCTTTTTGATCGCATGTTATTCCACTTTTTGTAAGACAGTATGATAATAAAGAATTGTTTTTTGCCTGGGTTTGTTTTGTTTTTGTTTTTTTAATTTATGGTGTTCACTAAAGGGGTTAACTAGTGGGACAGTTATATAGGTCGGGTCATTATGGACAAGGGGATACCAAATATGTTATTTTTACTGTTTAGATTTTTTAAACTGTTATTGTTAAACTGCCAACATGTGGGGGTTGCCTGGTTGCTAGGGAATCCCCACATGTACTTATGCTGGCTAACAGATGTAAATTATCCAGCTGTGGCAAGAAAAACAATCTCCGAGCACTAAAAAAATACTCGGAGGACCCCCAAGCATGCTGGAGAAATCTCGAGTAATGAGTATATTCGCTCATCACTAGTCCTAACTTAACATGCCCTAACATGTTGATCCAGAGGAAGGCAAAAAAAACAACATGTGGCAAACAGTAAGCTCCACATTGGGGGAAAAAATTCCTTCCCGACTCCACATACGGCAATCAGACTATATCTGTGACCTCGTCTCCCGGTACTTACCTACATGCAACCTTCGATCCTCACAAGATCTCATTCTCTACTCCCCTCTTATCTCTTCTTCCCACAACTGCATCCAAGACTTCTCCCATGCTTCCCCCATACTCTGGAACTCTCTACCCCAACACATCAGACTCTCGCCTACGAAAAAAACCTTCAAAAGGAACCTGAAGACCCACCTCTTCCAACAAGCCTACAGCCTGCAGTGATCCTCAACCTACTGAACCGCCGCATGACCAGCTCTACCCTCTCCTGGTGTATCCTCACCCATCCCCTGCAGACTGTGAGCCCTCGTGGGCAGGGTCCTCCCTCCTTCTGTACCTGTTAGTGCCTTGTTTTTTGCTCATGTTTATTATATTTGTCTATATTTGCCCCTTTTCACATGTACAGTGCCATGGAATAAATGGCGCTATAAAAATGTATTATAATAATAATAATAATAATAATAATAATAATAATAATATGGGTTGAACTAGATGGACTTCCTTCAACCTTTAAAACTATGTTACTATGTAAAGTGAGAGGACCCCCTTAAATATTATGTTACTATGTTAGGGTGAGGTGTAATATCTGCAGCGCCCCAGAGTCCTGGTCGTTGCAGTACTGAGGCTCCGCCGCTAAGGGGGGCTGTGGTACGTCTGATGGCACTGAAGGAGTTCATCTGACCAGGTATCACATACACCAATACATTTCACAGTCTGGCCTCCAGGGGGAGCTAAGGGTACTATTCATTAGGCCACTCCTCACACTCTGGTAAAACTGGGGGTTAGGCAGGAAGTTAGAAGAGAACGCTGACTGGGTTGGAACCAGGCAACACCTTGTGGCAGAGGGTGTTGTGGGGGAAGATTCGGTAGGGTCCCTGTCAGGGGTGGGATCCTGACAGAGGCCTGGCAACCAGAGAGAACGTTACGGGACCGCGCCTGCACTTCATAGCGGCGGTGCCCTAAGAAAGGACAAGAAGCGAGATTTATTGTGCTGAGTGAGAAACGAGATCAAAGCAAGAAGGAGAATACCAGTAGGAGTCGTGATGTTAGACCGAGGCAACATCCTACTGAGGCGCACAACCGGCAGCTGGAACGCCGAGGAAGTATTAGGCTCCAGGCAATACTTCAAACCAACGGCAGGACAGTCAGTCACAGGCGGGCTGTCTCACCTAAATCACCTACTAAGACATAGGGGGCAACCTTTGGAGAGGGGCGACTCTAGGGTCCTGGAAGAGCTCCGAGCCTACCCGTCATACGGGTGCGTCCCAACCATAACATCAGGGAGGGACGGATTAGCAGAACATCATCTAATCGAGTTGTGAGGGAACACGAGAAACAGACACAACAGTTGTGGGGACTATCCCGTAAGCACAGCAGGGGAGGACCACAACACACAGCGCTAGCAGGTAGGCACAGATTTCCACCTGCAAAGAGAACTCTGGAGGTGCCATCGGACCGGCCGGACTTGCGCAGCCTGGTTAACCGTATTCCGGATTGAGGACTCAGAATTCTTCAGTAAAGAGGTAAAGAGACTGCAACCTGGTGTCCTCGTTATTTACTGCGACCTGCACAGCACCACTACCTCACCACCATTTACCACCACCTTTTCACTGGACGCCCCTCAGCAGGGTCACGGACCGGGTCTAGCCACCGTGACAACCCCAGAACAGAGACTCAGAGGCCCGGTACCGGGTACTCCTCGGCCCTGCGGCAGTGGGGGCGCTCCATATCCTCTCCACCATCTTGTCTCTGTCCATATCCATCTTTGATGGGCAATTCTGAAAAATTATTTTATATGAAAGATCGTCACTGAGAGGATCCGATATTGTAGAGATCCGAATGAGAAGATGATGAGCCAATGTAACATCATAACAATCCTGTGTAATAATACAATTACTGGAGATAATAAGGGAAACATATGAGGAGATTTATTATTTTACAGTATTTAGTGTAAAATAAAGACAGGCTGAATTAAGGGATGTGGAAATATCTGAACAAAAGGATGAACGTCATCAAAATGATGTAGGCAGGCTGACTTGAGTTTGGAAGTGTTTCACTACGACCCAATTCAGGACTATAGGTCACATCTCAAAATCATAATATGTAAAATGGACGTAATATGAAAACATTGTCAAGCAAAGAAGTTTAACTTTAAATCACCTGGTGTGTGGTGGTCAATGGTGAAGTCAGTTTGTCACCTTTAACTCTACCTCCCGAACCACTTTTTTCATACATGTTGGGAACAACTCATGAGTCTAAGCATTTACTGCAAATTATTAGGAGACACAATTCATCTTTCCAGATGACATCCTTTGGTGAGACAGCTGGACTCGAGGAAGCAGGATTTATGTTGACTTTTAAAATCCAGGGACAAATAAATCACAAAATAGGTCTGATGCTTCCTGTAAAAAATCAAGACCCAACATTTTTACAAATTTACTGTTTGGGAGATGAACAGATACAAGCTGAGCGACGTTGGGAAGCTATACCTGAGACTAATAGACATTGTGTTGATGGAAAAATCTTTGCAAAATCAACACAATCAGTTAGTAAACCTTTTATAATACAGCCTTATAAAGAATGCCAAGTGCGGAATATCAGGGTGTAATAAGAGCAGACAAGACAGCGGTTGGTGGCACAAAAGGAGATTTACTTCTCCCGGTGTTAATGAAGCAGCTATTGTAATGGTTGGACGGGACTTTCTAAGCCGAGATATAATTATTCAGAGATGGAGAGAACATGTTCAGCGTATTACAGAAACACATAGATCATATGATGCTCTGCAATATCCTATAATACTGTGGAATGGCCAAGATGGCGATCACTATAATCTAACAGACTGATCCCAACACTGCGAGGCCGACCAATAAACCAACCAATAAAATATCAGCTATGGACTTCTACGCCTACCAAATAATGATCAGACAACAATGGAGGCAACTTTCTCATCAGTGTATAGTAGATCTGTATGCCAAAGTGGAGAGCGAGCGTCTTCTGTACGTACAACTGAAGCAAGAAATATTCAGAGTGGATGAATACAGTAATTTAAGAAATGCTATTGCCAATCATGGCAACGTGGTGCACATTGGGGGAATGGTTATTTTACCGGCTACATTTGCAGGAAGTCCCAGACATATGCGCGAGTACGCTCAGGACGCCATGACACATGTTCGGATATACAGCCGTCCAGATTTGTGTATTACAGTTACGTGTTGCAACCAATCACCTGTATATTTGAACACCAGCAGGTTATTTATACAACACGATAACCACAAAACTTATAGTGAGTATACCAAATTGACATTATTGGATAAGGTCACATTCACTGTTTAATAATATAACTAATGCAAATATAAATCTATTCAATTAGTGGGAATTTTGGTGGTCCAAGGGAGCAACACTCCCAAGTATTACACTCACCACAAACAGATTTCCTGCACGGATCCCTAGCAACCTGTACCACGAATAACAATCAAGTGAGTATATTATCAGAATTCTCCATATGTACCATATTTACTGGTCCAATTCATGATAGTCCTGATATAATTAGCGCGGGGATTATCCTGTATTAATATTGGCTGAGGATGTTTGCTGACTTGCAGGTGCTGCCCCTGTGATAGGCCGGAGCGCGCCCATAGCACACTGCCTGGAGACCTGCGCCACACAACCGACTAGACGTCATCTCAGCTTCCATCCTGACAATGGAGAAGATTATTTCACTGCGAACAATGCAGAGGAAAGAGCGGCTCCACCACCTAACAACAGAACTATAGATGGAGGCGCACGGCCCAGTCAGCACTAGGACTGCCCTGAATCCAGCGCTCTGGAAACTCCCGTCTGTAATATCACCGAGGGCTCAGGGGAGAGAAAGTATCACAGACTTGTAAGGGTTAATGTACCACAGGGCACAAGAAAGCGGCAGAGGCCCGAGATCCGCACCTCCAGAGATCTGCAGGGTCCAATCACTTCTGGGGGAATTGTACTTTCTGCAGGAGACTTCTGCCAAACGTTACCTGATCTTAAAGGGCAACTCCAGCAGACGAGCAGAATGGCTGCTCTGTGCGCACAGGACCTGTGATGAGGTCACAGGAGGGGAGGAGTCAGGGGTCACATGATCAGGGGCCTCAGTGTATGCAGGACTCTGCTGTGCTGGTTGTCATGGTGCTGGATGAGGGGAAGTTTATGTGTGAGGTCAGGAGGGGTTTACAGTGTGGATGTAGCAGAGCCGTGTGTGTACGAGGTGTACAGAGCGGAGCCGCGTGTGTACGAGGTGTACGGAGCCGAGCTGTGTGTGTATGAGGTGTATGGAGCAGAGCCGCGTGTGTACGAGGTGTACGGAGCGGAGCCGTGTGTGTACGAGGTGTACGGAGCCGCATGTGTACGAGGTGTACAGAGCGGAGCCGCATGTGTACGAGGTGTACAGAGCGGAGCCGCATGTGTACGAGGTGTACGGAGCAGTGTGTGTACGAGGTGTACGGAGCGGAGCCGCGTGTGTACAAGGTGTACGGAGCGGAGCCGCATGTGTACGAGGTGTACGGAGCGGAGCCGCATGTGTACGAGGTGTGCGGAGCCGCGCGTGTACGAGGTGTACGGAGCGGAGCCGTGCGTGTACGAGGTGTGCGGAGCCGCGCGTGTGCGGAGCGGAGCCGTGCGTGTACGAGGTGTGCGGAGCGGAGCCGTGCGTGTACGAGGTGTGCGGAGCGGAGCCGTGCGTGTACGAGGTGTGCGGAGCGGAGCCGTGCGTGTACGAGGTGTGCGGAGCGGAGCCGTGCGTGTACGAGGTGTGCGGAGCGGAGCCGTGCGTGTACGAGGTGTGCGGAGCGGAATTGCATGTGTACGGAGAAGACTGCATATAACAGAAGTACTGGGTGTACACTGCGCACAGAGCGGAGCCGTGTGATGCTTCGGGTATATAGGCCGCAGTGCAGACACTTGCTGAGTGTGAGGAGCGAGTGGAGTGGGATCCCAGTGATAAGAGAATCTCCGCTGCTCCCTCCATTGATGCCGTACACAGTGCGCAGCAATGATAAATGTGATCGTGCTCCTTGGATCTGATCATCATGACGTTTCGGAGTAATGACCTTTCTCAGACACTCGCTGGATGGGGGCGCTTTGGGCAGAATATCTTATAGGACGCTGCACAATTTATAAAGCAATTTCTGGAGAATGAGGCGACCCCCGGAATGTGACAGGAGATCTCGCTTCCGCAGCTCCAGAGGGAAGAATCACTGTTTGGTTTCTGGATTGTACATTTGTCTGGAATAAGGTGCAGCGGCCAGAACAGCGACCTCCCCCCCCCCCCCCCAAAGTGACCCCATTTCAGATCGACAGTCCTCAGGCAATCCATCTGGGTGTGGGCGGCGTTTTCTTTCACCATTACGTCATACCTTTATATTTCTGGTCGTGAAAAAAATATTTTTTCCACTAAAATGTTGTTTGGGTCAAAATTTTTCAGTTTCACAGAGTAAAATGGAGCCACAATTTATACAGAAATTTCTCCCAGACCTGAGGCCAGAAATGACTGCACACGGCCGGGCTCCAATGACGAGCATCACTATTTTGCTTTTGGAGCAGTAATTTGGCAGTCCTCACTTGTGGAGGTTAATTACAAAGCCCCCGAGGTGTGTGAAGACACACAACCCCCTAAAGTGACCCCATTTCGGACACTGTACCCACCAGGGAAGTCATCTCAGGGTGTAATGGGCATTTTTATCCCACAGCTGTCACTGATTTATCACTCGGTTGTGAAGATATTACATTTGTTCTGAGACGCAGCGAGGGGTTCAGCTCAGGGGGAAACATCTGAGTGGGCTCCTCACCAGGTGTCACGGTGGTACCTCACCTGCCCTCTCAGCGCCTCCCTACTCACTATGGTCACCGCACGGCTTCTCAGTTTGTTGCTTCCATTTGGCCTTAGGGGGGATTGACCAGTCTCTACAGGAATATAACCCTGCTGTGTCCTTCAGAGATTAGGTTCCCCAGCCTATCCCGTGCCGGCAGGTCCTATATTAAGCAGCTCCACCCACCGCTCTGCTGAATGTTAGTTCCTAGGCAGTTCATGCTGCTAGTGGTTGGGTTGTGTTACCTGTTGTACCTCACACTTGTGTCTCTGACCCCCGATCAGCTGCTCCAGTCTTGGTTACCTTGGAGTAGTACCTGTCTCTACCGGCTGTCCAGCCTGTCCTCTTCACCAGTAGCTCATGTGAAGACCTGGTGGACATCTAGTTACGCCCCTTCAGGGTAAGCCTCGGGTTCCACAACCACCAGTGTTACACCAAGTAATTGTGCACACCTCACAACTTTTGAAGCACAGAGCAACAAATTTTGTCCACACCCCAATCCATGCTCATTTATCACTTCCTTCTCCCCCCGGCAGGAGGAGTTGTCAGAGGGGCGCTGATAGAGAGGGAAATTCAGCAGACGCCTGAGACTGCAGGGTGTAGACCCAAATCCGGGACTGTCCTCTGTATTCGGGACAGTTGGGACTAGAGAGGAGCAGGTGGGTTCAGGGGTCTCTGGTCCAGCGTGTGTGGGACCTGGGGATTATTGTTTGTTCCTTCATTCACAGTCGGAGCCTCCAGAACTTCCTCATCTTTATGTAGCGTCACTGTACGACATCCGGCTTTGTTGTGTCTGTACGGCCGTGTTCACACGTTGCAGAAATACTGTGTTTTGCTTTATGCAAAATCCGCACCAAAATCCACAATAACAATCTTCTCCCCCTTATTTGATGCGTTTTTGGTGCAGTTGTGAAGCTGCGTTTTTAATGCGCTTTTTATAGTACAGAAAATCTTTGATTCTGCGCTTAATAAAGTTTCTGCAGTTTTTTAGCTGCGTTTTTATTAGGCTCCACATAGAAGACGAGAAAAAAAGCCCAAAAACCGCACAGATCAGCCGCGTCCTTGGGGCACAGCGGGCGTCTTTTATGTTAAAGTAGGTTTTATTAAGGATTTTTTACATAAATTGGCTAAAGAAAAAGGAGGCGACGGATTATAAATACACAGTAATATAGACATAGAGAAGAACCAAATAACAGGAAACAAGGGAAATATAAAGGGATGAAAGGCAAAATATAGGGTGGAAAGGGTTAAGGATGAAAAGGAGGAGAGAAAATATGGATTATTAAGGAAAATGGGGAAAAGGGAAAAATGAAAGGGATAGAAAGGAAATGAGAAATATTGGTCTGTACAAGATAGGCAGGGGAAGGGGTTACAGTACATATATAAGACCTTATATATAAAACATTTAAGAGGCCGGAGGAGAAGAAAAGGAACAGGAAAGGCAAGGAAAGGAAAGGGGAAGGAAGAACAGCGGTAACAGGCGGAGGGACGACATATAGAGAAATACTGACTGTTACATAATGTGAGATACTGAGTGCTGGATCCTAATAGCGGCGCAGTTCTCATGGAATCTCATCCACTTTGCTTGGACAGTTAAACAGCAGAATTTTTATGAAAAAAGAGCAGCAGAAAATCCTCAGCATTTACTCTACATGTGAACATGATCTACATTTCACAGCAGAGTGGACGCGATTCCATGAAATCTCCGCTCTCTGTGGCCTGAAGACGCTGCTGAACTCTGGGGTTTGAGGGATTTTTTCTCTATAAGCTTCTTCTGAAAAAAACGTATGAAGAGAAAAAATGTATGGAGAAAAAACGCCGTTACATTTTTAAGCGCAGAATCAAAGCTTTTCTGTGCTATTAAAAAAGTGTTAAACGCGGCTAAATATCTGCCCCAAGAACGCATCAAATATGGGAGAAAAAAATCTGGTGCGGACACATGCAGAAAAAAAGCTGAAGAAAGAACTCGGCATTTACGCTATGTGTGAACACGGCCTCAGCATTACAGTTTTATTACAGTATTTTATGGGTTTAATAGAGAAAAATATTAATTACGCCCTTTTCCCCAATAATTTACCGATTCCTGTAAATAATCTGATCGCTGTCTTGTGCGGGTCTTTATTATATTGACACAAATATGTCCAGATTATTTACTGATTTGTGATGCTTATTATTTAAAAAAAAACACATTAAAAATGACATTATTTTTTCATTATCAGTTGTTTTACATCATTATTTTTTAGTAATTTTATAGGATGAAAAAAATCTCTTGTTCTCCTCTAGGACACAGAAACATCCATTGTACACAGCAGTGTATTTCTATCAGTATAATCTGCCTGTAGTCAGAGCCTGGAATATGGATCAAGTACACAGAATTCTGCCAGTGCTTAACCAGAGCTTGTTGCTCAGCAGCTGAAAGTACCTGTCAGTAATGTTGAGGCTGCGGGTTCAAGATCTGGGAGTCTAACGGGAAAAAAGCATTTTTGTAATTTATTATTATTATTACTTTTATAGGCACAAAAAATATATTTTTCTTCACGTCAGTATACAGGCACCATAAAAATACATTGTTATACAGTTGTGCTCAAAAGTTTACACACCCCGGCAGAATTTTTGCTTTCTTGGCCTTTATTCAGAGAACATGAATGATAACACCAAAACCTTTTCTCCGCTCATGGTTAGTGGTTGGGTGAAGCCATTTCTTGTCAAACTACTGTGTTTTCTCTTTTTAAATCATAATGACACCCCAAAACATCCAAATGACCCTGATCAAAAGTTCACGTACCCTGGTGATTTTGGCCTGATAACATGCACAGAAGTTGACACAAATGGGTTTGAATGGCTACTAACATCCTCACCTGTGACAAATGCCAGGAAAATTGTTCGGGATGCAAAGAAATACCCACAAATAACATTTGCTGAAATACTGGACTCTCTGAAAACGAGCGGTGTGGTTGCTTCAAGATGCACTATAAGGAAGCAATTAAAGAAAAATGGGCAGCATGGTCAAGTCACCAGAAGAAAGCCAAATGACCCTGATCAAAAGTTCACTTACCCCATTTCTTAATACCGTGTATTGCCCCCTCTAACATCAAGGACAGCTGGAAGTCTTTTGTGGTAGTTGTGGATGAGGTTCTTTATTTCCTCAGATGGTAAAGCTGTTGAGACCGACCTTAGCAATTATGTACAATGTGTGGGATAGAGGAGAGACTGTTGGGGATAAGGGAATGCTCTAATTTTACCCCATTATGGCAAAATCAGGGATTGGTGGACTTTGATAAATTTACTGGTTTCAGAGGTTGGGAATCAAGGGAATTCAGACTTTAGATCAGTTAGTAGGAAAAGGAACACTTAAAAGCTTTAGGGTATGTGCAAACGTTGCAGATTTCCTTCAGATCTGCAGCTTCTTTTTCCATACAGAAACGCTGCAGATCTGCAAGTGATTTACAGTACAATATAAATCAATGGCAAAAAAAATGCTGTGCTAATGCAGCGCCCCAGAGTCCTGGTCGTTGCAGTACTGACGCTCCGCCGCTAAGGGGAGTGATGGTACGTCTGATGGCACTTAAGGAGTTCACCTGACCAGGTATCACAGGCACACATTACACTTCACATTCTGGCCACCAGGGGGAGCAAAGGGTTCTATGTATTAGGCCACTCCTCACAATCTGGTAAAACTGGGGGTTGGATAGGAAGTTAGTCAGAAGCTGACTGGGTTGGATCCAGGCAACATCCTGTGGCAGAGGGTGTGGCGGGGGAAGATTCAGGGGGGTCTCTGTCAGGGGTGGGATCCTGACAGTGACCTAGCGAACAGAACAGAACGTTACGGAGCCGCGCCTGCACTTGAATGCGGTGGCATCCTAAGAAAGGAAACGAAGCGAGGTTTATTGTGGAGAAGTGAGAAATGAGATTGCAGCAAAAAGGAGATAAAGCCAGTAGGAGTCATGCCGTAAGATCGAGGCAACATCCTACTGAGGCGCGTAGCCGGAACGCTGAGGAAGTATTAGGCTCCAAGCAGTACTTCAAACAGCGGCAGCACAGTTAATTTTAGGTTGGCTGTCTCACCTAAATCACCTAAGCAGATATAGGGGGCAATTGTGGGAGAGGGGCGACGCTAGGGTCCCGGAAGAACACGAGGCCTACCCGTCATACGGGTGCGTCCTATCCATATCATCTGGGGGACAGAGAAAGAACATCAGAACAGATACGAGTTGTGAGAGAAGAACATCAGAAACAGACACAACAGTTGTGAGGACTATCCCGTGGTGTTCAGCAGGGAGGTACTACAACACACAGGTGCTAGAAGGTAGGCACTGACTTCCACCTGCAAAGGGAACTCTGGATGTGCCTTCGGACCGGCCGGTCTCAGACAGCCCTGTTAGCAGTGCTCTGGATTGCGGATCCTGAAGCCTTCAGTAAAGAGACTGCAACCCTGTGTCCTCGTTATTCATCGCACCTTGCACCACGCACCACCATCACACCTTTCATTGGACGCCCCTTAGCAGGGTCATGGACCGGGTCTAGCCACCGTGACAACCCCAGGACCGAGACAGAGGGGCCCGGTACCGAGTACCCCGCGGCCCTGCGTCTGGGGGCGCTCCACTAATGGTGCGGAAAAATCTGCACGGGAAAACGCCGCGGGTTAAAAAAAGGACCACATGTCACTTCTTTGTGCAGATTTGCTGCGTTTCTGCACCTATTCCATAATAGAAATCTGCAGGGGTAAAAAAAGGAAGAAATCTGCACAAAAATCTGCAATGTGTGCACATACCAAAAAAAGGCGCAGATTCTGACCTGCGTTTTCTGCCAAGAAATGCAGAATCTGCACAGAAAATTCCACAGTCAAATCTGCAATGTGTGCACATAGCCTTAAGGGTATGTGCACACGTTGCGGATTCCATTGCGGATTTTTCAATGTGGAATTTGCCTGCGTTTTTACACTAGGTGTAAAACGCTGCTGAATCCGCACAAAGAATTGACATGCTGCAAAAAATAAACCACTGCGTTTATGCGAGAAATTTTCAGCAGCATGTGCACTGCGGATTTTGTTTTCCATAGGTCTATATGGTACAGTACACCGCATGGAAAACTGCTGCGAATCCGCAGGGTCAAATCTGCTGTGGATCTGCAGCCAAATCCGCAACGTGCACATACCCTAACAAACTACAAAAGAGTTTGGATTGCCCATGGCCTCTTCTTTCGAAACCTACAACTTAGGCATGCATATCTAACTTAGTTTAGCGCTGCGGCATCGGATATACTGAAAAAATATTTACTAGACTCAATAGCAACGGCAAAATACACGACCAACTTAATTTCAAACATCTACCAGAAACTCTCACAGTCTCGCATGGGAGACCATCCTCTGACAGCTACATTAAAATAGGAAGCAGATGTGAGGCTGATTATGGAAGTTTTGAATCCCCAATGGCTGTAGGTCTTTCGCGAACATTGTAACAAGCTTGCAAACTTATTGCACAACATTGGCCAGATGCTGAACCACTGACAGTTAATGAGTTAATAAATAAGCAAAACAATATTATTTGGTTGGAAATTTGACAACATCTGGGGATCCTGGTTGAATGTTCCAGGCCTACCATCTGGAGTACTCCTGAGAGATAACATATGGCAATTTCTGGCTTCATGAACACTTGTAGTATCATCCATCCAGGTTACATGATATAAGTAGGGCCAGTACACATGCAAACTAATTATGATAACAGAATGGCAGATATTCTAATGTATACACATCATAAAAAAATAATAGTATGAATACAGATTTATCTGGAGTGTTATCGGGGGAGGGGGGTTGTATTAGTTTGAATGAAAAATAACATTGAATCCTTGGAAGAAGATGACAACTTTATTGTATTTTATGTACAACAATAATATATACTTATACCATGTAACATTGAAAATATCTTTGTTCTACTGATGTCTCTTTCTAAAAACTATTGTGTAATTTTCTTAATAAAATTATCTAATAAAAAAGTGTGTCTTATAGTCCAAGAAATATAGTAACTTCTAAAGTTATTTCCCTCTTTCATTCAATTATACGTCTGTCTGTTATATGTTTCTGTACAATTTGTCAATAACGTCTATAGTTTGAGTTATTTTTGATGGTCAACAAAATACTATTTTTCAGTAATTCATTTTTCACACTCTAGGTATGATAATGTCTTCTCCTCTGTGTGGGATTTTGACTTCTCATCCTCATGTTTAGTCCTGTTAAAATATAAACACAAAATACAAAAAAAAGCTCAGAGAGGCCCGGAGCCTGCGCACTGCAAAGTACACCTGCGCCGGAGCCGCGGCAGGAAGAAAAGAAGAGGACGTCATCGCATGAAGATGGGAGGCGCCGGATCCGGATCACGACACTCATCGGACCTGACCGCAGCAGGACCGCCCCTGGGTGAATATAATATAAACTGTTTTTCTTATCTTTCAGGTTACATTGGGGGCTTATCTACAGCACTACAGAATGCTGTAGATAAGCCCCTGATGCCGGTGGCCTAAAGGTACCATCACACTCAGCGACGCTGCAGCGATATAGACAACGAGCCGATCGCTGCAGCGTCGCTGTTTAGGTCGCTGGGGAGCTGTCACACAGACAGCTCTCTCCAGCGACCAACGGTCAGGGGAACGACTTCGGCATCGTTGAAACTGTCTTCAACGATGCCGAAGTCCCCCTGCAGCACCCGGGTAACCAGGGTAAACATCGGATTACTAAGTGCAGGGCCGCGCTTAGTAACCCGATATTTACCCTGGTTACCATTGTAAAAGTAAAAAAAAAAACATTACATACTGACCTTCTGATGTCTGTCACGTCCCCGTGTATCGGGTTACTAAGCGCGGCCCTGCACTTAGTAACCCGATGTTTACCCTGGTTACAATTGAACACATCGCTGGATCGGCGTCACACACGCCGATCCAGCGATGACAGCGGGTGATCAAGCGATGAAATAAAGTTCTGGACTTCTAGCTCCGACCAGCGATATCACAGCGGGATCCAGATCGCTGCTGCGTGTCAAACACAACGAGATCGCTATCCAGGACGCTGCAACGTCACGGATCTTCGTCGTTCTCGCTGCAAAGTCGCTTAGTGTGAAGGTACCTTTAGCTCATATACGATTTTTGGGGTGACAGATTCCCTTTCACTGTTCTCACCTTCAGACAAATCGAACAATAAGAGAAAGTCAAAGAGAAGTCACAGCACTGGCTTCCTGTTAGTGTTCACTACATCTGAGGGTGGGAACAGTGAAGCTGGGGCTGATTGGGCACAGGGTTCGTGTGATGCAACAACTTTATATGAGCCCCAGGAATGCGAGTGACGATACCACTGGAACAGCACAGGCACGGAAGGTGAATATGATTTTTTTTATTTTAACAAGGCCAAACATGACGACAACTCCTTTAAGAAAATACCATTTCTGTTTAAAACATATCCCACATTAAGAACATGAAAAAGGCTTCTCCCCTGTGTGGGTTCTCTGGTGGTTATCAAGAACCGATTTCCGGTTAAAACATTTCCCACATTCTGAACATGAAAAAGGCTTCTTCCCTGTGTGAATTCTCTGGTGGTGATCAAGATGCTCTTTACGGGTAAAACATTTCCCACATTGTGAACACGAAAAAGGCTTCTCCCCTGTGTGGGTTCTCTGGTGGTGATCAAGATGCGCTTTCTGGTTAAAATATTTCCCACATTCTGAACAGGAAAAAGGTTTCTCTCCTGTGTGAGTTCTCTGGTGTATAACAAAATATGATTTCTGTTTAAAACATTTCCCACATTCTGAACATGAAAAAGGCTTCGCACCTGTGTGAGTTCTCTGGTGTCTAACAAAATATGATTTCTGGTTAAAACATTTCCCACATTCTAAACATGAAAAAGGCTTTTCTCCTGTGTGAATTCTCTGGTGTTTAAGCAAATCTGATTTCTGGTTAAAACATTTCCCACATTCTGAACAGGAAAAAGGCTTCTTCCCTGTGTGAGTTATTTGGTGTAGAACAAGTTGTGATTTCTGGTTAAAACATTTCCCACATTCTGAACAGGAAAAAGGCTTCTCCCCTGTGTGAGTTCTTTGGTGTATAACAAGATATGATTTCTTGTTAAAACATTTTCCACATTCTGAACATGAAAAAGGCTTCTCCCCTGTGTGAACTCTCTGGTGCTTAAGCAAATCTGATTTCTGGCTACAACATTTACCACATTCTGAACAGGAAAAAGGCTTCTCCCCTGTGTGAGTTCTTTGGTGCATAACAAGATGTGATTTCTGGCTAAAACATTTCCCACATTCTGAACAGCAAAAAGGCTTCTCCCCTGTGTGAGTTCTTTGGTGCATAACAAGATATGATTTCTTGTTAAAACATCTCCCACATTCTGAACAGGAAAAAGGCTTCTCCCCTGTGTGAGTTCTTTGGTGGTAAAGCAAATCAGATTTATGGTTAAAACATTTCCCACATTCTGAACAGGAAAAAGGCTTCTCCCCTGTGTGAATTCTCTGGTGCTTAAGCAAATCTGATTTCTGGTTAAAACTTTTCCCACATTCTGAACAGGAAAAGGGCTTCTCCCCTGTGTGGGTTCTTTGGTGTATAACAATATGTGATTTCTTGTTAAAACATCTCCCACATTCTGAACAGGAAAAAGGCTTCTCCCCTGTGTGGGTTCTTTGGTGTATAACAAAATCTGATTTCTGGTTAAAACATTTCTCACATTTTGAACAAGAAAATCTGTTCTCTGCTGTGTGAATTGTTTGATGTTTAAGAAAAGACTTTTCAAGGGGAAAGCTGTTTCCATATTCGTAAGATGAAAACGGCTTCTTTGATTTAGGAACAGTACGTTTTTTAATGTTTATTTTGTGACCTTGAATTTCCTTAGTAGTCAGTAATGAATCAGAA
Source organism: Ranitomeya variabilis (assembly GCF_051348905.1). Lineage (NCBI taxonomy): Eukaryota > Metazoa > Chordata > Amphibia > Anura > Dendrobatidae > Ranitomeya > Ranitomeya variabilis. The sequence goes on along the minus strand of NC_135235.1, from coordinate 702,334,992 downwards.
GACAGGACCTGTTTCAAAAGATCAGATGACAGATCTTTGCTTTGAAGGGATGATGGTACATCTGGTGTAATAACATTCACTTTAAATGTATCCTGTGTGATCTCAAGATCATCTGATTTAAAAATTGAAGATGTCAGCTGTCCTTCTGATCTCCTGGTACAGTAATCTGCTAAGAATAAAACCAATTATTATTTTTCAATGAAATATCCTCAAATTTATTTTTTGAACATTTCTACGTAAACTATAATTAAAAATGTCAAGTTATGTAAAATATCTGAATTATTCACCAACAAAATGACAGTTCACAGTCTAATAGAAAACCTCATCGCATGAACCAGTGGAACGTGGTGTTCAACTATTTGTTCATTCTGCCTCCCAAATATGGAATAAAAAGCCACCAAACAATGTTATGTAGACAAAATAATACCAATGAAAAGTTCTACTCATCTTACAAAATACAAGTCCCCACTCAGGTCCATCATCTGTCAATGGAAAAACAGAGGTTTCTACATTATTAGTGGCTTGAAAAGCAACATGGCTTCCATAAACCAATCTAGCAAAATCCACTTTCCAAAGTTAAATCTCCCCCTCGCTTCTGAGCCTTGCAGTGTTCCTAAACCACATTTAGCTTCCATGTATTTGGCATTACTATAGCGAGAAGAACCCACTTAATTTATGGTATGTGTGTCTTCTGGAGCACAATCTGGGCACTATGTGTTGGGTAATAAAATCGTATATTTTCCATTTTTACTCTCCAACATCCATTGCGTGCTAATTACCGGAAAGGGGCTGTGGAGTCACAATTGTCACTACTCCTATAGATTAATTCACAGAGGGTTATACTGTCCAAAATGGAGTTACTTTATGAGGATTTCTACTGCTCTGGTTTTCTGATATTTTGTCATATTAGGGCTTCTACAAATGCTGTGTCCCATCTTCTCTGGGATCAGCTCCTATGACGTTTGCTTATTCATTCTGTAGGCGGCGCTGGTAATGGAGGAGACATCAGAACCAGAAGCTCTGGGGGGCGTAGACTGTTGAGCCACCAAGTTTAAGGTGCCTGCAACCTGTGATACCATCCATTCTGGCAGGGATACCATCCATTCTGGCAGTTTGTGCACGGTGTCCAGCTAGAGTAATCTGCACCCTACTTCAGCCAACTGGAAAGCATCGCACCCTACTATGTATCTCGCATATTGCCGAAAGCTGCGAGATACAGGCTTGTTGTCCTCTGGTTCAGTCCTCTGTACTCAGCTCCCAGCTTGTGTATGTTTCCTGTTGTGACCCTGGCTTGTTTACTGACTACTCTTGTGTCTTTTGATTTTGTATTTTTTCTTGCCTCACGGTGGTAGCCAGACTACATGACTATTCTTCTTGCCATCTCATACTACTGAAAAGCAAGTATCAATGTGGCCCAAGCCTAGAGGTCTGTGTGTAAGTCCATATGTAAAGGGGTTAAAGAAGTTAAAGGATGATGGGCAAAACTGCGACTATATAACACACCTACTGAAATAATCAAGCTGAACAGTCTTTTTAAGTATAAAAAAGATGAGTATCTAACAGCAAAACCTCTTCGTGGTAATTAGAGTATGGGACTCTTTGGCTCTTAGCAATATAAACTATCATAAAGGCCAATATTTTCTAGCACATTAATTTCAACAAGAAATATACTTTTAAATATCACTATAAGGCTGTGTGCACACGTTGCATATTTGCTTACAGAAATTTCTGCAAGGTTTCTGCATCTCTTGGCAGAAAAATGCATCTTACAATACGCGCGGTCTTTATGCATTTTTGTGAATCCAAAGAGCTAAATAAAGATATATTAAAATAATAGTTGTGATGTCATTTCCTTGTTCAATCTCTTCAGCCAGATACCTCATTAATATTAAATAAAGACACACACACACCAGCCTATGCAGGAGCAGTAACATAATTAACCTACATATGCTGTAACAAAAAATCAATTATCAAATCTGCGTGAAATGCAATATCCGTTTATATTTCAAAATATTTAAAAAAAATTGCATGGGCTCCCGCATAATTTTCATAACCAGCAGAGGAAAAGCCGACAGCTGATATTAATATTCTGGCAAGGAGCCAATAGACAAAGTATTAATGTCAGCTCACAGCTGTTTGCTTAGCCTTTACTGGCTAGTTTACGGGGAAACCCCAGAAAATTTTTTACATGGGCTCCCCCTATAAAATCGAACCAGCAAAGGCTAGGCAGGCAGCTGTGGGCTGATATTAAAAGCCTGGGAAGGGGCCATGGATATTGGCATCCCACCAGGCTAGAAAAAACAGCTCTCAGCCACCCCAGAAATGCTGCATCTTATGGATGCGCCAATTCTATTATAGACATGTCTCTAATCTTCCCTTCATCTCTAAACTCCACCTACCTTTGACTGACATTGCCATCTCCGTGTGCAGTTCCACCATTACTCCAATGCCCGCTGCTTTGGGGTCATACTTGATTCCGAGCTTTCATTCACCCCCCACATCCGATCACTGGCTCGCTCTTCTTATCTGCATCTCAAAAACATTTCTAGAATTCGCCCTTTTCTTACTTTCGACTCTGCAAAAACTCTTACTGTTTCACTTATTCATTCTCGTCTGGACTATTGTAACTCTCTACTAATCGGCCCCCCTCTTACCAAACTCTCCCCACTCCAATCTGTCCTAAATGCTGCTGCCAGGATCATATTCCTCACCAACCGTTACACCGATGCCTCTACCTTGTGCCAGTCATTACACTGGCTACCTGGCTACCCATCCACTCCAGAATCCAGTACAAAACTACTACCCTCATTCACAAAGCACTCCATAGCTCAGCACCACCCTACATCTCCTCTCAGTCTACCACCCTACGCGTGCCCTCCACTCCACTAATGACCTCAGGTTAGCATCCTCAATAATCAGAACCTCCCATTCCTGTCTCCAAGACTTTACACGTGCTGCGCCGATTCTTTGGAATGCACTACCCAGGTTAATACGATTATTCCCCAATCCCCACAGTTTTAAAGGGAACCTGTCACCCCGATGTCACCACGCCCATCTGACCAGACCAGCCTGATTGACAGGCGAAAACGGCGACTTTGGTAACGTATTTCGGCAGCATAGGTGGGGAATCAGGGTCCACAAAATACACTATTGTAACGCACAGCTCAGGCCCTATTTAACGGTATTTTTATCTCATACGGAAAAAACGGGGTGACAGGTTCCCTTTAAGCGTGCCCTAAAAACTAATTTGTTCAGATTGGCCTACCGCCTCAACGCATTAACCTAACTATCCCTGTGTGGCCCATTAAAAAAAAAAAATCTTAAACCATAATCAGGTTCCTCGCATCATGTTCTCATACACTTTATACAGTTAAAGGGTCACTGTCACCCCCCTCCAGCCGTTATAAACTAAAAGAGCCACCTTGTGCAGCAGTAATGCTGCATTCTAACAAGGTGGCTCTTTTAGTTTTAGGTTCAAGTATACCCCAAATAAAGCGTTTTTATACTTAGCCACAATTCCTGTCTCTAGCCAGGGAGGCGGGTCCTCACTCCCCAGCTTGACCAGCTCCTCTGCCGTCACTCCAATCTTCCTGCGCTTTCGATGCCGCCCCCTCAGCGCTGTTATCGTTTCAAAACCGGCGCCTGCGCTGTGTACTGGTGTCCTGCGCAGACGCATAATGCATAACACAGTGCGGGGCGGGGATTCCAAAGGTGGCTGGCCGCAATGCCCGCGCAGGCGCAGTGTGCAAGCCTGGCTGGGACGTCAGACGGCCAGAGATTACTGCGTCTGCGCAGGACACCAGTACACAGCGCAGGCGCCGGTTTTGAAACGATAACAGCGCTGAGGGGGCAGTGCCGAAAGCGCAGGAAGATTGGAGTGACGGCAGAGGAGCTGGCCAAGCTGGGGAGTGAGGACCCGCCTCCCTGGCTAGAGACAGGAATTGTGGCTAAGTATAAAAACGCTTTATTTGGGGTATACTTGAACCTAAAACTAAAAGAGCCACCTTGTTAGAATGCAGCATTACTGCTGCACAAGGTGGCTCTTTTAGTTTATAACGGCTGGAGGGGGGTGACAGTGGCCCTTTAATAACCCTCTGTGTCTGTACTGCTACATACTTAGGCAGTTAACTGGTTCATGCAGCTTTACACCCGAGCCTTACACTATGGCTGGTCCGAATAACTAAAGCAATTGTTACCATCCACCTCTCGTGTCTCCCCTTTTCCTCATAGTTTGCAAGATTGCGAGCAGGGCCCTCATTCCTCTTGGTATCTATTTTGAACTGTGATTTCTGTTATGCTGTAATGTCTATTGTCTGTACAAGTCCCCTCTATAATTTGTAAAGTGCTGCGGAATATGTTGGCGCTATATAAATACATTTATTATTATTATTATTATTACACTTAGCCTCGCTCTTCCCACTTGCCCTGTAGCGGTGGCAAGTGGGGTTAACATTTGTGGGGTTGATGTCACCTTTGTATTATCAGGTGACATCAAGCCCACAGGTTAGTAATGGAGAGACATCTATAAGACACCTATCCATTACTGACCATAGTGATATTGTATAAAACACAGACACCCAGAATAAAGTCCTTTATTTGAAATAATCACATAGACTCCTTTATTGAATCAAAATTTACCATGCTTACTGAACGCCTAATCTCCAACTCCCTTGTCTCCTGCAAACAATCAAAAATAATAAACCAACATACAATACTATCCTCTCCACCAGGAGATGTGACTGCTCTACCCGGCCTCCGGTGATACAATGACAGGAGGTAATTATTCCTGCAGTGTATCACTGCGCTGCCGTGAGACTTCACTGGAGTTCATCAGCTCTGATGCTCTCACTTACGGCACTACCGCTGTGTGAGAACTTTCCCACGCAGCGATGCCTTAAGTGAGAGCACCGGAGCTGTTCAGCTGATTAACTCCTGTGAACTCTCATGGCGGCTCAGTGATACACTGCGGGAGCGATTACCTCCTGTCAAAAGACGTTGCCAGAGGGGAATAGTAGTCCCATCAGATGACGCCTGGGTATACACGTCGCATGAGTACACACACAGACACACAAGCACATATTCTCCTCCCACACACTTTTCCTCTTTCTGACATCTCCCTTTGACAATTTGCTGTGTTTTTGGCAGCAAATCCGCAAACCTTGTTACACCTGTGTTTTTGCTGCAGATTTGACTGACTCAATTGAAGCCAGTGAGTCAAAAATGCTGCAGAAACGCAAAAAGAATTGACATGCTGCAGAAAATAAAACGCTGCAAATACGGACAGAAATTTACTGATCATGGGCACAACACTTCAGGATTGTCATTGAATTCCCTTGCTTTAGTATTCCATTGCGTTTTTTTGGAGCATGTACAAATGTAAAAAAAATGCAGCGAAAACGCTTTGTGTGCATATAGTGCAGAGCTGACCTGTGATAAGGGAAAAGGGAATGGAGACCTTTTTTAACCCCTTAACGACCAGAGGGATTTTTGGTTTTGCATTTTCATTTTTTGCTCCCCTTCTTCCCAGAGCCATAACCATTTTTTTCATAAATATTGCCAAGTGAGGGCTTGTTTTTTTTGTGGGTTGAGTTGTATTTTTGAACGAGAGCTTAATTTTAACATATCGTGTACTGGCAAACGGGAAAAAAATTCCAAGTGCGGTGAAATTGCAAAAAAGTGCAATCGCACAGTTTATTGTTTGGCTTTTTTTACTATGTTCATTAAATACTAAAACTGACCTACCATTATGATTCTCCATGTTATTATGAATTCATAGGCACCAAACATGTCTAGGTTCTTTTTAATCTAAGTGGCAAAAAAATTTCCAAACTTTGTTAAAAAATATAAATTGCGCAATTTTCCGATACCCGTAGCGTCTTCATTTTTCGTGATCTGGGGTCGGTTAAGCGCTTATTTTTTGCAAACCGAGCTGACTTTTTAATTAAACTATTTTGGTGCTGATACGATCTTTTGATCGCCAGCTATTGCGTTTTAATGCAATGTTGTGGCAAGCAAAAAAATGTATTTCTGGCATTTCTACTTTTTTCTGGCAACGCTGTTTAGCGATCATGTTAATTCTTTTTTAATATTGATATATCAGGTGATTCTGAACGTTGCGATACCAAATATGTGTATGTTTTGAACTTTTATATATTTTTACATTTTTAAAAACTTTTTTTTTTTTTTAACTACTGGCATGCCTCAATAGCCTCCATGGAAGGCTAGAAGATGCCATAATGCAATCGGCTCAGCTACATACCAGCGATGATCAGATCACCTGGATGTAGCAGCAGAATTACTCACTTGATATGAGCGCCCACCACGTGGCCGCGCTCACAGCAAGCCGGCAATGACAACCATAGAGGAATACAGGAGACCTCTGGTTGTCATGCCAACCCATTGGTGACCCGTGATCACATCATGGGGGTCACCGATGGGCAGATTTCTAGCGCGATTGCCAGAAGCGCATGTTATATGCTGCTGTCGGTGTTTGGCAGCGGCATTTAATGGGTTACTAGCCGAGGGTGGATCGCGAATCCACCAGCGGCTGTTCCTTGCACATGTCAGCTGTTCAAAACAGCTGACATGTGCGGGAAAGATGTGCGCTTACCGCCGGAGCCCACATCAAAGGGAAGGTGTCCGACATCGGCGTACATTTACGACCGATGTAGGAAAGGGGCTAAGGACTAACACGGAGTTACAGACTCAGATAACTGAGGGCGATCCCACCACAATCAATCTATACTGATGAACAGGTAAAAAAAGACAGAATAAAAAAAACTATGATATATCCCCAACAACAGCGTATGTATGAGGGTAGAGCTCATACACTAAACCAGAGTTGAACTCATTTATGGTGAACCACTGGAGCCATTGTGAATCCTATTCAGAAGAGTAGAGAAAGTATTAGTGCCCCCATTTCAGGACAGATTGTACAGTAATCTGAATTCCTTAGGATTGAAAACATAATGTAATTTATGCCGTGGAGTGAATCCATGAAACCAGGGCTCGCGCCATGCCAACACATCTCCTGCAGGCAGGAATAAATGTATATTACAGCCATCAGCCACGCACAGCTTAGAGATATATCATGGCACAGGTGTAATGGTTTTTAAGAAGTTTATCACAATCCTCCTTGAAGTTATATGGTTTTAAAAGAAATTGAAAATTCAGTATAAAGGGAAACTCTGTTGTTACAGTACAGAAATTCACACTTGGCCTCACTGCACATTTAATGTTGGCGATCATAAAAGTGAAGTTTGACCAGAAAGACTGGACCTGGTCTTGTAGGGACCATATGAGCACAGTCAGCAGCACAGAAGGGATAGAAGGTAGATTCATCTAATAAGATATCAGGGTTATAGGAAGCCAACAACATAATTTCTCTTACAGGCCCATCATTATATTTTTCTTCAAGTTTTTCTAACTTGTCAGCACATTCTACGTATGTTGTCATTTGGCTTTGGAGTTTACAGATCTGGGCAGGTTACGGTCAGTGTCTCCTAATTTCAGGGTATAGGTTGGTCCTGTTCTATAGAAAAGGGCTTTTAATGCCCAACGTCATTTAAAGAGTTTTGGATGGAGGAGAATGTTGTGGTCTAGAGGAAAAATGGTGATCACATGATTGCGATACAGTCAGACTTCACCACCGATAAAGCAGCCACAGACGGTGACTGAGAAGAATCTGTGACTTCTCTACTCACCTGGGTAGTCATATGTAGGAATCTTCTCTTTACACCGCTCATCATTCTTCACATATAACTCTGTAGTATTAATATGGGTCAGATCTTCACTCTGAAACAAATATTGTAAAAGTCACAGACAGATGGAGAAGTCACCTGCCATCTCCACCATTCTCATTACACAAGTATAAACCGGATTACTTACCGGTAATTGTATTTTATGGAGTCCACGACAGCACCCACTGAGAGAGGGGACCCGCCCCCAGGAACAGGAAACCTACAGATAAAAAGGAGAGTAAGGCTGCTTTCACACTGGCGTCGGCAAGGGGCCGTCGCTATGCGTCGGCCCAACGTGCGTTGTGAAAATAATGCCCGAAGTGGGCAGCAGAAGCAGTCTTACAACACTTCCACTGCCCCATTGTAAGGTTCGGGGAGGAGGGGGCGGAGTTTTGGCCGCACATGCGCGGTCGAAAATGGCGGACACGACGCGCAAAAAAAAGTTACATGTAACTTTTTTTGTGCCGACGGTCCACCAAAACACGATGCAAACGTTGCACGACGGTTGCGACGTGTGGCCATACGTCGCAATGCATTGCTAATGTTAGTCTATGGGGAAAAAACGCATCCTGCAGACAACTTTGCAGGATGCGTTTTTTATCCTAAACGAGGCATTGCGACGTACAGCCAACAACGCTAGTGTGAAAGTAGCCTAAATAATCACTGCACTCCCACAGTTCACAAAGTTTTTTGCTTCAGGCGAGTAATTTATTAAAACGTAGTGAAGACTCATTTGACTTTCCAATGAACGTCACACGTCTATTTATAGAAACAAACCGACAAAAGGTTATATTCATCTGACTTACTTCCTTGAATATGTGATTTTGCTGTAACCTTCCAAACTATGCTCTCCTTTATGACCCTTGCATCATGAGTCTACAGACAAAAAATGTTTTCCGTAATCTAGGAATACTTTCAATCACTCTGGAATGTTTTTCTAGAGCCCTTCAAAGATTATAAAATGGTTCTCTTTAAAACTGTAAATATTGTATATATGTGTTATGTATATTTCTGTTTATATCAGCGATATTGTGACCAAGGCCACTGAGTGGCCGAAACGTCAATTGAACTGCCTGTGGTTTTATCGTCTTCACTACGTATCAATAAATTACTCACCTGAAGCAAAAAAACTTTGTGAACTGTACGAGTGCAGTGATTATTTACTCTACTATTGGTGGGACTATTGGCTCCGTTCACTTGCACAGTCGACCTCCGCAACTGTTGAGTGCTAGCTTTTTTGTCTTTACTACAGTTAAAAAGGAGCAGTCCCCCTCGCCTCCTCAGTTAGATTACAGAGTACAAGAGGAAGCGCCAAGAAAACATTAGAACATCTTCATAAAAACTACTCAATATGTATAAACATATACCTCAATATATACTACCATCACCCGGAGTGAATTACATACACATCTCTAGTATGTGCTACTAACAGAGGGAAGTGAGTGGGTGCTGTCATGGACTCCATAAAATAGAAATTACCAGTAAGTAATCCTTTTTTTTATTCTCGCCATGACAGCACCCACTGCTAGACTTTCAGAGAACCATCATCTGGGAGGGACTACTGTATTGAGGACAGATCTCCTGAAAACCAAGTCCGAAGATGATGACAAATCGAGTCTCTAGTGGTTGTAAAAGGTAGATGGTGAAGACCATGTTGCAGCATTACATATCAGATCAATCGAGACGTCCGCCTTCTCAGCCCAGGAGGATGCCATAGCCCATGACGAATGTGCCCTTATTCCATCTGGAGGACAATCACCCGTTGCTGAGTAGGCCAGACAGATTGTATCTCTGATCCAATGTGATAAAGTGATCCTTGTGACTCAAAAACCCTTCCTGTGGCCCTGAAAAGACACAAACAGAGCCCTACTCTGCCTCCAGGGATGAGTTCTGTCTATATAATGTAGGACTGCTCGCCTCACATCTAAGGTGTGGAATCTCTTGGTCCAGGTGATGGGGAGGGATCCCTAGGTTCAGGGGTTGGAGGCAGGAAGTTTCAGGAAGATGGGTTTGGTGTATCCTACTTTAGCGCTGATACATAAAGTCTGGGAGGCAATCAAAAAGATTAGTGGTTTGGAGAACTTGACAAATATTTCCCCGATATGGCAAAACGAAACTCTACCGCAATTTGTTAAAATGGGAGAATTTAAAAATTGGATGAGACTGGGAATACAGTACATGGTTCAGGTGCAGGATGCGCAGGGACTGGTGACCTTTGGAAAGTTGCATGAGGATTATGGTCTACCGAAAGTCTGCATATTTCAATATGGGCAGTTTTGGCATGCTTATGCTACGCAGAGCAAGACGATGAATATGGAGATTCACAAGGATATATTGATTGATTATGTCTGCGCAGAGGGGGGAACAAAAGGGGTGGTATCGGGCATTTATAAGGATCTAATGCATGCTTTTTTAAATAATTATCCTATTAGAGCACAGGGGAAATGGGGGGAGGAATTGGGTAGGATAGAGGAAGATAAATGGGAAGGGATTATGAAATATATACCCCAACTATTACTGAGTGAACGGGCAGACTCTCGCAGATATATGTACTCCATAGAGTATATAGGACTCCTGAACGGCTCTATAGAGCGGGTCTGAGACAGACTTCTGAGTGTCCTCGGGGCTGGAATTCTCCATATGTTATTGCAGTGTCCAAATCTGAACCCATATTGGACAGCGGTGCTTAATGCCATAGAAGGAGCGCATGGTTGTAGGACTGAGAGGGATCCTAATGTAGTGTGCTGCTGCAGTGCAGTATAGTGCAACCTCCACCAGGGGGTGCTAGTTAAGGAAAAGAGGTTGTACCCACAGCGCAGCAATACTGAACAACAACTCAGGTGTGACAGGTAATGAAAGAGAAGTCAGACGAGCCAAGGTCATACACAGAGAGGTAAGCGCAGTACACAGGGGAAGTCAGAAGAATGGTCGGGGACAAACAAGAAGTCAGAGCCTACCGGGAACGTGGTAACCAAAACGTGAGATGTAAGACGAAGTCGGGATACAAGCTAGAGGTCAGAACAAGTCATAAACGGGTACAGGCAGTCAGAGGCAAAAAGGAACACTAGTACAAGTGAACAGGTCAGGTGCTCAAGCCGTGCAGCAAGGACTAAAGCTGACACAGGCTGCAGGACTTAAATAGCTCAGCCAGCTTCAAAGTGAGGCAGAGGGGATTAACTCCCACATGACCAGTCCAGAGACAAGACAGCTGAACATAAACTCAGAACTGGATCATGACACCTATGGTGTGTATTCTGGGATATGTGGAGGAGGTCCAGGTACATAATAAAAATAAGGTGACAATAGTTAGATTATTATATATTGCGCGGAAACTAATCTCCAGATACTGGATAAATGAAGATCCGCCAACGTTGAGGGAATTTTTCAGACATTCTGACTCTATTGTGAATATGGAAAAAAATACTTAGGTTAAGAGAAAAGGCATAAGAGCATTTGAGACGCTATGGACACCTTGGGTGGAGAGAAGATGACCCTGAACTTAGGTTATACCATGCATTATTCGCTGCTCTTGTATGTAATGGGGGAGGGAGGAAATTTCTGAAACTAATGACCATTGCTAATGTTGTTCTCATTGCGATTTTTGTTTTATTGCTTTGTACCTTGAATTTGGTTAAATAAAAATGTATCTGATTTTAAAAAAAAGGTGTGGAATCTCTCTTCCTCAGCAGTAAAAGGGTTATCAAAAAAGGAGGGAAGGAAAATCCCCTGACTTCTATGAAACCTGGCGGCTACCTTAGGGAGGTAGGAAGGATCTGACTTCAGTAGTATCCTATCAGGAAATACTAACAGGAAAGGACGGTCTATAGATAGAGCCTGTATGTCACTAACTCTTCTAGCTGATGTTAAAGCAACTAACAGAGCAGTCTTTAATGATCTGTACTTTAATGCGACAAACTCTAACAGGTTCAAAAGGAGGACCTGTCAGGGCATCAAGGACCAGGTTCAGGTCTCAGGGAGGCAAGCGAGCAATGTGTACAGGGTCACTACGCTCACACGCTAAAATAAACAGTACAAACCATCTATCTCCCTCAATATTACGACTAAATAGGGCTCCCAAAACTGATATCTGAACCTTTAATGTGTTAACTGAAAGACCCAGCGCCCGACCCTTCTGCAGAAACTCGAGAATTGCAAAAATTGGAACCTCACTACAGAATGGCCCAGTATGAAAATTAAGGAACTTCCTCCACACTCTACTGTATATCTTCATCGTGGATTCTTTCCTACTCTGCAGACTGGAACTAATCAGGTTGTCAGAAAACCCCCTAAGTTTCAACATCTGCCTCTCATGTTCCACGCTGTCAAGCGGAGACCCCTCACCCAAGCATGAGGGAATGGACCTCGAGAGATCAGGCCTGGATCTGAGGGGAGGATCCAGGGGTCGGATATTAACATGGCCCTGAGCCGTGAAAACCATGGTCTCTTGGGCCAGAAAGGAGCAATGAGAATTACCCTTGCTCTCTCATCCTTGATCTTTCTGATGACTAGTGGAAGCACCATCATTGGGGGAAATGCATAGGCCAGACTGAACCGCCAAGGGAACTGGAGGGAGTCAACTATCTCTGGCTGATCTGCCCTGTCCAGGGAGGCAAACCTTTGGACCTTTCTGTTGTCCCTGGTAGCATACAATCTATTTCCGGAAGCCCCCACAAGTCCACTAACTTACTAAATACTTGGTGACTGAGACCCCATTCTCTCTGATATAACGTATGGCGAATGATGGAGTCCGCTTTGAGCTTTTCCACTCCCTTGATGTGAATCGCTGAGAGGGACAAGAGATTTGTTTTAGCCAGTTGGAGAATCTCCACCGCAGTAGACATCAGCAATTTTGATCTAGTTCTGCCTGGCCAATTTACATATGCAACCGACATGGTATTGTCCAACAAAACTCTCACATGAGACCCCCGCAGCTGTGGGAGAAAGTGATATAGAGCATGACTCACTGCCTTTAATTTCTTTAGATTTGAGGAGTCTTCAGCCTCCTCTATGGACCACTGCCCCTGGGCCAGGTTATCGTCCATATGAGCTCCCCATCCATCAGGACTAGCATCCGTAGTAACGATCCTGGACGGTTTCACTACCCATGGAATCCCCTTCCCTCCTCGTCTCCCGGGACCTCCATCAGGACATGCTTAGATAATAGACATAAAATCTTCAACTCAAGAGCCTCCTGTTGTGCTGGAGATCTAAGGGTATGTGTTCACGGGCCGGTTTACATCCGGATTAGCTGCAGATTGAATGCTGCATACAACCGCAGCGTTCAACCCGCAGCATTCAGATGTTACAGCGTAGTGGAGGGGATTTTATGAAATCCCGTCTCCACTATGCGTGCGAACACGCACCCGGCGGCCCTGCGATTACGGACATGCGGCGTGTCTTTTTAGAACGCAGCAAGACTGTTTACCTTGCGGTGACGGAGAATCACAGGGCCCTATGCATAGGGTGCGGAGATTCCGGATGTGTGCAATGAACACATCCGGAATCACCGTGCGTTCAGAAGGGGGCGGCACTTTGAGTGGAGCGGGTTTTCCCGCTCCGTCCAAAGCGCCGTAAATCCGGACAGTGGACACGCACCCTAAGAGAGGTCATGACAAAGGAAACCGGGGGGATCCGAAGAAACTCTAGTTTCAACCCCGATGTTACTAAGCCCAGGGTCCAGGGATTAGAAGTGATCTCCCGCCATCTGTGGCAAAAGAATTTTAACCTGCCGCCCACAGGAGGGTCAGGGTCAATGGAATTTATTACTCTTCCTGGAAGAAGATCCGCTAAAAAGGGCACCTTTTTGATTGGTCTTCTTTGTTTCCCAGCAATCTCAGTTTTCATAAGGCCTCCTTCTACCGAATGGTCTCTTTCTGAAGGCCCTCCTGTAGGACAGAACAGACTGGTTAGGGAACCCCTTCGTTCTCTCTCCCGCCTTGGTGAGGATATCATCAAGCATGCTGCCAAACAGGAACTCACCCTGGCATGGAATTGCACACAATTTAGACTTTGATTATGCATCCCCCTTCCAGCCCTTCAGCCATAGGGCACGACAAGCAGAATTAACAAGACCAGCTGACCTTGTTGCCAGGCGTAGGGAGTCCACCGAAGCATCAGCTAGATATGCTGTGGTTCTCCTGATCAATGGAATACAGGACAAAAGCGTCTCTCTAGACAATCCTTTCTTGTTCTGTTCCTCCAGCTGGTCCACCCAAACAAGCACTGACCTTGCTGTACATGTGCTAGATATAGCCGGTCTAAAGGCTCTGGTGCAGGACTCCCATGATCTTTTAAGTAAACGTCTCTGCTTTGCAGTCTAGAGGGTCAGATAAGACCCCAGAATCTTCTACAGGCAGGACAGAATACCTAGAAATCGAGGCCACCTTGGGAACCTTGGACCAAGCTGTCAGGTCATCAACTTCAAAGGGACAAAGGGATACATCCTCCTGGAAGATGAAGAGAGGAACCCTCATGCTGCTCCTGCTTGCTCCATTCCTTCCTGACCAAATCCTTCACCGCACCAATAACTGGGAAAGCACATCTCTTTTTCTACAAGAGACCTTCAAACATAATTTCCTGCGTAGATCTAGCCTCTTTCGCCTCTGAAAGCCCCATGGTATTTCTAACTGATTTCACCAGGTAATCCATACTCTCTATCGGAAAAAAAGATATCCCTTCTTCACCAGATGACGATGAATCAGAAGCACCAGAGGATCCAGTCTGGTCACTACCGGAAGCAGAACTGGAGAGTAGGGTAACACACCTTGCTTTGGACTTATGTTTCCTAAGGACTGAAGTTCCTCTCTTATCATTAATTGTATATCAGCGGATCTAACCAAGGACTCCTCCTCTAAAGTCTGGCTGATACAACTCTGACACAGTCTTTTAAGATAGATGTCAGGAAGGGGTTGTGAGCACAAGGCACATTCTTTGTGCTTGGCTTTTTTAGTTTTCTTAGCCTGAGAGGGAGGTTCACAAAAAAAAGGTGAATGATCTTAGTAGGCAGAGTCATGTAACACTCACCCAGTGAAGCTGTGATGTGGTACCCGTTCTGGAAGCGGAGGAATAGCACGAGTTCTAGAAGGTTCAGCTCCATTACTCCGTACCCTCTTGTCAGTTGAGTCACCATCTCTGGAGCGCCTGCTGCTGCTCTTGGGAATGCTGTGCAGCTGCACTTCCACCACATGTGGTGCACCTCAGATTCTCCTGGAGAGTACAGGACATCTTTGGGACACATTGGCAGCAGGTGGCCACCGGATCTTATACTTACAGCCCGTCCATCTCCAGAACAAGCCTCCCTGGACCCCCGGAAATGAACCCAAGCAATTTTAGTTCAGGAATGCTGAATGGGCAGTGCGCATGCGTGGGCCGAAACCTGGAAGCACTGTCCGATAGAAGAGCAGGGCAGCTGATGCACGCATCCCGCTCCTCAAGATGAGTGCCGGTCTGTTCCTACCGCACCACGTTCCGCGTGAACAAGGAAGGCCTCTCCCGGATCCTGGCCTCACATCATCCACCATCAGACGAGGGGGCAGTCTGACAGGCAGGGCTCTCCCAACAGTGCTTCTGGTGTCACAGCCCCTGCTGTTCCCCAGACACCGCACAGGCAGCATGCACAGACCCAGGTAACGTTTCCTCTGCAGGTTCCCGCAGGAACAAGAAACCAACTGAGGAGGCAAGAGGGACACAGCCCCTTTTTATCTGTAGGTTTCCTGTTCCTGGGGGCGGATCCCCTCTCTCAGTGGGTGCTGTCAGCGATAATAAAAAAAACATATAATACTGGTGGATAAAACAAGACTGAGCACAAAACCTTCACAGTTGTCTACACATCACAGGGGAGATCTAATGACACATTCTCTCCATCTACCTGATGAATCTGAGGAACATTGGGATCCTCTTGTTTACAGTCCTGTGGAAGAAGAGGACGGGGACATCTCTCTGGTGTTGTCATCTTACTGGATAGATCTGGAGGAAACACATACAGGGACTGAATTCATTCTTTACATACAGATAATTATAGGCCGTGTGTATTTAGTCCTGTCTATTACCTGGTGATGTGAGGGGCTGAGGAACCTCCATCATGACATCATTGTACAGATCTTTATGTACTTCTAAATACTCCCACTCCTCCATGGAGAAATAGACAGCGATATCCTGACACCTTATAGGAACCTGACACATACAATGATACCGTCATCCTCCCGATCCCTTCATAGCATTACTGTAAAATGTCCCAACATTCCCAGAAATGTCACCTCTCCAGTCAGCAGCTCAATCATCTTGTATGTGAGTTCAAGGGTCTTCTGGTAATTGATGTTCTCATGTATCAGGGGGTGAAGTGGAGGCCCTGTGATTGGGCTCAGGGGTCTTCCCCATCCCTTAGACACAGGGTCCTGACAGCGCTCACTAGAGGTCTTCTTCACTACTGTGTAATCCTGGTTATGGAGAGACACATTAATAAATCTCACTACAGACATTTCCAGAGTCCTCACCTCTCCAGTTCTGTCCATCTGTTATTCCCATAGATAAGAATGATGTAATGTGACGTCATCAGAATCTCTCACCTCTCCAGTAAGCCGGAAGAGGATCTCTAGGGTGAGGTGTAATATTCTTTCTGCTATCTTGTCTCTGTCCATATCTACCTTTGATGGATAATTCAGGAAAATTATCTTCTATAGAAGATCTTCACAGAGGATTGGATCCGATATTGTAGAGACCTGAATGAGAAGATAATGAGCCGATGTAACATCATAAAAATCCTGTAGATAATAAGGGGAAGCATATAAGATAGAACGTGTAGGTGTTGTATTCTCTAGTCTTGTATGGACTGGAACATAAGTTGAATTGCTGACTAAGACATCTCCTCCATGCTCCCAATCACTGGCGATGTTACTCACAGCTTTGGCGACTGATTGGCTGTAAGAATAATAAGTTTGTTAGGTCTGAGCAGAAAATACAGAGATTGGCGGGGACCCAAGCAGCAATGGTATTTTTGTTATTTTACAGTATTTAGTTTTCTTCTTTACATCTACTAATAAAACCTATATATTTAGGCCACAGACAACAAGCAGTTTCTCCCTCAGAGTCGGCAGCTGAATACGTTCCTCATAGACTCATCTTCCATAACGCTAATTCTCGTCTCATTTACCGACACTGGAATCGGCATTAGCAATACTGCAGGAGATATTCATTACACGTGACAGGAGAAATAACTACTTCATGATGAGGACGACATCTTCATCTTCTACTACGGCTCTGGAAACATATTAGTCCAGAGTCGGTCACTGACTCCATCCCCACCGGTCGTCTATATGAAGGTTTCCATACAATACTGTGTGGAGGCCCCGTACTATGAGAGTAATACATGTTTCCTTGGTTCCCGTCTTTCATAGACCCAAAAAATTGGGTTGGAGATACTGTGAGAACATTATACTGTGTGGGAACCAAGAAAGTAGCAATGTTCAGTATCAAGAATGGGGATAAATGAGGATTTATTATCTAGTGGTTTAGGTGGTAGAATATTGTGTGAGGGAATGGAGGAACTGTGGGAACATTATACTGTGTGGGGGCCCCGTACTATGACAGTAATACATGTTTCCTTGGTTCCCGTCTTTCATAGTTGGGTCGTTTGTATCTATCAGCGGAAAAGGAACAAAACCATTGTGATTCTTATAAGGAGACAACACAAAACCCCCTAAATATAACATATTATAACAACCCCACAATCTGTGACTCCTCAGGGTAAATCGCTCTCTCACCATTGGATTAGAGCTGATACTATGAAGCTAAAGAGACTAAACAGACTTTCTGTCACCTCCATAAAGGGGCACTTTTCCGTGTTTGTCAGAACTGTCCGAGGATTATTAGAGGTGATAGTTTCCCTCCCAATTAGCAGGGACAGGAGGATATTGGGGTCTTTACCTGCTACAGTTCTGGTGTGTGGACCCTCCACCTGCAGAGCCGCACAGGACCTGTGATGAGGTCACAGGAGGGGAGGAGTCAGGGGTCACATGATCAGGGGCCTCAGTGTATGCAGGACTCTGCTGTGCTGGTTGTCATGGTGCTGGATGAGGGGAGGTTTATGTGTGGGGTCAGGAGGGGTTTACAGTGTGGATGTAGCAGAGTCCTGTGTGTGTGCAGGGTGTACGGAGCGGAGTCAGGTGTGTATGAGGTGTACGGAGCAGAGCCATGTTTGTACGAGGTATGTGGAGCAGAGCTGTGTGTGTATGAGGTGTATGTTGATGATTATGGCTTACAGCCAATGAAAACCCAAACGTCATTAGTGATGAGCGAATATACTTGTTACTCTAGATTTCCCAAGCACGCTCGGGTGTCCTCCGAGTATTTTTTAGTGCTCGGAGATTTAGTTTTCATCGCCGCAGCTGAATGATTTACATCTCTTAGCCAGCTTGATTACATGTGGGGATTTCCTAGCAACCAGGCAACCCCCACATGTACTTATGCTGGCTAAGAGATGTAAATCATTCAGCTGCGGCAATGAAAACGAAATCTCCAAGCACTAAAAAATACTCGGAGGACACCCGAGCGTGCTCGGGAAATCTCGAGTAACGAGTATATTCGCTGATCACTAGGCATTATCTCAGTAAATTAGAATAACTTATAGTGATGAGCGAATATACTCGTTACTTGAGATTTCCCAAGCACGCTCGGGTGTCCTCCGAGTATTTTTTAATGCTCGGAGATTTAGTTTTCATCACCGCAGCTCGGGAAATCTCGAGTAACGAGTATATTCACTCATCACTAATAACTAACAAAAAACACCTGCAAAGGCTTCCTAAGCGTTTAAAACGGTCCCTTAGTCTGTTTCAGTAGGCTCCACAATCATGGGGAAGATTGCTGACTTGACAGATGTCCAGAAGGCAGTCACTGACACACTCCACAAGGAAGGTAAGCCACAAAAGGTCATTACTACAGAAGCTGGCTGTTCACAGAGTGCTGTATCCAAGCATATTAATGGAAAGTTGAGTGGGAGGAAAAAGTGTGGTAGAAAAAGGTGCATAAGCAATCGGGATAACCGCAGCTTTGAAATGATTGTTACGAAAAGGCCATTCAAAAAATTGGGGAAATTCACAAGGAGTGGACTGCTGCTGGAGTCATTGCTTCAAGAGCCACCACACACAGACTTATCCAGGAAATGGGCTACAAGTGTCACATTCCTTGTGTCAAGCCACTCATGACCAATAGACAGCGCCAGAAGAGCCTTACCTGGGCCAAGGAGAAAAAGAACTGGACTGTTGCACAATGATCCAAGGTTTTGTTTTCAGATGAAAGTAAATTTTGCATCTCATTTGGAAATCGAGGTCCAAGAGTCTGGAGGAAGAGTGGAGAGGTACAAAATCCAAGCTGCTTGAGGTCTGGTGTGAAGTTTCCACAATCAGTGATGGTTTGGGGAGTCATGTCATGTGCAAGGTAGGTCCACTGTGTTTTACCAAGACCAAAGTCAGCACAGCCGTCTACCAGGAAATTTTAGAGCACTTCATGCTTCCCTCTACCGACAAGCTTATTGGAGATTAAAATTTCATTCTCCAGCAGGACTTGGCACCTTTCCACACTGCCAAAAGTACCAATACCTGGTTTACAAACAACAGTATCACTGTGCTTAATTGGCCAGCAAATGCGTCTGACCTTAGCCCCATAGAGCTGGGCTGTGGAATCGATAGTTTTGACTTGAGATGTGTATACTACAAATACATTTTTAAACATGTCTTTTTCCCTCTTGCGGGCAGAATGTGCAGATGGCCGTGTGTGTCCTTTGTAGACACCCATATATTTTGCGTTTAATATGTTATGATGTGTGTATACATCTATATATTCATCTACTGAAGTGCAGGCAGTATTTGCATATCCATAATTTGCATATTTAACTTACATTTTTAAATATATATCTTTTTTGCTTTTAATCTTGAGTTCCATTTGTAAATAAATTATTTGTATATGTTTATGTACATTTTATTTTGTCATTATATACTTGTTATTTAACCATAATCTCACTAATCTGCTGCATAAAAGGGACTCGAAAGCTGCTCAGTATAGCTTGTTACCAGTCCCCACTGTTACAGCTGCGACTGCAGACACGGCCCAGCCGACGCCTCCACATTGCCAGACCACGACGACGTGGGGCGAGCGTCCCAGGTGGGAATGGAATGTGGACCCACTAGACCACAGAAGGGAACCTGGACCTATCCAGACTAGTGAAGGGCAGCGAGCAGGGTCTGTGGCAGCTGAGCTTGTGGACAAGATGGTGACATGCAGAACTAGATAACACCGCACAACTTCAGGTAAGAAGAAAGATAAAGTTTACTCAAACGAAATCACAGTACATAAACAGAACATAACTATGCCAGGCTCCCGATTCTGCACATGAAGAAAGGGTACACATCTCAAGGAAACAGACAAAGGAAGGAGGACATCACGGGTTGAGCGTAGCACAGGCTCAGCGGGAGAACATCAGACACTGACGTCGGACAGACTTCAGATGATGGCATGGATCATCACGGGTTGATGCAGTCCAGGGTCATCTGGCACGGGCATAATAGGATGGCCTCTCTCTCAGGCCTCAGGCATAGCACAGTTTCAGCAGGAGAACATCAGACACCGACCCAGGGCATCATCACAGGGTGGACCCTGGGGTACCGGTGTGACATCAGGATACAGGCAGAACATCAGGACATCTGGACACAGGCTGGACATCTGAACATCAGGACACAGGCTGAACATCTGGACACAAGCTGGACATCTGGACACAGGTTGGACATCAGGACATCTGGACACGGGCTGGACATCAGGACATCTGAACTTCAGGACACAGGCTGGACATCAGGACTTCGGACACAGGCAGGACATCGGGACACTGGTGTGGCGGCCTAGGTCATCGGCTGGGACACGGATAGCACAGAACCAGGCAGCAGTGGTCGGGCTCTGGGAGCCAGACAGCAGTTGCCAGTTTCCGGACATCGGACACCATCTCCAGGCACCAGGCAGTGGTCGTCAGGTTCCTAACTACTGACGCCAGGATCCGGACATCGGACCTAGGAAGGTACTCAAGCAGGATGGTGCCAGTACCGCTGAGTTGGACCGTGGCCGGACGGAGTAGGCCCTGTATAGCAGGCTGAGCACAGCATAGTAAACGCTCAGCAAAAACACCGGACTCCATCTTTAAAAGACAAACCCAGGTTAGTTCACAGTCACTGGGTACAGGGTTCCAGACACAGAGGAACTTCAGGAACAGGGAAGAGGGAAGGGCAGCGAGCAGGGTCTGTGGTAGCTGAGCTTGTGGGCAAGATGGTGACATGCAGAACTAGATAACACTGCACAGCTTCAGGTAAGAAGAAAGATAAAGTTTACTCAAATTAAATCACAGTACATAAACAGAACATAACTATGCCAGGCTCCCGATTCTGCACATCAAGAAAGGGAACACATCTCAGGGAAACAGACGAAGGCAGGAAGACATCACGGGTTGATGCAGTCCAGGGTTATCTGGCATGGGCATACTAGGACAGCCTCTCTCTCAGGCTTCAGGCATAGCACAGGATATGTGGGAGAACATCAGACACCGACGTCGGACAGGCTTCAGACGATGGCAGGGGTCATCATGGGTTGATGCAGTCCAGGGTCATCTGGCATGGGCACACTAGGACGGCCTCTATCTCAGGCCTCAGGCATAGCACAGGCTCAGCAGACACCGACCCAGGACAGACGTCATCACAGGGTGGACCCCGGGGTACCGGCGGTACATCGGGACACAGGCAGAACATCTGGACACAGGCTGGACATCAGGACATCTGGCACAAGCTGGACATCAGAACATCTGAACATCAGGACACAGGCTGGAAATCAAGACATCTGGACTCATGCTGGACATCTTTAAATCTGAACACAGGCTGGACATCAGGACATCTGAACATCAAGACACAGGCTGGACATCAGGACACAGGCTGGACATCGGACATTGGACACAGGCAGGACATCGGAACACAGGCATGACATCGGAACACCAGTGTGGCGGCCTAGGTCATCGGCTGGGACACGGATGGCACCGAGCCAGGCAGCGGTGTTCGGGCTCCAGGAACCAGAGAGCGGTCGCCAGTCTCCAGACATCGGACACCATCTCCAGGCACCAGGCAGTAGTTGTCAGGTTCCTAACTACGGCCCACAGGCTCTGGGCATCGGACTTAGGAAGGAAGTCAAGCGGGATGATGCTAGCACCGCCGGGTTGTTCTGGGGCCAGACAGAGTTAGCACCGCATAGCAGGCTGAGCACAGCATAGTAAACGCTCAGCAAAATCACCAAACTCCATCTTTAAAAGACGAACCCAGGTTAGTTCACAGTCACTGGGCACAGGGTTCCAGACACAGAGGGACTTCAGGAACATAACATATAGGACACAGTTCAGACAGGGTCAGATACAGGAACAGAAACAGGATTAAGGCTTTGGACCTGAGTATGCAGCCCTCAGGGAGGCGGGAAACAAAACACAACAGAAATGGGCCTGGATTTGCAGCCTCTCGGAAGGGCGGATCTGGGTATTCAGCCCCCAGAGCAGGTGGAAAAACAAGACACAAACAGAAACAGATCTGGGTACTCAGCCCCCAGAGAAGGCGGAAGAACAGGTATCGGTATCATCTTTCCCAGAACTTAACGCAGGCAGAACAGGAGCTGAACATCCAACACACATGGCAAGACTCAGAAACTTAATGTGAAGTTCTGGCAATGCCCAACAGGAAAGAGGGAGTTATATATAGGAGCTGCCCCTCAGCAATAGACTGGGGAAGCAACTCAGGTGCACAAACTAACCCTAATAAAAGCAGGGAAGGTGTGGCCGCGCGCACCCTAAGCACAAACAGAAACCATTATAGCACAGTCAGCACAGGAACTGAGGCTTAGGGCACCTGGCAGTGGCTGCAAGCCTGGACACACGTGGAAAGTCATGCACCAGCTGCTGAGGACCTTGCAACCCATGGATAGCATCCACAGTGGCAGCCAGGGACCGCATATGCAGATGGTCATGCAGCGGAGCAAAGCCATCACAACAAATGTACAGCTATGCAGCGGAGCAGGGAACTGCGCAGCATCCATACAGGTAACAGACAACAGTATCCATGCTAGTTAGGGGGAGAGGAACAAAGGGTTAAAGCAGAGACATGCAGAGTAACACTGGAGAAACAAGGTACTAACCCACCGGTGTTACAGTATCCCCTCCTCAGGCCCCCTCTGCTGAAGACCCCAAAAATATTCCCCATAAAATTCTCTTGGGTTAGGCGGTAAGTCCCACATTTCACAATATGGCAGCAGAGTTTATAGTTCAGAAAATCCAAACCGCTCACCAAGCGCTGGATTGAGCAATCTAGTCCACTACCAGGTGGGGTCCAAGCAGTCTAATCCGCTGACCAAGCAGGGCTTGGGGAGAGTTCTGCAGTCCACACATGCTCAGTGGAGTCCATGGCCAGAGCTTCCTATTACTGCTGCGACCGCAGACGCATCCAAGCCGACACTGCCACGTCGCCAGACCACAATGAGGTGGGGCGAGCGTCCCAGGGGGAATGGAATGTGGACTCACTGGACCACAGAAGGGAACCTGGACTTACCCAGACTAGTGAAGGTGTTGTGAACTCTGTTTTCAGGCTCCCTCTTGTGGTCACTGGTGGTATGGTGTGACTTTTGCTTTGGGCTCCCCCTGGTGGCTTTGTTTGTTATCCTGCTGGTCTCTGGCTATCAGCTGGTTCGTTATCCTCTGGGAGGTTCCTATATAGCTCTGTTTTACTTCCACTTGTTGCCGGCTGTCGATGTAATCAGTGCTACTCAGATTCCTTCTGACTACCTTGCTCCCAGTCCATCCAGGACAAGCTAAGTTTTCTTTGCTCATTTTTTGATCAGCAGTGTTTATCATGTTTTCTTGTCCAGCTTGCTAAAATGTGATTCCCTCGCTTGCTGGATGCTCTAGTGGACTGAGTTTCTCCCCACACACCATTAGTTGGTGCGTGGGTTCTTGAATTCTCAGGATGGATATTTTGTAAGGGTTTTTTATTGATCGCATAGACCCCTGCTCTATTTTCTGCTTTCTAGTACTAGTGGGCCTCTTTTGCTGAATCTGATTTCATCCCTACGTATGTGCCTTCTTCTTACTTCACCGTTAATATTTGTTGGGGGCTTCTATATCTTTGGGGATTATTTCTCTGGAGGCAAGCGTGGTCTTTCTTTCTCTTTAGGGGTAGCTAGTTCCTCAGGCTGGCTCGAGACGTCTAGGAATTTTTTAGGCACGTTCACCGGCTACCTCTAGTTGTGTTGGATAGGTTCAGATTTGCGATCAGTCCAGTTACCATATCCCTAGAGCTTGTCCTTAGTTTATTCACTTGCTGGTCTATTCGTGATCCTCAGCCACTAAGGATCATAATAGTACAGCCGGCCACAAAGTGTTAATTGCATGGCAGAAGCAGGAGAAAAGAAGCCTTGAGAATTTTTTTTTTTTTTGTTGTTGCCGTGTGTCTAGCTGCTGTGGCTAGCTTCTCTCCTACTCTTAATCTTGGTGTGGCTCTGAGTTCAGCTGCTGACATGGATGTCCAGAGCTTGGCTTGCAGTCTGGATCATCTTGCTGCTAGGGTTCAAAGTATTCAGGATTTTGTTGTTCACAGTCCTATGTCAGAGCCTAGAATACCTATTCCGGAGTTGTTTTCTGGAGATAGATCTAGGTTCCTGAATTTTAGGAACAATTGTAAGTTGTTTCTTTCTTTGAAACCTCATTCCTCTGGTGATGCCGTTCAGCAAGTTAAGATTATCATTTCCTTTTTGCGCTGTGACCCTCAAGATTGGGCCTTCGCATTGGCGCCAGGGGATCCTGCATTGCTTAGTGTAGATGCGTTTTTCCTAGCTCTTGGATTGCTCTATGAGGAACCTAATCTTGAGAACCAGGCTGAAAAAACGTTATTGGCCCTCTCGCAGGGGCAAGATGAAGCAGAGGTGTACTGCCAGAAATTTCGGAAATGGTCGGTGCTTACTCAGTGGAATAAGTGTGCCCTGGCTGCAAATTTCAGAGAAGGTCTTTCTGAAGCCATTAAGAATGTCATGGTGGGGT
The DNA here is from genome assembly GCF_051348905.1 of Ranitomeya variabilis. NCBI lineage: Eukaryota > Metazoa > Chordata > Amphibia > Anura > Dendrobatidae > Ranitomeya > Ranitomeya variabilis. The sequence goes on along the minus strand of NC_135235.1, from coordinate 702,310,161 downwards.
TCCCTACGCCTGCAGGTCTGAATGAGTCAATGACTCTGGCCATTCAGATTGATCGGCGTTTGCGGGAGCGCAAACCTGTGCACCATTTGGCGGTGTCTTCTGAACAGACACCTGAATCTATGCAATGTGACAGAATTCTGACCAGAAGTGAACGGCAAAATTATAGATGGCAAAATGGGTTGTGCTTTTACTGTGGTGACTCAGCTTATGTTATCTCAGCATGCTCTAAGCGCAAAAAAAAGGTTGATAAATCTGTCACCATTGGTACTTTACAGCCTAAGTTCATTTTGTCTGTTACCCTGATTTGTTCCCTGTCATCTTACCCGGTTAATGCTTTTGTAGATTCAGGTGCCGCCCTGAGTCTGATGGATTGGTCATTTGCCAGGCGCTGTGGTTTTGATTTGGAGCCTTTAAAATTCCCTATTCCACTAAGGGGAATTGATTCTACACCATTGGCTACGAATAGACCTCAGTACTGGACACAAGTGACCATGTGCATGACTCCTGTTCATCAGGAGGTGATTCGCTTTCTTGTACTGCATAATTTGCATGATGTCGTCGTGTTGGGTCTACCATGGTTGCAGACTCATAATCCAGTCCTGGATTGGAAAGCTATGTCGGTGTCAAGTTGGGGTTGTCAGGGAATTCATGGTGACGCTCCTGTGGTGTCAATTGCTTCGTCCACTCCTTCTGAGGTCCCTACGTTTTTGTCAGACTACCAGGATGTATTTGAGGAGCCCAAACTCAATTCTCTACCTCCTCATAGGGACTGTGATTGTGCTATAAATTTGATTCCTGGTAGTAAGTTTCCTAAGGGACGACTTTTCAATTTATCTGTGCTGGAGCATGCTGCCATGCGGAGTTATATAAAGGAGTCTTTAGAGAAGGGACATATTCGCCCATCCTCATCCCCTCTTGGTGCAGGATTCTTTTTTGTGGCTAAAAAGGATGGTTCCCTGAGACCCTGTATTGATTATCGCCTTTTGAATAAAATCACGGTCAAATTTCAGTATCCTTTGCCATTGTTAACTGATTTGTTTGCTCGCATTAGGGGGTCTAGTTGGTTCACCAAGATAGATCTTCGTGGTGCGTATAACCTTGTGCGTATAAAACAGGGTGATGAATGGAAAACTGCATTTAATACGCCTGAAGGCCATTTTGAGTACTTGGTGATGCCTTTTGGACTTTCTAATGCTCCTTCAGTCTTTCAGTCCTTTATGCATGACATCTTCCGTGAATATCTGGATAAGTTTATGATTGTGTATCTGGATGATATTCTATTTTTTTCGGATGATTGGGAGTCTCATGTTAAGCAGGTCAGGATGGTCTTTCAGGTCCTGCGTGACAATGCTTTATTTGTGAAGGGCTCAAAATGTCTTTTTGGAGTCCAGAAGATTTCTTTTTTGGGTTTCATTTTTTCTCCTTCTACTATTGAGATGGACCCAGTCAAGGTTCAGGCTATTCATGACTGGACGCAGCTACATCTGTTAACAGTCTTCAGAAGTTCTTGGGTTTTGCTAATTTTTACCGTCGCTTCATAGCTAATTTTTCTGGCGTTGTTAAGCCTTTGACGGATTTGACCAAGAAGGGTTCTGATGTGACTAATTAGTCTTCTGCGGCTGTGGAGGCCTTTCGGGAGCTGAAGCGTCGGTTTTCTTCGGCTCCGGTCTTATGTCAGCCAGATGTCTCACTTCCCTTCCAGGTGGAGGTTGATGCTTCCGAGATTGGAGCGGGGGCTGTTTTGTCGCAGAGAAGCCCCGATGGCTCTGTGATGAAGCCATGTGCTTTCTTTTCAAGAAAGTTTTCGCCTGCCGAGCGGAATTATGATGTTGGTAATCGGGAGCTGTTGGCTATGAAGTGGGCATTTGAGGAGTGGCGACATTGGCTCGAGGGAGCTAAACATCGTGTGGTGGTCTTGACTGATCACAAGAATTTGATTTATCTCGAGTCGGCCAAGCGGCTGAATCCCAGACAGGCTCGTTGGTCGTTGTTTTTCTCTCGTTTTGATTTCATGGTCTTGTACCTGCCGGGTTCGAAGAATGTGAAGGCTGATGCTCTTTCTAGGAGTTTTGTGCCTGACTCTCCTGGAGATTCAGAGCCGGCTGGTATCCTTAGAGAAGGGGTGATTTTGTCTGCCATCTCCCCAGATTTGCGACGTGTGCTGCAAAAGTTTCAGGCGGATAGACCAGACCGCTGTCCACTGGAGAGACTGTTTGTCCCGGATAGATGGACCAACAGAGTCATCTCCGAGGTTCATTCTTCTGTGTTGGCGGGCCATCCTGGAATATTTGGTACCAGAGACTTGGTGGCCAGGTCTTTTTGGTGGCCTTCCTTGTCGCGGGATGTGCGTTCCTTTGTGCAGTCTTGTGGAATTTGTGCTCGGGCGAAGCCTTGCTGTTCTCGTGCCAGTGGTTTGCTGTTACCTTTGCCTGTCCCGAAGAGGCCTTGGACGCACATTTCCATGGATTTTATTTCAGATCTCCCTGTCTCTCAGAGAATGTCTGTCATCTGGGTGGTGTGTGATCATTTTTCTAAGATGGTCCATTTGGTGCCCTTGCCTAAGTTGCCTTCCTCCTCCGAGTTGGTTCCACTGTTTTTTCAAAATGTGGTTCGTTTGCACGGGATTCCTGAGAACATTGTTTCTGACAGAGGATCCCAGTTTGTGTCTAGATTTTGGCGGACCTTTTGTGCTAAGTTGGGCATTGAATTGTCTTTTTCGTCGGCCTTCCATCCTCAGACTAATGGCCAAACCGAGCGAACTAATCAGACCTTGGAGACTTATTTAAGATGTTTTGTTTCTGCTGACCAGGACGACTGGGTTACTTTTTTGCCATTGGCCGAGTTTGCCCTTAATAATCGGGCTAGTTCTGCTACTTTGGTTTTTCCTTTTTTTTGTATTTCGGGGTTTCATCCTCGTTTTTCCTCGGGTCAGGTGGAGCCTTCTGACTGTCCTGGAGTGGATGTTGTGGTGGATAGGTTGCATCAGATTTGGAATCATGTGGTGGACAATTTGAAGTTGTCACAAGAGAAGGCTCAGCTCTTTGCCAACCGCCGTCGCTGTGTGGGTCCCCGACTTCGCGTTGGGGACTTGGTGTGGTTGTCTTCTCGCTTCGTTCCTATGAAGGTCTCCTCTCCTAAGTTCAAGCCTCGGTTTATCGGTCCTTATAAGATTCTGGAAGTCCTTGGCCCTGTGTCATTCCGTCTGGACCTCCCGGCATCATTTGCTATTCATAATGTGTTCCATCGCTCGTTGTTGCGGAGGTATGTGGTACCTGTGGTTCCTCCGGTTGAGCCTCCTGCCCCGGTGCTGGTTGAGGGAGAATTGGAATACGTGGTGGAGAAGATCTTTGATTCTCGTGTTTCTAGACGGAGGCTCCAGTATGTGGTCAAGTGGAAGGGCTATGGTCAGGAGGATAATTCTTGGGTTGTCGCCTCTGATGTTCATGCGGCCGATTTGGTTCGTGCCTTCCATGTGGCTCATCCTGATCGCCCTGGGGGTTTTCATGAGGGTTCGGTGACCCCTCCTTAAGGGGGGGGGGGGTACTGTTGTGAACTCTGTTTTCAGGCTCCCTCTTGTGGTCACTGGTGGTATGGTGTGACTTTTGCTTTGGGCTCCCCCTGGTGGCTTTGTTTGTTATCCTGCTGGTCTCTGGCTATCAGCTGGTTCGTTATCCTCTGGGAGGTTCCTATATAGCTCTGTTTTACTTCCACTTGTTGCCGGCCGTGCTACTCAGATTCCTTCTGACTACCTTGCTCCCAGTCCATCCAGGACAAGCTAAGTTTTCTTTGCTCATTTTTTGATCAGCAGTGACAGCAGTGATAAATGTTTATCATGTTTTCTTGTCCAGCTTGCTAAAATGTGATTCCCTCACTTGCTGGATGCTCTAGTGGACTGAGTTTCTCCCCACACACCATTAGTTGGTGCGTGGGTTCTTGAATTCTCAGGATGGATATTTTGTAAGGGTTTTTTATTGATCGCATAGACCCCTGCTCTATTTTCTGCTTTTTAGTACTAGTGGGCCTCTTTTGCTGAATCTGATTTCATCCCTACGTATGTGCCTTCTTCTTACTTCACCGTTAATATTTGTTGGGGGCTTCTATATCTTTGGGGATTATTTCTCTGGAGGCAAGCGAGGTCTTTCTTTCTCTTTAGGGGTAGCTAGTTCCTCAGGCTGGCTCGAGACGTCTAGGAATTTTTTAGGCACGTTCACCGGCTACCTCTAGTTGTGTTGGATAGGTTCAGATTTGCGATCAGTCCAGTTACCATCTCCCTAGAGCTTGTCCTTAGTTTATTCACTTGCTGGTCTATACGTGATCCTCAGCCACTAAGGATCATAACAGGAAGGGCAGTGAGCAGGGTCTGTGGCAGCTGATCTTGTGGACAAGATGGTGACATGCAGAACTAGATAACACCGCACAACTTCAGGTAAGAAGAAAGATAAAGCTTACTCAAACGAAATCACAGTACATAAACAGAACATAACTATGCCAGGCTCCCGATTCTGCACATCAAGAAAGGGTATTCGTCTCAGGGAAACAGACAGAGGCAGGAGGACATCACGGGATGATGCAGTCCAGGGTTATCTGGCACAGGCATACTAGGACAGCCTTTCTTTCAGGCCTCAGGCGTAGCACAGGCTCAGCGGGAGAACATCAGACACCGACGTCGGACAGACTTCAGATGATTGCAGGGGTTATCACGGGTTGATGCAGTCCAGAGTCGTCTGGCACGGGCAAACTAGGACGGCCTCTCTCTCAGGCGTAGCACATGCTCAGCAGGAGAACATCAGACACCGACCTCGGACTGATGTCAGACAATGGCAGAGGTCATCATGGGTTGATGCAGTCCAGGGTCATCTGGCAAGGGCATACTAGGACAGCCTCTCTCTCAGGCATAGCACAGGCTCAGTAGGAGAACATCAGACACCAACCTCGGACAGACGTCAGACAATGGCAGGGTGTTATGAACTGGTGGTTTAGGAGCGACATGCGATGAGCTCTGAGCAGGTGGTAACTATACTGACCGCAGTTCCTGATCTTAACACAACACTAGAAGTAGCCGTGGGATGTTCCTGTCACTCCCTAGACACCTCGTCACAGCCGGAGAACTAACTACCCCTAAAGGTAGAAACAGGAAAGCTATCTTGCCTCAGAGAAAATCCCCAAAGGGTAGGCAGCCCCCCACAAATAATGACTGTGAGTGGAGAGGGAAATGACAGACGTAGAATGAAACAAGATGTAGCAAAGGAGGCCACTTCTAGCTAGATAGATAGTACAGGACAGAACACTGTGCGGTCAGTAATAAAAACTAGAAAAAGTCCACCGCAGAGAATGCAAAAATCTCCACACCTGACTAAAGGTGTGGAGGGCAAAATCTGCTGCCCAGAGCTTCCAGCTTAGCTGAATAGATCCATACTGATAAGCTGGGCTAGAAAGAAAAACATAGAATGTGCTGAACAATTAAGTCCACAACAAGTGGACTGCAAAAGGACAAGCAAGGACTTATCTTTGCTGAACTGGTCAGAGTGTCAGGGAAATCCAAAAGAGATGTGACTCCAAGCAGGAACCATTGACAACTGGCACTGACTGAGGGATAAGGCCAGACTAAAATAGCCGAGCCAGAAAGACAATCAGTGGAAGCAGCTGCTGATGCTAAATCCAAGGAGCAGCCATTCCACTTAAAACCACCGGAGGGAGCCCAAGAGCAGAACTCACAAAAGTGCCACTTACAACCACCGGAGGGAGCCCAAGAGCGGAATTCACAACACAGGGGTCTGTTATGGAGCTGGTGGTTAGGAACACTTGAACTGACCTGATAGGTAAACCAGAAATATAGGACAAGCTCAGGGAATGTGGGAACTTTACTGACAGCAACTGTTGTGGATTCTGTTTTTGGGCTCCCTCTGGTGGTTACAACTGGTACTGGGTGACTTTGGTGGGTGGCGGTCTCTGGTTTCCACCTGTCCATCAGAGGCTGGGTGTTTCCTATTTAACCTGGCTTTCCTGTCATTCCCTTGCCGGCTATCAATGTATCAGTGTGTCTCTGTTACCTGCTCCTAAAGCCTTCAAGACAAGCTAAGTTCTGATTTCCCTGTTTCATGTTTGCTTTCATGTTTTTAGTCCAGCTTGCAGATATGTAATTCTCTGCTACTGGTTGCTCTGGTGGGCTGAAATTACCACTCATGTACCATGAGTTGGCACATGAGTTCAAGTAATTTCAGGATGGTATTTTGAAGGGTTTTTTAAGCTGACCGCGCAGTGCACCTTTTGTATCCTCTGCTATCTAGCTTAAAGCGGGCCTCATTTTGCTGAATCTATTTTCATAACTACGTTTGTGCCTTCCTCTCATTTCACCGTCATTATATGTGGGGGGCTGCTATTTCTGTGGGAATATTTCTCTGGAGGCAAGATAGGTCTGTGATTCTTCTGATAGGGGAAGCTAGATCTCCGGCTGGCGCGAGGCGTCTAGAGTCCCCCCAGGAACGCTCCCCGGCTACTGTTAGTTGAGTGTTGAGGTTCAGGATCGCGGTCAGCTCAGGTTCCATCACCCTAGAGCTCGTCCTGTTTTTGCCCATGTTATTTGTTAAATTCCCTGCCATTGGGAACATGACAGTATAGCCGGCCCACAGAGTGTTAATTGTTTGGGCTGAAGCAGGAGGAAAAGAAGTGTTGAAGGGTAATTTTTTTTTTTTTTTCCCCTCAGAGTTTTGCTGCCTAGCCCTTAATTGCTGTCTAGCTGCTTCTTACCTCCTCTTAACCCTTGAATGGCTCTGACCTTAGCTGTTTAACATGGATGTCCAGAGTTTGGCTTCCAGCCTGAATAATCTTGCTGCAAAAGTTCAAAACATACAGGATTTTGTTGTTCACACTCCTATGTCTGAACCTAGAATTCCTATTCCAGAGTTTTTTTCTGGAGATAGATCTACCTTCCTGAATTTCAGGAACAATTGCAAGTTGTTTCTTTCTTTGAAATCTCGCTCCTCTGGAGACCCTGCTCAGCAGGTCAAGATTGTAATATCTTTCCTGCGGGGCGACCCTCAGAATTGGGCATTTGCATTGGCACCAGGGGATCCTGCATTGCTCAGTGTGGATGCGTTTTTTCTGGCACTGGGATTGCTCTATGAGGAACCTAATCTGGAGATTCAGGCTGAAAAGGTTTTATTAGCCCTCTCTCAGGGGCAAGATGAAGCGGAAGTATATTGTCAAAAATTTCGGAAATGGTCGGTGCTTACTCAGTGGAATGAGTGCGCCCTGGCTGCAAACTTCAGAGATGGTCTTTCTGAGGCCATTAAGGATATTATGGTGGGGTTCCCTGCGCCTACAGGTCTGAATGAGTCTATGGCTATGGCCATTCAGATTGATCGGCGTTTACGGGAGCGCAAACCTGTGCACCAGTTGGCGGTGTCTTCTGAACGGGCACCTGAGACTATGCAATGTGATAGAATTCAGTCCAGAAGTGAACGGCGAAATTATAGGCGGAAAAATGGATTGTGTTTTTATTGTGGTGATTCAGCTCATGTTATATCAGCATGCTCTAAACGCACAAAAAAGGTTGATAAATCTTTTGCCATTAGTACTCTGCAGTCTAAGTTCATTTTGTCTGTAACTCTGATTTGTTCACTGTCATCCATTTCCGTCGATGCCTATGTGGATTCGGGCGCTGCCCTGAGTCTTATGGATTGGTCATTTGCCAAACGCTGCGGTTTTAGTCTGGAGCCTCTGGAAGTTCCTATTCCTTTGAAGGGAATTGGCTCTACACCATTGGCTATGAATAAACCGCAGTACTGGACACAAGTGACCATGCGCATGACTCCCGTTCATCAGGAGGTGATTCGCTTCCTTGTACTGTATAATTTACATGATGTACTAGTGCTTGGTCTGCCATGGTTACAAACTCATAATCCAGTCCTGGATTGGAAAACAATGTCTGTGTTAAGCTGGGGATGTCAGGGGGTTCATGATGATGCACCTCTGATTTCAATCGCTTCATCTACTCCTTCTGAGGTCCCTGCGTTTTTGTCTGACTATCGGGATGTTTTTGAGGAGCCTAAGCTCAATTCGCTCCCTCCTTATAGGGATTGTGACTGTGCTATAGAATTAATTCCTGGCAGTAAGTTCCCTAAGGGTCGTTTATTTAATCTGTCAGTGCCAGAGCATACTGCTATGCGGAATTATATTAAGGAGTCCTTGGAAAAGGGACATATTCGTCCATCTTCGTCCCCTCTGGGAGCAGGTTTTTTTTTCGTGGCTAAAAAAGATGGTTCCCTGAGGCCTTGTATAGATTATCGCCTTCTGAATAAGATTACAGTCAAATATCAGTATCCATTGCCATTATGGACTGATTTGTTTGCTCGCATTAAGGGGGCTAGGTGGTTCACTAAGATAGATCTTCGCGGTGCGTATAATCTTGTGCGGATAAAGCAGGGTGATGAGTGGAAAACCGCATTTAATACGCCTGAGGGCCATTTTGAGTATTTGGTAATGCCTTTTGGACTTTCTAATGCTCCTTCAGTCTTTCAGTCCTTTATGCACAATATTTTCCGTGAATATCTGGATAAGTTTATGATTGTGTATTTGGATGATATTTTGGTGTTTTCTGATGACTGGGAGTCTCATGTTCTACAGGTCAGGAAGGTGTTTCAAGTCCTGCGGGCCAATTCTCTGTTTGTGAAGGGCTCAAAATGTCTCTTCGGAGTCCAGAAGATTTCTTTTTTGGGGTACATTTTTTCTCCTTCTACTATTGAGATGGATCCCGTCAAGGTTCAGGCGATTTGTGACTGGACACAACCTACATCTGTTAAGAGTCTTCAGAAGTTTTTGGGTTTTGCTAATTTTTATCGTCGGTTCATTACTAATTTTTCCAGTGTTGTTAAACCTTTGACTGATTTGACTAAAAAGGGTGCTGATGTTGCTAATTGGTCTCCTACGGCTGTGGAGGCCTTTCAGGAACTTAAGCGCCGGTTTTCTTCTGCTCCTGCGTTATGTCAACCAGATGTTTCACTTCCCTTTCAGGTTGAGGTTGATGCTTCCGAGATTGGAGCGGGGGCGGTTTTGTCACAGAGAAGTTCCGATGGCTCGGTGATGAAGCCATGTGCGTTCTTTTCTAGAAAATTCTCGCCCGCCGAGCGCAATTATGATGTGGGTAATCGGGAGCTTTTGGCCATGAAGTGGGCATTTGAGGAGTGGCGTCATTGGCTTGAGGGTGCTAGACATCGTGTGGTGGTCTTGACTGACCACAAAAATCTGATTTACCTTGAGTCTGCCAGGCGTCTGAATCCTAGACAGGCTCCTTGGTCGTTTTTCTTTTCTCGTTTCAATTTTGTGGTTTCATACCTGCCAGGTTCAAAGAATTTGAAGGCGGATGCTCTTTCCAGGAGTTTTGTGCCTGACTCTCCTGGAGACTCTGGGCCTACTGGTATCCTTAGGGATGGGGTAATATTGTCCGCCGTCTCCCCAGACTTGCGACGTGCATTGCAGGAGTTTCAGGCGGATAAACCTGATCGTTGTCCACCAGAAAGACTGTTTGTTCCAGATGATTGGACCAGTAGAGTCATCTCCGAGGTCCATTCTTCTGTGTTGGCTGGTCATCCTGGAATATTTGGTACTAGAGATTTGGTGGCCAGGTCTTTTTGGTGGCCTTCCTTGTCAAGGGATGTGCGCACCTTTGTGCAGTCTTGTGAAGTGTGTGCTCGGGCTAAGCCTTGCTGTTCTCGGGCCAGTGGGTTGTTGTTACCCTTGCCTATCCCGAAGAGGCCTTGGACGCACATTTCCATGGATTTTATTTCAGATCTCCCTGTCTCACAGAAAATGTCCGTTATCTGGGTTGTGTGTGACCGCTTTTCTAAGATGGTTCATTTGGTACCCTTGCCTAAGTTGCCTTCCTCCTCTGAGTTGGTTCCTTTGTTTTTTCAGAACGTGGTTCGTTTGCATGGGATTCCGGAGAATATCGTTTCTGACAGGGGATCCCAGTTTGTGTCTAGATTTTGGCGGACGTTTTGTGCTAAGATGGGCATTAATTTGTCTTTCTCGTCTGCATTCCATCCTCAGACGAATGGCCAGACGGAGCGAACTAATCAGACCTTGGAAACTTATTTAAGGTGTTTTGTTTCTGCTGATCAAGATGACTGGGTTGCCTTTTTGCCACTGGCCGAATTTGCCCTTAATAATTGGGCTAGTTCTGCTACTTTGGTTTCTCCTTTCTTTTGTAATTCGGGGTTTCATCCTCGTTTTTCCTCTGGTCAGGTGGAGCCTTCAGATTGTCCTGGAGTGGACGTGGTGGTGGACAGGCTACATCAGATTTGGAATCAGGTGGTGGACAATTTGAAGTTGTCTCAGGAGAAGGCTCAGCAGTTTGCTAATCGCCGTCGCCGCGTGGGTCCCCGACTTCGTGTTGGGGACTTGGTGTGGTTGTCTTCTCGTTTTGTCCCTATGAAGGTCTCTTCTCCTAAGTTCAAGCCTCGGTTCATCGGTCCTTATAAGATCTTGGAGATTCTTAACCCTGTATCTTTTCGTTTGGATCTCCCAGCATCGTTTGCTATTCATAATGTGTTCCATCGGTCGTTATTGCGGAGGTATGAGGTGCCCGTTGTTCCTTCGGTTGAGCCTCCTGCTCCGGTGCTGGTGGAGGGAGAATTGGAGTATGTTGTTGAGAAGATCTTGGATTCTCGTGTTTCCAGATGTAAACTCCAGTATTTGGTTAAGTGGAAGGGTTATGGTCAGGAGGATAATTCCTGGGTGGTCGCCTCTGATGTTCATGCGACTGATTTGGTCCGCGCCTTCCATAGAGCTCATCCTGATCGCCCTGGGGGTTCTCGTGAGGGTTCGGTGACCCCTCCTCAAGGGGGGGGTACTGTTGTGGATTCTGTTTTTGGGCTCCCTCTGGTGGTTACAACTGGTACTGGGTGACTTTGGTGGGTGGCGGTCTCTGGTTTCCACCTGTCCATCAGAGGCTGGGTGTTTCCTATTTAACCTGGCTTTCCTGTCATTCCCTTGCCGGCTATCAATGTATCAGTGTGTCTCTGTTACCTGCTCCTAAAGCCTTCAAGACAAGCTAAGTTCTGATTTCCCTGTTTCATGTTTGCTTTCATGTTTTTAGTCCAGCTTGCAGATATGTAATTCTCTGCTACTGGTTGCTCTGGTGGGCTGAAATTACCACTCATGTACCATGAGTTGGCACATGAGTTCAAGTAATTTCAGGATGGTATTTTGAAGGGTTTTTTAAGCTGACCGCGCAGTGCACCTTTTGTATCCTCTGCTATCTAGCTTAAAGCGGGCCTCATTTTGCTGAATCTATTTTCATAACTACGTTTGTGCCTTCCTCTCATTTCACCGTCATTATATGTGGGGGGCTGCTATTTCTGTGGGAATATTTCTCTGGAGGCAAGATAGGTCTGTGATTCTTCTGATAGGGGAAGCTAGATCTCCGGCTGGCGCGAGGCGTCTAGAGTCCCCCCAGGAACGCTCCCCGGCTACTGTTAGTTGAGTGTTGAGGTTCAGGATCGCGGTCATCTCAGGTTCCATCACCCTAGAGCTCGTCCTGTTTTTGCCCATGTTATTTGTTAAATTCCCTGCCATTGGGAACATGACACGCAACCCCGATCCTATCACACACACTATAGGCAGCCGTGGAGCGTACCTAACTCTCCCTAGATGCCTCTTCACAGCCCGAGAGCTAGCTAGCCCCAGAGAGAAACAAAGCCTCACTTGCCTCAGAGAAATTTCCCCAAAGTAAAAGCAGCCCCCCACAAATAATGACGGCGAGTTCAGAGGAAAATACAAACATAGGAATGAAAACAGGCTTTAGCAAAAGAGGCCCACTAATACCAAATAGGAAGAAGATAGCAAGGTAACTGTGCGGTCAGTATAAAATACTACAAAAATATCCACGCAGAGAGTACAAAAAGACCCTCACACCGACTCACGATGTGAGGGAGCAACTCTGCACCCCAGAGATTCCAGCTAGCAAGAAAATAGCATATAAGCAAGCTGGACTGAATTTATCTTATACTGAGAAACATTTTCCAAAAGCATTGAGCAAAAAATGAACTAGCATGAGCTTAGCTTCTCCAGGAGGAGACAGGTCACAAAGGAAGTCCCAGAGAGATCTGAAAAAATACTGAATACAACGACAGCTGGCAACAAGTAAAGATCTAGGTGGAGTTAAATAGGCAGCCAGCATAGCAGAAAACGAGGCAGCTGGGAGCCCAGCTAAAGACCAGCAGTATCACTCAAAGCCACCAGAGGGAGCCCACGAACAGAGCTCAACAAAGTACCATTCACGACCACAGGAGGGAGCCCGAGAACAGAATGCACAACAGGGGTCATCACAGGTTGATGCAGTCCAGGGTCATTTGGCACGGGCATACTAGGACGGCCTCTTTCTCAAGCCTCAGGCGTAGCACAGTCTCAGCAGGAGAACATCAGACACCGACTCAGGACAGACGTCATCACAGGGTGGACCCCGGGATACCGTCGGGACGTTGGGACACAGGCAGAACATCTGGACACAGGCTGGACATCTGGACAAAAGCTGGATATCAGAACATCTGAACATGAGGACACAGGCTGGACATCAGGACATCTGGACAAAAGCTGGACATCAGGACATCTGGACACAGGCTGGACATCAGGACATCTGAACACAGGCTGGACATCAGGACACAGGCTGGACATCAGGACATCAGACACAGGCAGGGCATCGGAACACAGGCATGACATTGGGGCACGGATGTGATGGCCTAGATCATCGGCTGGGACACGGATGGCACAGAACCAGACAGCGGTCGTTGGGCTCCGGTAACCATACAGCTGTTAGGGTACTGTCACACAGTGGCACTTTTGTCGCTACGACGGTACGATCCGTGACGTTCCAGCGATATCCATACGATATCGCAGTGTCTGACACGCAGCAGCGATCAGGGATCCTGCTGAGAATCGTAGGTCGTAGCAGATCGTTTGGAACTTTCTTTCGTCGCTGGATCTCCCGCTGTCATCGCTGGATCGTTGTGTGTGACAGCGATGCGTTCGCTTGTAACCAGGGTAAACATCGGGTTACTAAGCGCAGGGCCGCGCTTAGTAACCCGATGTTTACCGTGGTTACCAGAACGCCGGGGGACAGACACCGGAATGTGAGTATGTACGTTTTTTTTTTTTTACTTTTACGCTGGTAACCACGGTAAACATCGGGTTGCTAAGAGCGGCCCTGCGCTTAGTAACCCGATGTTTACCCTGGTTACCCGGGGACTTAGGCATCGCTGGTCGCTGGAGAGCTGTCTGTGTGACAGCTCCCCAGCGACCACACAACCACTTACCAACGATCACAGCCAGGTCGTATCGCTGGTCGTGATCGTTGGTAAATCGTATAGTGTGACAGTACCCTTAAGGCCCCGTCTCACATAGCGAGATCGCTAGCGAGATCGCTGCTGAGTCACAAGTTTTGTGACGCAACAGCGACCTCAGTAGCGATCTCGCTATGTGTGACACGTACCAGCGACCCGGCCCCTGCTGCGAGATCGCTGGTCGTGTCGGAATGGCCTGGACCTTTTTTTGGTCGTTCAGGTCCCGCTGACATCGCTGAATCGGTGTGTGTGACACGGATTCAGCGATGTCTTCACTGGTAACCAGGGTAAACATCGGGTTACTAAGCGCAGGGCCGCTCTTAGTAACCCGATGTTTACCGTGGTTACCAGCGTAAAAGTAAAAAAAAACAAACAGTACATACTTACATTCTGGTGTCTGTCCCCCGGCGCTGTGCTTCTCTGCACTGTGAGCGCCGGCCAGCCGGAAAACACAGCACAGTGGTGACGTCACCGCTCTGCTTTCCGGCCGCTGTGCTTACACAGTGCAGAGAAGCAGAACGCCGAGGGACAGACAGCGGAAGGTGAGTATGTAGTGTTTGGGTTTTTTACTTTTACGCTGGTAACCAGGGTAAATGGAGCGCCCCCACACCGCCGCAGGGCCGAGGGGTACCCGGAGCCGGGCCTCTGGGTCTCAGTCCTGGGGGTTGTCACGGTGGCTAGACCCGGTCCGTGGCCCTGTCCGTCAGTGGGGGACGTCCGGTGAAATAGGTGGTAGTAATGGTAGCGATGTAACGGTGCGGTTGTGGGGTGTAAGTTGCGGTAAATAACGAGGACACCAGTTTGCAGTCTCTTTACCTCTTTACTGGAGATCTCTGAGTCCTCAGTCCAGAATACGGTTCACCAGGCTGCGCAAGTCCGGCCGGTCCAATGGCACCTCCAGAGCCCTCCTCTCAGGTGGAAATCTGTGCCTTCCTTCTAGCGCTATGTGTTGTAGTCCTTCCCTGCTGTGCTCACGGAAAGTGACCCCACAACGGTTGTGTCTGTTTCTTAAGTTCCCTCACAACTCGATTTGATGTTCCTCTGTAATCCACCCCTTCCCTGTATTCAGGTTGGAATGGCACCCGTTTGTCAGGTAGGCCTGGAGTTCTTCCGGGACCCTAGAGACGCCCCTCTCCCGCAATTGCCCCCCAAGACTTCATAGGTGATATGTGGTAGACAGCCCGCCTGAGACCGACTGTCCTGCCGCTGTTTGGAGTATGGCTTGAAGCTGTATTCTAATCCACTCCCTCGGCGTTCCGGCCACCGGTATTGCGCCTCAGCAAGGTGCTGCCTCTTTCAGCACAACCCCTGCTGGTATTCTCCTTCTGCTTGATCTCGTTTCTCACTCAGCACAATCTGTCTCGCTTCTAGTCCTTTCCTGAGTCCCGCCGCTTCCAGGAGCCTGCGCGGACCCGTTACGTTCTTTCAATGCCAAGCCTCTGCCAGGATCCCACCCCTGGCAGAGACCCTACAGTCTCTCCCTTCACAACACCCCCTGCCACAGGGTGTTGCTCCGTTCAATCCCGTCAGCGTTCTCTCTAACTTTCTGCCTGACCCCCAGTTTACCCACTATGGTGGGGAGTGGCCTAATGAATAGCACCCTTAGCTCCCCCCGGAGGCCCAGCTGTGAAACATATTGGTGTCTGTGATACCTGATTGGAGGAACTCCTTCGGTGCCATCGAACGTACCATGGCTCCCCTTAGCGGCAGAGCCACAGTACTGCAACGACCAGAACTCTGGGGCGCTGCACTCCCCCCTGGTTAAACACAGTACTCCGGGACTGGGAAGAAAAACAACAATACAGATTAGCAAAAAGACATACAATTTTGTTGAGTGCAAAACGATAAGTATACTTGAACAGGCTTCCCTTTATGGGAGGTGAGGACACTTTTAACGTTACAAACATGGTCAACATTATAAATTACAGGCTATGCATAACTCCTGTTACCCAACCGGGTATTCTACTTAGTGCAAATTCTGGAACAATAAATTAACATTGCCTTTAGGAAACATACACTCTTAGTTTACCAAAGGCCTTCCTATAATCACATTACAGGGTAAGGTAACTTCACATTCTCCTACTTTGAACCTGCAGGACCGCCTGTCCCTATGGCACCAGACCTACTGCCTCTCCTTTCTTTTACAGGACCGCCCTGTTCATCCAGGGCCTACTGCCTTTCTCTACTATACATGGTATAGACATAACATTCCTTTCGTTTAAAGAACTCTGAGCCAGCTCTACTCGGCTCCTTTAAGGACTCACTCTCTAACCCCTACGGGTTCACTCTCTGTCCTTAGTAACAAAGTAACTTTCAATGGGGACGCGGGGTTTACCTTCTATCCTCACCTTCATTATTACTTTGCTTACTTTCAACTATGCAGACCTCTATCTCTACCCCTACGGGCTCTCTGCATCTTTTCTTTCTGCAAAACATTATTTAGACATTTCAACAAATTCAACACATATAACTTAGCATGTAAAACAGTTACATTTCTTTTCAAGGCATCATTATGGCATTACTGTTCTGCAACAGTATCTCTCTCAAGTTCAGTTTCTCACATCCCCTTTAAGAGGAGACCAAGTCTTTCTAAGGTAGCTCGTCTTCTCAGCCTACCGGCCCATGCAAAGGTTCCGGCATGGTATCTTCGCAAAGTGTCTTTAACTAGAACCGGTAGGAAAGGTATCTTCACAAAGTGTCTTTGGCTCAAACAAATAGGGCAAATATCTTCGCAAAGTGTCTTTGGCTAAAACCAGGACGGGTTTTAGCAGCAAAACAGCAAGGAAATAAACAGTTAACTATTTACAGTTTCAGGTTTCCGAGGCTTAGTTGGACGGCTTCCAGGGCTGCACCTGGCACTTAACCCTTCCTGGCCTGGGAAAAGTGAGGTCCAGGGCTACACCCAGTGCTGGACACACGCCGTTAATCCGTCTTTCATGTATGGTTAAATCATGCGCAGCGATGGAGGTCTGCGCAGCTTGAGTATGGGCATCTGCGGCAGCAAAGGTAGCGGCTGCTGCAAGATCAGTCACTGGAACGGAGTCAGCAGCTGTGGCACTAGCAGTCACTGGAGTGGTGTCGGTCGTCAGGGCAGGGTGGCTCCTCCTACCTGCTTCAGATGCGGTTCCTCCGGTGCCGGTCTGCTCCGTCTCCACTGGGGTCTGGAACGCTGGCTGCGGGGCCTTGTGCTGCGACGCTGTCATCTCTGCTTGCAGCACCTCGCTTTCCGGCAGGGCCTTGCTTTCCAGCTTCGGAGCGCTGGGACTTCTTTCCTGCTCCGGACCAGATGAGGCTGCCGACAGATGTCCGGTGAGGCTCCTGATGATGGCCTTCTTCCACCCGGCCTCGGTGCTCAGCTGCGTCCGCCGGGGTCGGTCGCTGAGCTCGTCCACTCCGGCCTGCAGGAATTCAGCATCAGCGGTGGGGGCCTGGTTGCGGTGCCCCTCCGGGTGGCTGGGGGAGTCCTCTGCTCCGACCCCACGCTCCGGCTTCGGGCGGCTCGCCATGGCGTCCTCCATGTCGCTCACTTCTTCTTCCTGGTCCTTTTCCCGCTCTCTCCTTCGTGGGCGGTTTCGTTTTCGTTGCCTCTGCCCACCATTAAGGATCAGGAGGCGGATCTCGGCTGCTGACGGACACGTCCTCAAGGGGCCGAGATATTTAGACTGGGCGGCCATTGTCTTTCGCGCTCTTCAGCTTGTTCACGCCCACTTCCACGCCCTTCTTCTTCTCCTGCGCTCTCCTCAGCGCTGTAATGGCGGCGGTTTTGGCGGGAACTTTTGGCGGTAAATGGCGCAGCACAGTCTTTGCAATAAAGTACAGTCCAAGCACAATAAATCACAGTTCCAAGGCACACATGACCTGATTCTTCAGGCTTAAGTAGATCCTGTTCGTGACGCCAAGTTGGAGCGCCCCCACACCGCCGCAGGGCCGAGGGGTACCCGGAGCCGGGCCTCTGGGTCTCAGTCCTGGGGGTTGTCACTGTGGCTAGACCCGGTCCGTGGCCCTGTCCGTCAGTGGGGGACGTCCGGTGAAATAGGTGGTAGTAATGGTAGCGATGTAACGGTGCGGTTGTGGGGTGTAAGTCGCGGTAAATAACGAGGACACCAGTTTGCAGTCTCTTTACCTCTTTACTGGAGATCTCTGAGTCCTCAGTCCAGAATACGGTTCACCAGGCTGCGCAAGTCCGGCCGGTCCAATGGCACCTCCAGAGCCCTCCTCTCAGGTGGAAATCTGTGCCTTCCTTCTAGCGCTATGTGTTGTAGTCCTTCCCTGCTGTGCTCACGGAAAGTGACCCCACAACGGTTGTGTCTGTTTCTTAAGTTCCCTCACAACTCGATTTGATGTTCCTCTGTAATCCACCCCTTCCCTGTATTCAGGTTGGAATGGCACCCGTTTGTCAGGTAGGCCTGGAGTTCTTCCGGGACCCTAGAGACGCCCCTCTCCCGCAATTGCCCCCCAAGACTTCATAGGTGATATGTGGTAGACAGCCCGCCTGAGACCGACTGTCCTGCCGCTGTTTGGAGTATGGCTTGAAGCTGTATTCTAATCCACTCCCTCGGCGTTCCGGCCACCGGTATTGCGCCTCAGCAAGGTGCTGCCTCTTTCAGCACAACCCCTGCTGGTATTCTCCTTCTGCTTGATCTCGTTTCTCACTCAGCACAATCTGTCTCGCTTCTAGTCCTTTCCTGAGTCCCGCCGCTTCCAGGAGCCTGCGCGGACCCGTTACGTTCTTTCAATGCCAAGCCTCTGCCAGGATCCCACCCCTGGCAGAGACCCTACAGTCTCTCCCTTCACAACACCCCCTGCCACAGGGTGTTGCTCCGTTCAATCCCGTCAGCGTTCTCTCTAACTTTCTGCCTGACCCCCAGTTTACCCACTATGGTGGGGAGTGGCCTAATGAATAGCACCCTTAGCTCCCCCCGGAGGCCCAGCTGTGAAACATATTGGTGTCTGTGATACCTGATTGGAGGAACTCCTTCGGTGCCATCGAACGTACCATGGCTCCCCTTAGCGGCAGAGCCACAGTACTGCAACGACCAGAACTCTGGGGCGCTGCATAAACATCGGGTTACTAAGCGCGGCCCTGCGCTTAGTAACCCGATATTTACCCTGGTTACCTGGGACCTCGGCATCGTTGGTCGCTGGAGAGCGGTCTGTGTGACAGCTCCCCAGCGACCACACAGCGACAAAACAGCGACGCTGCAGCGATCAGCATCGTTGTCTGTATCGCTGCAGCGTCGCTGTGTGTGACGGGGCCTTTAGAGTGGCCTGCAAGTCAGACCTTCAGGGATATTGGATGGCTGCCAGATGTGAGGATGCTTAAGCAATGATGGACAGAGACAGACGTAATCTGTTCAGATGCCATAATTTTACTGGTTCCGTACAGTCAGTTATATACACTTTGAGTAGGCGTATACATTATGTTTGTGCGCGAATCAGCTGTTTATTACATATGAGACCATTATTAATTCATCAGGTGATCCTTACATAAGAGGTAACCTGTGGACAGACAAGTACGACACGTACAGTCCTAAGGTTCAATCTAATTAACCTCACCCTTGTCAGCAATTCTAATTGATTAGTTATTGCAAAGCTAGACAACATGTCTGAACATGTCTTGTTATACTAAGAAGTATATATGAATTACAAGGATGTATCAAGGTGGTCCCTGATTTCCCCATCACAGCGGTTGCCAGTCTCCGGACATTAGACACTATCTCCAGGCACCAGGCAGCAGTCGTCAGGTTCCTAACTACGGCCGTCAGGCTCCGGGCATCGGACCTAGGAAGGAACTCAATCTTTAAATGACGCCCCCAGGTTAGTTCAAAGTCACTGGGTACAGGGTTCGAGACACAGAGGGACTTCAGGAACATAACACAGAGGACACAGTTCAGACAGGGTCAGGTACAGGAGCGTAAACAGTATCAAGGGTTCGGACCTGAGAATGCAGCCCTCAGGGAGGTGGGAAACAAACACAACAGAAATGGGCCTGTATTTGCAACCTCCAGGAAAGGCGGATCTGGGTACTCAGCCCCCAGAGCAGGCAGAAGAACAGATATTAGCTTTCCCAGAGCATAACGCAGGCAGAACAGGAGCTGAACACCCCACACACATAGTGAGACTCAGAAACTTAATGTGAAGCTCTGGCAACGCCCAACAGGAAAGAGGAAGTTTATATAGGAGCTGCCACTCAGCAATAGGCTGGGGAAGGCAACTCAGGTGCACACACTAACCCTAATAAAAGCAGGGAGGGTGTGGCCGTGCGCACCCTAAGCACAAACAGAAATCTGTTGTGAATTCTACTCTTGGGTTCCCTCCGGTGGTTGTTGGTGGTAATGCAGTTATCCCTGGGTCGCAATCCTGGGCAGGTGTCCCTGCTGATTGCAGCTCTGACTGGGCTATTTAGGTGTGCAGGATTCATTAGTCATTGCCAGTTGTCCATTGTTCCTGGAGGTTTTGCATCTCCGTCTGGTTCCTCCTGCCCTGCTGCCAAATCAACAAAGATAAGTGTCCGGTTTTTGTTTCTGCAGCACACATGCTATGTGCTTTACAATTCAGTGCTATTCATTGTTTTTTCTTGTCCAGCTTAGACTGTGTTTGGATTTTTTCAGTCAAGTTGGATTCTCAGGAGATGCAGATATACATTCCATGTCTTTAGTTAGATGGTGGAATTTTTGTATTATCTGCTGTGGATATTTTTAGGGTTTTAATACTGACCGCTTAGTATTCTGTCCTATCCTTTTCTATTTAGCTAGAGTGGCCTCTTTTGGTAAATCCTGTTTCCTGCCTGCGTGTGTCTTTCCTCTAATACTCACTGTCAATATTTGTGGGGGGCTGCCTATCCTTTGGGGTTCTGCTCTGAGGCAAGATAGAATTCCCATTTCCATCTATAGGGGTATTTAGTCCTCCGGCTGTGTCGAGGTGTCTAGGATGTGTTAGGTACACCCCACGGCTACTTCTAGTTGCGGTGTCAGTTTAGGGTTTGCGGTCTGTACAGGTTCCACCTACTCCAGAGAAAGTCTCATGCGGCTCCAAGGTCACCGGATCATAACAGTACAACTGGCCAACAATGAGTTAAATGCATCTCAGAAGAAGGGAAGAAAGGTGTTGAGCCATTTTTTTTTCTGTAGCCTGCTTTGTCTTTTCTTCCCTCTTTTCTCTGGGTGGCTGAGGAGTCTTGTGCTAGCATGGATGTTCAGGGATTAGCTTCTCGTGTAGACCAGCTTGCTGCTAGGGTACAGGATATTTCTGATTATATTGATCAGACTCCGGTTTTAGAGCCTAAGATTCCTACTCCTGATTTGTTTTTTGGGGACAGGTCCAAATTTTTGAGTTTTAAAAACAATTGTAAACTGTTTTTTGCTCTGAGACCTCGATCCTCTGGTGATTCCATTCAGCAGGTTAAAATTGTCATCTCCCTGCTGCGTGGCGATCCTCAGGATTGGGCATTTTCCCTGGAATCTGGGAATCCGGCCTTGCTTAATGTGGACGCCTTTTTTCAGGCTTTAGGATTATTATATGACGAACCAAATTCTGTGGATCAAGCGGAGAAGACCTTGTTGGCCCTGTCTCAGGGTCAAGAAGCGGCAGAATTGTATTGTCAGAAATTTAGAAAATGGTCTGTGTTGACTAAATGGAATGATGATGCTTTGGCGGCAATTTTCAGAAAGGGTCTTTCTGAATCCATTAAAGATGTTATGGTGGGGTTTCCCACGCCTTTTGGTCTGAGTGATTCTATGTCTCTGGCCATTCAGATTGATCGGCACTTGCGGGAGCGCAGAACTGTGCGCGCTGTGGCGTTGTCCTCAGAGCAGATGCCTGAGCCAATGCAGTGTGATAGGATTCTGTCTAGAATGGAACAACAAGGATTCAGACGTCAGAATAGGTTGTGTTTTTATTGTGGCGATGCTTCTCATGTCATTTCAGTCTGCCCTAAGCGTACAAAGAGGATCGCTAGTTCATTTACCATCAGTACTGTACAACCTAAATTTCTGTTATCTGTGTCCTTGATCTGCTCATTGTCATCATTTTCTGTCATGGCGTTTGTGGATTCAGGCGCCGCCTTGAACTTATTGGACTTTGAGTTTGCCAGGCGTTGTGGTTTCCCCTTGCAGTCTTCGCAGAACCCTATTCCTTTAAGGGGCATTGATGCTACACCTTTGGCTAAAAATAAGCCCCAGTTTTGGACACAGGTGACCATGTGCATGGCGCCAGCCCATCAGGAAGATTGTCGTTTTCTGGTGTTGCATAATTTGCATGATGCTATCGTGCTGGGTTTTCCATGGTTGCAGGTACATAATCCTGCGTTGGATTGGAAGTCTATGTCTGTGACTAGTTGGGGTTGTCAGGGAGTTCATAATGATGTTCCTTTGATGTCAATCTCCTCTTCTTCCTCTTCTGAAATTCCAGAGTTTTTGTCTGATTTTCAGGATGTATTCGATGAGCCCAAGTCCAGTTCCCTTCCACCGCATAGGGACTGTGATTGTGCGATTGACTTGATTCCAGGTTGTAAGTATCCTAAGGGCCGACTTTTCAACCTGTCTGTGCCTGAACATACCGCCATGCGGAGTTATGTTAAGGAGTCTTTGGAGAAAGGGCATATTCGGCCATCTTCTTCACCGTTGGGAGCGGGATTTTTTTTTGTTGCTAAGAAGGATGGCTCCTTGAGACCCTGTATTGATTATCGCCTCTTCAATAAGATCACGGTCAAGTTTCAATACCCTTTACCTCTGCTTTCCGATTTGTTTGCTAGGATTAAGGGGGCTAGTTGGTTTAGGAAGATTGACCTTCGGGGGGCATATAATCTTGTTCGTATTAAGCAGGGTGATGAATGGAAAACTGCGTTTAATACGCCCGAAGGCCATTTTGAATACCTTGTGATGCCATTCGGGCTCTCTAATGCTCCATCTGTTTTTCAGTCCTTCATGCACGATATCTTCCGGAATTATCTTGATAAATTCATGATTGTATATTTGGATGATATTTTAATTTTTTCCGATGATTGGGAGTCTCATGTGGAACAGGTCAGGATGGTATTTCAGATCCTTCGTGATAATGCTTTGTTTGTGAAGGGGTCTAAGTGTCTCTTTGGAGTGCAGAAGGTTTCTTTTTTTGGGCTTCATTTTTTCTCCCTCATCTATAGAGATGGATCCGGTTAAGGTTCAGGCCATTCATGATTGGATTCAACCCTCATCTGTGAAGAGCCTTCAGAAATTTTTGGGCTTTGCTAATTTTTATCGTCGTTTCATTGCTAACTTCTCCAGTGTGGTTAAACCCTTGACCGATTTGACGAAGAAAGGCGCTGATGTTACGAATTGGTCCTCTGTGGCTGTCTCTGCCTTTCAGGAGCTTAAACGCCGATTTACTTCTGCCCCGGTGTTGTGTCAACCGGATGTTTCTCTTCCGTTTCAGGTTGAGGTTGACGCTTCTGAGATTGGGGCAGGGGTCGTTTTGTCTCAGAAGGATTCTGTTGGTTCCTTGATGAAACCGTGTGCCTTCTTTTCCCGTAAGTTTTCACCTGCTGAACGCAATTATGATGTCGGCAATCGGGAGTTGTTGGCTATGAAGTGGGCGTTTGAGGAGAGGTGACATTGGCTTGAGGGAGCTAAGCACCGTATTGTGGTCTTGACCGATCATAAAAATCTGATTTACCTCGAGTCTGCCAGATGGCTGAATCCTAGACCGGCTCGATGGTCCTTGTTTTTTTCCTGTTTTGATTTCGTGGTCTCGTATCTCCCGGGTTCTAAGAATATTAAGGCTGATACCCTCTCTAGGAGTTTTTTGCCTGATTCTCCTGAGGTCCTTGAACCGGTCGGCATTATGAAAGAAGGGGTGGTCCTTTCTGCCATTTCCCCTGATTTACGACGCGTTCTTCAGGAATTTCAGGCTGACAAACCTGACCGCTGTCCAGTGGGGAAACTGTTTGTTCCTGATAGATGGACTAGTAGAGTGATTTCTGAGGTTCATTGTTGGTACCAGAGATTTGGTTGGTAGGTCCTTTTGGTGGCCTTCTTTGTCACGTGATGTGCGTACTTTTGTGCAGTCCTGTGGGACTTGTGCGCGGGCCAAGCCTTGTTGTTCCCGTGCTAGTGGATTGCTTTTGCCTTTGCCGGTCCCTGAGAGGCCCTGGACACATATTTCTATGAATTTTATTTCTGATCTTCCCTTTTCCCAGAGGATGTCTGTTATCTGGGTTGTTTGTGACCGGTTCTCTAAGATGGTTCATTTGGTGCCTTTGCGTAAATTGCCTTCCTCTTCTGATTTGGTTCCGTTGTTTTTTCAGCATGTGGTTCGTTTGCATGGTATTCCGGAGAATATTGTGTCCGACAGAGGTTCCCAGTTTGTTTCTAGGTTTTGGCGGGCCTTTTGTGCTAGGCTGAGCATTGATTTGTGTTTTTCTTCTGCATTTCATCCTCAGACAAATGGCCAGACCGAGCGAACTAATCAGACTTTGGAAACTTATTTGAGATGCTTTGTGTCTGCTGATCAGAATGATTGGGTGGCTTTCTTGCCATTGACTGAGTTTGCCCTTAATAATCGGGCTAGTTCGGCTACTTTGGTTTCGCCCTTCTTTTGTAATTTTTGTTTTCATCCTCGTTTTTCTTCGGGGCAGGTTGAGCCTTCTGACTGTCCTGGTGTGAATTCTGTGGTTGACAGGTTGCAGCAGATTTGGGCTCATGTGGTGGACAATTTGGTGTTGTCTCAGGAGGAGGCTCAACGTTTTGCTAACCGTCGTCGGTGTGTTGGTTCCCGGCTTTGGGTTGGGGATCTGGTCTGGTTGTCTTCCCGTCATGTTCCTATGAAGGTTTCTTCCCCTAAGTTTAAGCCTCGGTTTATTGGTCCTTATAGGATTTCTGAGATTATTAATCCAGTGTCTTTTCGATTGGCCCTTCCGGCCTCTTTTGCTATCCATAATGTCTTCCATAGATCTTTATTGCGGAAATATGTGGTGCCCGTTGTTCCCTCTGTTGATCCTCCGGCCCCTGTGTTGGTTGATGGGGAGTTGGAGTATGTGGTTGAGAAGATTTTGGATTCTCGCTTTTCGAGGCGGAGGCTTCAGTACCTTGTCAAATGGAAGGGTTATGGCCAGGAGGATAATTCTTGGGTTTTTGCCTCTGATGTCCTGCTGCTGATTTGGTCTGTGCCTTTCATCTGGCTTGTCCTGATCGGCCTGGGGCTCTGGTGAGGGTTCGGTGACCCCTCCTCAAGGGGGGGGGGTACTGTTGTGAATTCTACTCTTGGGTTCCCTCCGGTGGTTGTTGGTGGTAATGCAGTTATCCCTGGGTCGCAATCCTGGGCAGGTGTCCCTGCTGATTGCAGCTCTGACTGGGCTATTTAGGGGTGCAGGATTCATTAGTCATTGCCAGTTGTCCATTGTTCTTGGAGGTTTTGCATCTCTGTCTGGTTCCTCCTGCCCTGCTGCCAAATCAACAAAGATAAGTGTCTGGTTTTTGTTTCTGCAGCACACATGCTGTGTGCTTTACAATTCAGTGCTATTCATTGTTTTTTCTTGTCCAGCTTAGACTGTGTTTGGATTTTTTCAGTCAAGTTGGATTCTCAGGAGATGCAGATATACATTCCATGTCTTTAGTTAGATGGTGGAATTTTTGTATTATCTGCTGTGGATATTTTTAGGGTTTTAATACTGACCGCTTAGTATTCTGTCCTATCCTTTTCTATTTAGCTAGAGTGGCCTCTTTTGCTAAATCCTGTTTTCTGCCTGCGTGTGTCTTTCCTCTAATACTCACAGTCAATATTTGTGGGGGCTGCCTATCCTTTGGGGTTCTGCTCTGAGGCAAGATAGAATTCCCATTTCCATCTATAGGGGTATTTAGTCCTCCGGCTGTGTCGAGGTGTCTAGGATGTGTTAGGTACACCCCACGGCTACTTCTAGTTGCGGTGTCAGTTTAGAGTTTGTGGTCAGTACAGGTTCCACCTACTCCAGAGAAAGTCTCATGCGGCTCCAAGGTCACCGAATCATAACAGAAACCATTACAGCACAGTCAGCACAGGAACTGAGGCTTAGGGCACCTGGCAGCGACTGCAAGCCTGGACACACCTGGAAAGTCATGCACCAGCTGCAGAGGACCTTGCAACCCGCTGGTAGCTTCCACAGTGGCAGCCAGGGACTGCATATGCGGATGGTCATGCAGCAAAGAAAAGACATCACAACACATGTACAGCTATGCAGTGGAGCAGGGAACTGAGCAGCATCCATAAAGGTAACAGACAACAGTATCCCTGCTAGTTAGAGGTAGAGGAGCAAAGGGCTAAAGCAGAGACATGCAGAGCAATGCCGGAGAAACAAGGTACAAACCCACCGGCGTTAAACCCTCTAAAGAAGGAAATCGAGTTTTCAGAAACATGTAAGGACTAGGACTGGTGTATCGCACTGGCTTTTGTGCTCAGTGGACTGTGTGACCTGTGCCCACATTGCATTGGTTTTTGTATTCAGACACGCCACCGTCCAGGCCTGCCTGTTTGCTACATTGCAGCTCTACTTGCTTCTTTATTTCGGACCTCTGTACACCACCGAGTGTGGCTCTTCTTTCAAGTGGATGTAACTAAGAACTTTGCTGGACTGCATAGCGGGGAATGGGGTAATTACATAATACTGTATAGTATTTTCTCTGCTTGTTGAGGTTTTTAATGTGTAGCTGAATGCATATTGGCACATATGCTACGATGGCAGGGTGGGCAGATTAGGCTGATCTCCATACTTTAATTTTTATTAATCACCTATTTGCAGCCTGGTTTGTCACTACCACAAAGTTTGATATTCGGTGTACAGTACACATATACTACCCCTTATTGTGATTTTATTGGTTTTCATTTACATATATACCTATTGTGCTGTTGATGTATACATAAGGTTTTTTTTACAATTTAGTACACTTGCTGTGAATCCTACGTGTTCCTGGGACAGACATAATAGCGCAAAAGGTATATACCTATTTATGGTTTCTTGAGTGTATCTTATGTAAATTTGCAAACGTTTGACTGGGTGTGCAAAATACCTGTTTGCAGTTTTTGTTTTCTCCGATAGGCTGTCCTTCTCTGAAGGCTTTTAGCACAGGTGTCTCTCATTTTGTGTCTAATTGGAATCCCCCCAAAAAATATTTGGTGCAGTCACAGAAGAGCATAACTCACAACTTTGCAGCCCTTACAAATTAATTTTCCTCCTATTGACACACATTGATTGTCTTTTGATTGCACCTATAAACAATGATGCCAACAAAAACTGCCCACCCAAACATGGTATGATACCCTCACATTGAATTCCACCACATATACAGTATGATGACCCTCCTGTACCCCCACCTCAACTCCCCTGGAAAAATGTGGTGACCAAAACACTGTATGATACCCCAACTGTCCAAATATGACCCCCACATAGCCCTACATACATTATAATGGCCCCCAGACAGTATAATGGCCCCAACACAACCATCCACACTGTGCAATGGCCCCCATTAGCCCTTGAAACAATATAATCCACTCTACACAGCCTTCCAAACAGCATAAAGGCTCCCACCAAGCCCTCCACACAGTATAATGGACCCCACACAAACCTTCACAATTTAATTACTCGCATTCATTATAATAGCCTTTCAAACAGTAAATGGGCTCTACATAGCCCTGAACACAGTATAATGGCCCCCACAAAGTGCTGAAAAAAGTATAATGGCCTTGCAAACAGTACAATGGCCCCCACATAACCCTTCAAACTGTATAATGGCTCCATATAGTCCACCATATAGTATAATGGCCACCACATTGCCTTCCATATAGTATAATAGTCCACACATAGTCCTTAATACAATATAATGGGCCACACAATGTACTCACTGATTTAAAAAAATAAAATACTCAACTCTCCTGGTTTCCCCACTGCTCCAGTCTCCATAGTCTGTGCTCTGAAACTCTTCACTTCTCGGCACATGGGCACAATTAAATGACGCACCGACAACAGGAGAATGATGGAGGAGGGAGCTGACGGTTTCCCTATTTCATCATTGCTTTCAACTGTATTGGTATCCAGGATGCAGATACAATTGAACCTATGATGTTGGGTGGACCCCCTCTGCCTCACAGACCCCATAGCAGCTGCTAGGTTTGTGCCATTGGTGGTGCGGCATTGCTTCCAACAACATTCTAGTCACCTCAGTACTCATCTGTCTAGATTGGAGTTGACTCCGGAAGATCCTTGCAGAAGTAACTCCAATCTAGCGAAGGAGAAAATGGTCAGCTCAGCCACATATGGAAGATCCATGAAGAGGAAACGTGTGATGCCAGAGCAAAAAGGTAGGTACAGAAATTCCAGCATCCAAATCTTCATAAAACACTATTGAAAAAAATATTTAAAAGGTCACAAGTCCGGTAACTATCTGCTACTTGCAAACACGTTTCCGACTGCTGTCTTTATTCATGCACATACAATTGTGAATTGGTCACAAACATGATCAAACATGACCAATCACAAGGAAAGAAGGTCACAGCAGGTAACAAAGCATGTGAGTAATAAAGTGATTTGAAAACATGATAATCAGGGGTGCACACAGAAATCATGGGGCCCAGTAGAGCAGATCTCACTTTACCGCACTTACAGGGTAATTTTCCTCCTATTGAAGCCTTAGATTCCCCCTTGATTGCTCCTATAAAGTGTGTTGCCAACTAAATTGCCCCCAAACACAGTAAGATACCCCAACAGTTAATCCCTACAGAGTACTCTCCGCATGCACAGTATGATGATCCTACTGTACATGAGGCTGGAACAAGGCATTTTGGTGCCCTAGGCAGTTGAAGCCGATGCCCCACCCACATGAACCCTCATCCCCATGTAAAGAAATAGGACTGAGACTAATTTAACAGGACCCCTAACACTTCCCTTCCCTCTCCAATGGGTCAGGTAACAAGCACTGACGACCACTTCTGCTAGACTTGTTACCTTTTTCACCAAAAAATAACCCCAAAAGTAAAAAAGTGGCGTACTTTAGAGGGGGAGGCTCAATAGGGAGTATGTTTATATAGATATGAAATCATTAATTTCTTGCTGACCATTTACAGGGAAAAATAGAAATATTTATCCTTTACATCCTATCTTAAGTGTCAAACCCAAGGACTGTCATGGGAACTAATATTACTTAACTGTAATGAGGGCCATTTGGTTTCAAATAGGTATGCAGCAGAGCATTTGGTTGGTAATCCAATTGAACTAAACAGACCCCATCATCCAACAAATACAGTTTGCAACTAAACTGATGGTGGTTTTGGTGCCATATTCCTCTATGGATAGTGATTCTGGTCACATATTCCTGTACTGATGGCGATTGTGGGGACCTCTTCATGTAGTGATAGTTGTTCTGGTGCTGTATTCATGTACTATTGATGGTTCTGGTGAGGTATTTATATAATGATTATGGTTCTGGTGCTGTATTCATCACCAGAACCATCATCAGTAGAGATGGGGGAACCCCAACAGTAAAATTTGGTAATAGAACAAATAGAAGAAAAAATCCAGCTTCCAAAAATATCAAAATTTATTGAAGATAAAATCCAAGATCCAAAAACATGGTTCACAGGAGAAGAAATGGCATTTCTTCTCCTGTGAACCATGTTTTTGGATCTTGGATTTTATCTTCAATAAATTTTGATATTTTTGGAAGCTGGATTTTTTCTTCTATTTGTTCTATTACCTTTCGTGAAGACTGCACGTTATCCGGGCTTCCCCACAACAAATGCCTAGTAGGTGAGCTGGTTTTGTCACATTTTTTTTTTCTTTTTTTTAGTAAAATTTGGTGTCGGTACAGAACACCTACTGTTCAGGCACGGACACCAAACACCTACTGTTTGGGAACGGACACCGAACAAGGACTTCACAAACATCGGGTGTCATGCACATGACAGAGTGGCAAACACTGCTTCTGATCAGTGGTGAAATTATCCCCGCTTGTCAGAGAGCCACGGTTCCCACACTGTCAAAAGACAGCGTGAGCGCTTAGCTGTGATCGGAGGTATAAAGTTTACCTCCGGTCATGTTAAAAATACTTATTTCATATATTTATTTATTCAGGACTCTTTACCAGATGCGATAAAGAAAATGTCATGATTTTTCTTATTAAAAATTTTTTTTTGTGATTTATTGGATTGTCCACCAAAAAGCATTATTGTAGCAAAACATAATATAGGTGAAATAATTACAAAGAAATTGTCCATTTGTCCATATCAAAAGTTTGTTTCCCATCTTTCCTGGGATCCTGAATGGTAAATGGAATCTGACTCTGTCAAGAGCATGCTTGAAGAAACACATGTTTAACTCACCTATCAGCTTTCCATCTGATGTCTGTGAGAAGTGTGAGCAAAGTGTCTGAGGAGAACCAAGAGACCTCCCTTCCTGTGGGTCATGTGTTATATATGTCCCACAGAGCACGTGTTGTCTCTATATGGTGTCACCATTTACCCGGAGTTAAATATACAGGAATAGCGCATGTAATGTCAGCGAAACCTTCCATGAGGCTCAGTACAGAAATGAGTGTAATAAGAATACATCAATGACCAATAACTAATATTAACAATTCCCACTTTTGAGGGTGACAGACATTAATTGGAACCCTCAAAGTAGATAAGTTCATCTTAAAGATAATAAGATCTCCTTTCTTTTCTTCTTTGGCAAAATAATTTAATGCCCATAATAATAATAATAATACTACTATATCAGATTGTTGTTATAGGTACTCAATAACACAATGATGTAATATCATGTTATGGTAAGCCGTGACCAATATTCATATAAAATATATAATTATACTTCCTTATATCTAAATTGAAGCATCTCAGGTCCGATCTTCATCATCTGATGTCATCTGGTCTTCATCTTCATGTCTTCTTCCTTTGAAATAAATGATAGCATGTGGATATTGTAGAGACCGTGTGTCATGTGTCAATCAAAGTCCATAAATTCAAATGTTGATAAGAAAGTCTGTAGATGAAAAGTAGCTGTAATATCTGTGCAGTGTAACCTTTAAAGACCTGGATTTACTGGGATCTCCTTGGATATTTCTGGAATCCTCCATGTCATCCGCACTAGTCTTGGAACAGGTGTGACGTCTTTGGTCAGCACAGCAAGGGTTAAAATGACTCTTCCTTGCTAAACTTAGCACCATAACCAGTCCTTAGTACGAATGCATAGGACACATGTCAGGGTCATAGCGTCCTGACAATTACTGTATATACTCGAGTATAAGCTGAGATTTTCAGCCCATTTTTTTTAGGCTGAAAGTGCCCCTCTCGGCTTATACTCGAGTCATTGTCCCTGGGGGGTCAGCAGGGGAGGGGGAGTGGTGGCTGTGACATACTCACCTGCTCCAGACACGGTCCCTGCATCTTCGGTCTCTGGGCGCTGACAGCTTCTTCCTGTATTGAGCGGTCACATGGTACCGCTCATTACAGTAATGAATATGGACCCGACTCCACTCCCATAGAGGTGGAGTCGCATATTCATTACTGTGAGCGGTACCGGTGACCGCTCAAATCAGGAAAAAGCTGTCAGCGCCCGGAGGGACGTGCAGGGACTGCGTCGGGAGCAGGTGAGTATAATGGGGAGGGGGAGCACTGCGCGATATTCACCGATCCTCGTTCCGGGTGCCGCTCCGTCTTCTACATGCTCTGCAGTGATGCTCAGGTCAGAGGGCGCGATGACGTGGTTAGTCTGCGCCCTCTGCCTGAACGTTAGTGCAGAGGACGCGGAAGACACAGTGGCGCCGGAACGAGGACTGGTGAGTATTGCAAGTGTCGGGGGCCTGAGCAACGAGAGGTGAGTATGCCATCTTTTTTTTTTTTATCGCAGCACTATATGGGGCAAATGTATCTATGAAGTATCTTATGGGGCCATATTCAATGTTTGTGCAGCACTATATGGGGCAAATATCGCGATGGAGCATCTTATGGGGCATAATCAACATTTGTGCAGCATTGTATGGGGCAAATATCTTTATGGAGCATCTTATGGGGCCAGAATCAACGTTTGTGCAGCATTATATGGGGGCAAATATCTTTATGGAGCATCTTATGGGGCCATAATCACCATTTGTGGAGCACTATATGGGCAAATATCTTTAGGGAGCATCTTATGGGGCCATAATGTTTGTGCAGCATTGTATGGGGCAAATATCTTTATGGAGCATCTTATGGGGCCATAATCAACGTTTGTTCAGCACTATATGGGGCAAATATCTTTATGGAGCATCATATGGGGCCATAATCAACATTTGTGCAGCATTATATGGGGGCAAATATCTTTATAGAGCATCTTATGGGGCCATAATCAACGTTTGTGCAGCATTATATGGGGGCAAATATCTTTATAGAGCATCTTATGGGGCCATAATCAGCATTTGTGCAGCATTATATGGGGCAAATATCTCTATGGAGCATCTTATGGGGCCATAATCAACACTTGTGCAGCATTATATTGGGCAAATGTCTCTATGGAGCATCTTATGGGGCCCTTATTAACCTTTATGCAGTACTGTATGGGGCAAATGTGTCTATGGAGCATCTTATGGGGCCATTATTAACCTTTGTGTCACATTATATGGGACATATTTTAATTGTCATGTCGGACGCTGTTCACACTAGGGCGTCCGGCAGACAGCGGTAATTCCGCTTTTGTCCACTATGCACTCAGTGGCATCGGCTAGGTTCTATCTAGCTGGTCTGGGGTTAATTTAGCTGGTACTCGGATTGGAAGCTGGGTCACGCCCACTGCCTTTAAATAGTGCTGCTGAACATTGGGCGTCGCCGATTATAGCTTCTGTCTTGTGCTTGGTTATCTCGGTCTGGAGTGGTGGTCTAGGAGAAAGAGTTTCGTATCTGGTGGTGTATTTCCCTTTGTCATATTTTCTACTTCCTATATTTGTATTTGTTTTGCCCTGAGCATTTATAGTGTATTCCTGTGTGACTGCGGTGTGATCAGGGCCGTATTTGCCACTAGGCACTTGAGGGCAGGTGCCTGGGGCGGGAGCATGCTGGGGGGGCGGCACCCGAGCAAGGTGTGTGTTTTTTTTTTTTTATTTATTTTAGTGCGGGTTCTTAGTCTGGGGTCGGCTCGCCCACTAACCCACCTCAGCCAGTCTTCAGAGCGGAGATGTTGCAGGGACGAGTCATGTGACCTGCCTGTGTCACGTGGTTCCTAGTTCTCCTCACCACCTAGCAGGAGCTGCTCCGGTTCACTGCAGATGCAGCCAGGCTCCCTGCTCTGCCGAGTGACCTGTGTCCGGTCTGGCTCCTCAGTCCGCTGCAGCTGGTGTGGGGGAAGGGGGGCGGACTGCACTTGT
Source organism: Ranitomeya variabilis (assembly GCF_051348905.1). NCBI lineage: Eukaryota > Metazoa > Chordata > Amphibia > Anura > Dendrobatidae > Ranitomeya > Ranitomeya variabilis. The sequence goes on along the minus strand of NC_135235.1, from coordinate 702,277,490 downwards.
TTTACTTATTAGAATGGGAGGCTGACTTTGTGCTGGGAGTTTTAGAAGCTACAGGAGGGATATGCAGCCCCCAGTCTCTGGGGCAGGGGTTACTTACTAGCTTATAGCTGTGTAGCTTGAGTGGAACTACAGGTCCCAGCACACACTGCAGAGCCACAGCTTAGTGGATGGTGCAAATCAGCTCCGTGCATTAGAAACCTAGTGAGAAGCCTATGGTCTTACTAAATGTAACAGAATTACTACACAATGTGACTGATCTCCCGGTGTCAAGACTTGTGCAAAATTGTTACTAGGAGACCGGACAGCGGCGGCATCAGTATGGATGTAGCGGAGTAGAAGCGGCATCAGTATGGATGTAGCGGAGCAGAAGCGGCATCAGTATGGATGTAGCAGAGCAGAGGCGGCATCAGTATGGATGTAGCAGAGCAGAGGCGGCATCAGTATGGATGTAGCAGAGCAGAGGCGGCATCAGTATGGATGTAGCAGAGCAGAGGCGGCATCAGTATGGATGTAGCAGAGCAGAGGCGGCATCAGTATGGATGTAGCAGAGCAGAGGCGGCATCAGTATGGATGTAGCGGAGCAGAAGCGGCATCAGTATGGATGTAGCAGAGCAGAGGCGGCATCAGTATGGATGTAGCAGAGCTGAGGCGGCATCAGTATGGATGTAGCGGAGCAGAGGCGGCATCAGTATGGATGTAGCGGAGTAGAAGCGGCATCAGTATGGATGTAGCAGAGCAGAGGCGGCATCAGTATGGATGTAGCGGAGCAGAAGCGGCATCAGTATGGATGTAGCAGAGCAGAAGCGGCATCAGTATGGATGTAGCAGAGCAGAGGCGGCATCAGTATGGATGTAGCAGAGCAGAGGCGGCATCAGTATGGATGTAGCAGAGCAGAGGCGGAATCAGTATGGATGTAGCGGAGCTGAGGCGGCATCAGTATGGATGTAGCGGAGCAGAGGCGGCATCAGTATGGATGTAGCGGAGCAGAGGCGGCATCAGTATGGATGTAGCGGAGCAGAGGCGGCATCAGTATGGATGTAGCGGAGCAGAGGCGGCATCAGTATGGATGTAGCGGAGCAGAGGCGGCATCAGTATGGAAGTAGCAGAGCAGAGGCGGCATCAGTATGGAAGTAGCAGAGCTGAGGGAGTCGTGTGTTATCTGGGGGAATCGTACTATTGTGGTTTCTTATATACCACATTTATTGGGCATCATGCTCCTCTGCTCACATTACGTCTTGTACTAATATCCCATCATGCTCCTGTGCTCACATTACGTCTTGTACTAATGTCCCATCATGCTCCTCTGCGATGTTCTGGCATAACCCCGGGGGCTGCTGGTCTAATACACAGCACATACAGGGCAACATGACCGCTTCAGCTCTGCTACATCTGATGGTTTACAGTTATGTGCAGCTATCCGCCTCTGATGTGTCCCATCTCCCCTCTCTAAAAGAGGACAGGGCTCAGCAGTTAGTGGAACTACAAGTCTAAGAATCTCCTTTATCAATACAATGGGACTTGTGTTTAATTATATTAACCCCTTCATGACTGGAGCTTTTTTCGTTTTCCACTCCCCTTCTTCCCAGAGCCATAACTTTTTTATTTTTCCGTCAATTTGGCCATGTGAGGGCTTATTTTTTGTGGGACGAGTTGTACATTTGAACGACATCATTGGTTTTACCATATTGTGTACTTGAAAATGAGGGGAAAAAAAGTCCATATGCGGTGAAATTGCAAAAGTGCAATCCCACACTTGTTTTTTGTTTGGCTTTTTTGCTAGGTTCACTAAATGCTAAAACTGACCATTGTGATTCTCCAGGTCAGTACGAGTTCATAGACACCAAACATGTCAAGGTTCTCTTTTATCTAAGTGGTGAAAATAACTTCCAAAGTTTGCTAAAAAAATAAAATTGCGCCATTTTCCAATACCCGCAGCGTCTCCATTTTTCGTGATCTGGGGTAGTGTGAGGGCTTATTTTTTGCGTGCCGAGCTGGCGTTTTTAATGATACCACTTTTGTGAATTTTCCGTTATCCTTGTCTGTGCTAACTGTGGGTATTGGTGTGGTCTCCTCACTGGGTGGTGGGTGATGGTTTCAGCTTAGGGTTGTAACAGGAGACAGGGTGAGGATGGAGGCCCAGACATGCACACCATCAGTGTAAACTCTGGGAGAGGGTCAGTCAGGGTTTCCTTAGTCGTAAGGAAATCGCAGGGGCCCGGGTTGTTAGCCTTTGCTTACCTAGGTTTCCCGTGACATTATAATTGGCCAGTATTATTTAAATTCCATGGATCCCATGACTTCCATAACCCGCCAGTTGGAGGAGCTGTCCCTACAGGTCACTGAGTTGAGGGGGGCAGTGCAGCAACAGGGACTAGTAGTATCTAATGTGCAAGCTGAAGCGACAGGTAGAGTTGCTGAGCCTAAGTTTCCTTTACCTGAAAAGTTTGCTGGGGAACGCAGTAAATTTGTTACTTTTTGTAAAGCTTGCAAACTATATTTTCATATGCGCCCGATCTCCTCAGGTAATGAGGCTCAGCGTGTGGGCCTGGTGTTGTCATTACTAAACGGGGACCCCCAAGCATGGGCGTTTTCTTTGCCATCTGATTCTGCTGCATTTAACTCAGTGGAGAGTTTTTTTTCTGCTCTTGGAAACATTTACGATGATCCTGACAGAATGGCTCTAGCAGAATCTAAGATACGCGCTATTCGCAAGGGGGAGCGTGTTGCGGAGGATTACTGTTCTGAATTTCGCCGCTGGGCGGTCGACACACAATGGAATGATCCCGCGCTGCGGAGTCAGTTTATTCATGGGGTTTCTGGAAGGGTTAAAAAAAGTGTAACCCAATATATATTAATACATAACTTTTAATAACCTCATTAAAATAGGACATACAAAGAAACAAAAAAGTGCTCACGCCGATAACAGTGCAGATAAAAAACTGGTTGGATCTCACCAATTGCAGACTAGGGAAACCCACGTAGATGATAGAGGGTCCCAGGGAGGGTCCAGAAGAGATGGAGAAATATGTGAGGGGGTGGAGACCTATTTGCTACTCCCCTGTCGTGCCCCAGCATTTACTCCTGTCCTAACAAGGACAGGCCCAAATGAGCCTTAAACTGGACACCCCCCACCAAGTGTGTAGTGATAAACGCCTCCCAACGCGTTTCTTCACGGAGATTCATCAGGGGAGTTCAAAAAATCCATGAGCTCCATTTTGCCCAAATACACAGCATTGAGGATATCAGCAGTGGCTGTATGTCCTCTGGTAATCAGAGAGATTTTGTGTGGCCGTCTGCCACAATCGGCACCCTCTTCTGGACCCTCCCTGGGACCCTCTATCATCTACGTGGGTTTCCCTAGTCTGCAATTGGTGAGATCCAACCAGTTTTTTATCTGCACTGTTATCGGCGTGAGCACTTTTTTGTTTCTTTGTATGTCCTATTTTAATGAGGTTATTAAAAGTTATGTATTAATATATATTGGGTTGCACTCTTCAAGCTGATATTAACTGTTTTCCTCAAGAGTTGTGCAACAGTTTGGTTTTCCAAGCTGCAGCTGTGTATCTAAGGGTTAAAAAAGCCCTCCTGATGTACGAAACTCCTGCTTCTCTAGATGCCGCTGAGTCTTGTCGTCCGCATTGATCGCCGATTGCGTCAGGGTGAGCAGGAGACATCACCTATGGGAGAGGGCTTAGGTTCACGTGAGGTTGCTGCAGATGAGCCCACGGAGCCTATTGAAATCGCAGGGGTGTCACATGTTAAGCATCGAGCCCCTTTGCTCCGGAAGCAGGGAGCCTGTTTTTACTGTGGTAAAACTGGTCATTTAGTTAACATTTGTCCTCTGCTGTCTAAGAAAAACGCAACGGCGGAAAACTTCTAAGCTCAGAGGGTGTGGAGGAGGCCAATCTGAGCTTATGCATATCCTCCATGATGGTTTCTCAATGCATGCTCCCTGTCAAAGTTATTATCGCTGGCAGAGAGCTGCCAAACACTGTTTTTGTGGATAGTGGTTCTGCCACAAATCTCATTGATGAGGAGTTTGCGCGCACAGCCGGTTTTAGGATCGAAAAACTGCCTCATCCTATCCGCGTGGTCACCATCAATGCAGCTCCTCTCCCACAGGGGGAGATTACTGAGTTTGTGGCTGAGGTGAAACTCCACATTGGGGTTCTACCTTTCGAGCAGGTTACATGTAAGGTGCTCAGGAATCTTCCTGCACAGGTGGTTTTGGGTTTTCCATGGTTGTCTATGCACAACCCGCTTATTGACTGGAAAACTCAGGACATAATTCAGTGGAGCGAATTCTGCCAAGAGAATTGCCTGGCCACATGTGTGTCCGCAGTGACTTCAAGCATTCCTGAGTCACTTCTGGATTTTGCGGATGTGTTCTCAGAGAAGGGTTGCTCGGAATTGCCACCACATCGCTCCTATGACTGTACTATCAGGTTTAAACCAGGGGCCAAATTGCCGAAAGCGAGGATGTTTAACATCTCCGGTCCTGAGAGACAAACGTTAAAGGACTACATTGCTGAAAGTTTAAGCAAAGGACACATCATGCCTTCGTCCTCGCCTGTGGCAGCGGGGTTTTTCTTCGTAAAGAAGAAAGATGGCGGACTACGCCCGTGTCTGGATTTCAGGGAGTTAAACCAGATTACGGTTCGTGATCCATACCCTATGCCACTGATGCCAGATTTGTTCAACCAGGTGGCAGGTGCTAAGTGGTTTACCAAGCTTGACCTCAGGGGGGCGTACAACCTCATAAGAGTCCGTCAAGGTGATGAGTGGAAGACGGCTTTTAATACTCCTGAGGGTCATTTTGAAAATTTGGTGATGCCATTTGGGTTGACAAACGCGCCTGCAGTGTTTCAACATTTCATAAATGATGTGTTCTCGCATGTTTTGGGTAAATTCGTTATTGTGTACCTAGATGACATTCTCATTTATTCATGCGACCGTGATACTCATTTAGAGCATGTCAGGCAGGTGTTACAGCTTCTCAGAGAGAATCAGCTCTATGCAAAACTTGAGAAATGTGTATTTTCGGTTCAGGAGTTGCCTTTCTTGGGTTATATTGTGTCTGCTTCTGGGTTTAAAATGGACGCCGCTAAGGTGCAAGCTGTGTTGCGTTGGGAACGCCCGGATAACCTAAAAGCACTTCAGTGGTTCCTTGGGTTTTCTAACTACTATAGGAAGTTTATCAAAGATTTTTCTACCATTGCTAAACCGCTAACTGACTTGACTAAAAAGAGTACCAATTTCTCAGTCTGGCCTGAGGCTGCTGTGCGCGCATTTGAATTTCTTAAGAACAGTTTTGTTTCGGCCCCTATTCTTGTGCAGCCAGACGTATCGAAACCATTTGTCGTGGAAGTCGATGCGTCTGAGGTTGGTGTGGGGGCGGTGCTGTCACAAGGCTCATCCTTGGGCGAGTTGCGTCCTTGCGCCTACTTTTCCAAGACACTGTCACCCGCTGAACGTAACTACGATATCGGCAACAGGGAGTTGTTGGCAATCAAGTTGGCCTGTGAGGAATGGCGACACTTCTTGGAGGGGTCAGTTCATCAGGTTACTGTTATTACTGACCATAAGAATTTGCTTTATTTGGAATCTGCCAAGCGTCTGTCCCCCAGGCAGGCTCGCTGGGCATTGTTTTTTACACCGTTCAACTTTGTTGTTACTTACCGACCTGGGTCTAAAAACACTAAGGCGGATGCTTTGTCCAGGTGTTTTCCGGGGGGAGAACCTCAGGAAGATCCGGTACCCATCCTCCAAAAGGGTGTTGTGGTTTCGGCTCTCACAACCGAGGTGGAGGCTGAGATTGCCGAGGCCCAGGAGGAGGTACCACCTGAGCTTCCCATCAACAAATCATTTGTACCACTTCATCTCCGCTTAAAGGTTTTGGCAGAGCATCATGATGCTGTCCGGGCTGGCCATCCAGGGGTTAGGGGTACTTTGGAGTTGGTGTCACGTCGGTTTTGGTGGCCCAAAATCTGACAGGACATGGTCTCGTACGTGTCAGCTTGCACCACGTGCGCTAGGTACCCACTGAGTGTGGGTGCTAGGTACAAACGTGTGGCTGACAGTAGGCGTGTGCCAGGTCTGGACCTGAGTGTGGATGACTGGGTGTGGTTATTCACAAAAAACATAAGACTCAAAATTCCATCCCTTAAATTGGGTCCAAGGTTTATTGGTCCATTTAGGGTCGCCGCCGTCATTAACCCAGTAGCTTACCGTTTGGAGCTCCCTACGGTGTTCAGTGCATCTTTGCAATCACCTATAGGCATTTTGGTGTGTATTACTGGGCCCACCATCATTAGCATTCATCATCACACACACTTGTATTGTATCCCGGTCACTGTAGGCAGTACATTCTAATCACCTAAGCGCGGTATCATTTTTGAGTCTTCCTATTTGGTCTTTCAGAAGTGGCACATATTCTGAGGATACCAGCAGCTGGGTGTTTTTACAGATCAGTCCCACAGGTTTCAGTGGGAAGGAGTGTTGAGCGCCAGTGTATTTGTGTTTGTAGTTATAAGATACACGTGTTCCACAGATCGTTGCTAAAAAGTGGTGGGTCTTGTGGACGCGACGCCGATGCCTTCTCCAGCCTTGGTGGATGGTAATTTGGAATTTGAAGTCTCCAAGGTGGTTGACTCTCGTATAGTGTGCCGCACTTTACAGTACTTGGTACACACCGTGGCTATGGGCCGGAGGAGAGGTCTTGGGTACCAGCCTCGGACATTCGTGCGGATCGGCTGGTCAGTATGTTTCACCGCTGGCATCCAGACAAGCCGGGTCCTATAAGTCGTGAGGGCCCTGAGGTCCCTTGTAGAAGGCGGGGTACTGTCATGTCGGACACTGTTCACACTAGGGTGTCCGGCAGACAGCGGTAATTCTGCTTTTGTCCACTATGCGCTCAGTGGCGTCGGCTAGGTTCTATCTAGCTGGTCCGGGGTTAATTTAGCTGGTACTCGGATTGGAAGCTGGGTCACGCCCACTGCCTTTAAATAGTGCTGCTGAACATTGGGCGTTGCCGATTATAGCTTCTGTCTTGTGCTTGGTTATCTCGGTCTGGAGTGGTGGTCTAGGAGAAAGAGTTTCGTATCTGGTGGTGTATTTCCCTTTGTCATATTTTCTCCTTCCTATATTTGTATTTGTTTTGCCCTGAGCTTGTCTGTGCTAACTGTGGGTATTGGTGTGGTCTCCTCACTGGGTGGTGGTTTCAGCTTAGGGTTGTAACAGGAGACAGGGTGAGGATGGAGGCCCAGACATGCACACCATCAGTGTAAACTCTGGGAGAGGGTCAGTCAGGGTTTCCCTAGTCTTAAGGAAATCGCAGGGGCCCGGTGTTGTGAATTCCGTTCTCGAACTCCTTCCTGTGGTCATGAATGGTACTTCGGTGAGTTCTGTCCGTGGACTCCCTCTGGTGGCTGTGAGTGGAGCTGCTGGTTCTGAGATTCCTTCTCCAGCTGCCCTTGTTTGGGGCTAGGCTTATTCTCTATTTAACTCCACTCAGATCATTATTCCATGCCAGCTGTCAATGTTCTAGTACTGGTTCAGATCTCTCCTGGATCTTTCTGAGGACCTGTCTACTCCAGCACAAGCTAAGTTCCTGCTTGTTCATTTGTTACATATGGTTTTTCTTGCTGAGTTCTAGTCCAGCTTGCTCTCATGAAACTACCTGGCTAGCTGGAAGCTCTGGGGGTGCAGAGTGGCACCTACCGCATCGTGAGTCGGTGCGGGGGTATTTTTTGCACACTCTGCGTGGTTTTTGTAGCTTTTTGTGTTGACCGCAAAGATCCCTTTTCTATCCTCAATCTGTTTAGTTAGACTGGCCTCTCTTTGCTAAAACCTATTTCATCCTGTGTTTGTGATTTCCTCTTATCTCACAGTCAATACTTGTGGGGGGGCTGCTTTTACCTTTGGGGAAATTTCTCTGAGGCAAGTAAGGCTTTGTTTCCTTTCTTTAGGGGTAGTTAGCTTAGGCTGTGAAGAGGCGTCTAGGCAGAGTCAGGCACGCTCCACGGCTGTTTCTAGTTGTGTTGATAGGAGTAGGGTTTGCGGTCAGCAGAGTTCCCATTTCCCCAGAGCTCGTCCTGATTCCGTGTTTAACTATCAGGTCATTCCTGGTGCACCTAACCACCAGGTCCATATCAGCCCGGGTTGTTAGCCTTTGCTTACCTAGGTCTCCTGTGACATTAATATGGAGCATCTTATGAGGCCCATCATGAACTGTATGGAGCATCTTATGGGGCTCATCATGAACTGTATGGAGCATTATATGGAGCTCCTGATTCAATATGGATATTCAAAAACACTTAACCTACTGATATCTCAATTAATTTTACTTTTATGGGTATCTATTTTTATTTTTGAAATTTACCGGTTGCTGCTGCATTTTCCACCCTAGGCTTATACTCGAGTCATTAAGTTTTCCCTTTTTTTGTGGTAAAATTGTTCACCAGCTTTCATCGAAGCTTTATAGGTGATAGGAAACCACTGGAACAAGATAAAACGTGATAACACAGTTCATCTTAGAATCATAGGATCATCATCCTCTCCAATTGTGATTTTCAGTTTAGATACTGCAGTTGTGGTTGTCAGTGGTGACATGAATTATAATTAACACAGTCTATTATTACTCTGAAATCATAGCATTGTTACCTTGTGGAACTTCTGGAAAGCGGCTATTTTCTTCTTGCAACTTTTAAGAATCAATTGAATTTAGAAATATGAAAAGTCTTTATTAACGTATTCCTGCATCTTGCTTGAAGTCTTCATTCCCTATTCTATACCAAATCTGGTAATTTTCCTGACTTATAATATCACAACCATTGCAATCAGCAATATCCATATAATAATTATCAGAATATTAATATAGAAATCATGTTTGGAATAATAAAGCAATAATAAATGATAATACATTGTTAACCATATTCTTCATGTGATAGAACATTTTTAAGTCATAGGTGTAATTACCTTTTCAACCCATAGATGTCAGTGTGTTTTTATGTAGCAAGTGTTTCCATCTTTATTACTCAATCAATTAAATAATAATAATAATTTTTATTTATATAGCGCCAACATATTTCGCAGCACTTTACAATTAAGCGGGGACATATACAGACAAATTCAATACAAGTTAAGACAATTCAAACAGTGACATTAGGAGTGAGGTCCCTGCTCGCAAGCTTACAATCTACAAGGAAATGGGTGTTGACACAATAGGTAAAAAGTGCTTGTTATTTCAGGTCTGGCAATTATAATAAATAGGGATTTTCATATAAAGCTGCATGATCCGGTCATCAGCCCGTGTGTTTAAGTGCAATAGTCAAGTATCAAGTGCAGTTATGTGCATGGAGGGTGTGGAGACAGATGAATAGTAGGGTGCAGATTTAGAATAATATTTGGAAGGAGGGAACAGGGCAAAGTTAGTTTGAAGAGATGGGTTTTTAGAGCATGCTTGAATAGGTCAGGGCTAGGTATCAGTCTCATCGTCTGGGGAAGTGCATTCCAGAGAGCTGGCGCAGCACGAGAGAAGTCTTGGAGACGGAGGTGTGAGGTTTGGATTACGGGGGATGTTAGCCTTAGGTCATTTGTAGAATGGAGGGCACGTGTAGGGCAATAGACAGAGATGAGAGAGGAGATATAAGGCGGTGCAGAACTGTGGAGAGCTTTGTGGGTGAGAGAGATGAGTTTATACTGTAGCGAATGGGTAGCGAGTGTAATGACTGGCACAAGATGGAGGCATTGGTGAAGCGGTTGGACAGAGATATGACCCTGGCTGCCGCATTCAAGATGGATTGGAGAGGAGAAAGTTTGGTAAGAGGGAGACCGATCAGAAGAGAGTTGCAGTAGTCCAGACGAGAATGAATAAGAGCGACAGTAAGAGTCTTAGCAGTTTCAAAGGTGACAAAATTCAATCAGCCAAACCAGATCTCCACATTGCACTGAGGAGGGGCAGTACCTCAAAACACAGTGTCTGCAAATTGAGACTCTGGTTTGGCTATTATCCTAAGCAATGTGACAAGGCTTGTTAAAGGGTTGACATTGACTGTTAAAATTGCTACTTCCAATAGGTGGCACTAGAGTTCTAGTCCTCTTCCACTCTGAAGAGACAATTTGCATCTTTATTACTAAAACTTTATTAATAGAATATATTTATTAGACCAATAATAAGTAAGAATGTATAGCCATGAACCAAAATAAGAATATATGAGTGAGTAAAAGAATTACTCAGAATTTAAACATTTTCCCTTATAATGGAACCATATCATCACTATATTTAATGAAGCAATATTCTTGTACTAGACATTACTTTATTAAATATTGATTTTTTTCTTGAGATAAAAAATAAAAATTAAGAATAAAAAATAAAGTAAGAATAAAAATTAAAAAATAAAATGAAGGCCTTTATATGTTGTTGACAAAGGCGGAGTAGCTATGTTCTCAATAACACAGACCTTTAATATTTCCTTTATCTGAATGATTTCATATTTGTCATAACCTTGGATTACCAAAATATTTAAATTATGCAACTTTGCATGTAATACCTTCCTTAGTGTAAAGAAATGACTTTTATAATGCTTCATCTTATTATACCAAATAGTACCTTATTTATATTTCTTCTTTATTAAAATGTGTGAAGAAGAGGTATTGATGAAATATGATGGTGTCATCAGGATCAAAAACACATTTCCCCCTTAATATAAATTTTTTTTTTTTTAATAAAATTATTAATTTATAAAAACCAAAATTAAAAATAATTATTTTATGAATAATTTGTGTAAATTCTATATCAGCTTTATGCCATATATTTGTCTGAAGATGTGTAACCATCTATGTAACCATTAAAAATAACACTGAATACCATAAAATTATTGTTTGGAAAAAATGATTCTAAATGTAGATTTTCTTGATAAATAATTTTGATGTGTGATTACATTTACCCACTATTAACTAAATCAAGAAATAATAATTACTAAAAAAAATAGAAATATATGTTGAGTAGATAACATTTCATTATATCTTTTTTCCCATTTTTTGTGGCAAAATTAGAGGTCTCGGCTTATACTCGGGTAGGCTTATACTCGAGTATATACGGTAAATGTTAATTTTTTTTTCCACATTCCAAAAATTCCTGTGAAGCACCTGAAGGGTTAATAAACTTCTTGAATGTGATTTTGAGCATCTTGAGGGGTGCAGTTTTTAGAATGGTGTCACTTTGTGGTATCTTCTATCATATAGACCTCTCAAGTGACTTCAAATGTGATGTGTTCCCTAAAAAAAATGGTGTTGTAAAATTTAGAATTCGCTGGTCGACTTAAAAACCCTTACAATTTCCTAACAAAAAAAAAGGTGGTTCCAAAATTGTGCTGATGTAAAATAGGCATGTGGGAAATGTTACTTATTAAGTATTTTGTGTGACATACTGTATCTCTGTGATTTAAGGGCATGAAAATCCAAAGTTGGAAAATTGCAAGATTTTCAAAATTTTCACCAAATTTATGGTTTTTTCACAAATATAAGCAAATCATATCAAAGAAATTTTACCACTATCAAGACGTACAATATGTCATGAAAAAAAATTCTCAAAATCACTGGGATCTATTGAAGCGTTCCACAGTTATTACCTCATAAAGGGACAGTGGTCAGAATTGTAAAAATTGGCCTGATCATTAATGTGCAAACCACGGGGTAAAGGGGTTAAGCAATAACTTTTTATTAAGATTTTTACAAATAAACTACAGTGTGTGAATAAACATTGAATACCAAAAACATCTGTCATGGGAGTACGGGGTAGATTAAGGCTGGTTACCCGGGCCCCTGTAATATCCCTCAGGCTAGGGAAACCCTGTCTGTCCCTCTCCCAGTAGTTACACTAATGGTGTGCATGTCTGGGCCGCCAGGCCTGACCCTGTCTCCTGTTATGACCCCAATGGCAGAGGGTCTCAGAGGTTATTACCAAGTCTGCACACACAAAAAAACAGCTCATAGGGCAGTGGTAACTAAGCTAACCGTATACCTGATCCTAGCACAACAAATAGCAGTAGCCGGGGAACGTACCTACGTTGGTTCTAGACGTCTCGCGCCAGCCGGAGAACTAACTAACCCTAGAAGGGAAACAATAGACCTTTCTTGCCTCCAGAGAAAAGACCCCAAAAGTTGGATACAAGCCCCCAACAAATAATAACGGTGAGGTAAGAACAAAAGACAAACGTAAGAATGAACTAGGTTTTAGCAAAGAGAGGCCCACTGACTAATAGCAGAATATAGGAAGATGACTTATACGGTCAGCAAAAACACTATCAAAATTTCCACGCTGAATATTCAAGAACCCCCGAACCGTCTAACGGCACGGGGGGGGGGGGGGGGAATATCAGCCCCCTAGAGCTTCCAGCAATATCAGGAATCACATTTAGTACAAGCTGGACAAAAATAAGAGCAATGCAAATAACCAAAAAATAAGGAAGCAGGACTTAGCTTATTTTGCAAAGAACCAGGACCAGCAGACAGGAGCAAACAGAAAGGAACTGATTACAACGATGCCAGGCACCAGACTGAGAATCCAGGGAGTTTAAATAGCAACACCCCTGGACTAACGAACCAGGTGGGTACCAAGCTGGGGAAAGAAAATCAAAGTGTCATGTCGCTAGTGACCACAAGAGGGAGCCAAAAAGTTTAATTCACAACAGTACCCCCCCCTTAAGGAGGGGTCACCGAACCCTCACCAAGACCACCAGGGCGATCAGGATGAGCAGCGTGAAAGGCACGAACCAAATCGGCCGCATGAACATCAGAGGCGACCCCCCAGGAATTATCCTCCTGACCATAGCCCTTCCACTTGACCAGATACTGAAGCCTCCGTCTGGAGAGACGAGAATCCAAGATCTTCTCCACTACGTACTCCAACTCGCCCTCAACCAACACCGGAGCAGGAGGCTCAACAGAAGGAACCACCGGCACAACGTACCGCCGCAACAAAGACCTATGGAACACGTTGTGAATGGCAAACGACACCGGAAGATCCAAGCGAAAGGACACTGGATTAAGGATTTCATAGTTACATAGTTACATAGTTATTAAGGTTGAAGACTTTAAGTCCATCTAGTTCAACCCATAGCCTAGCATGCCCTAACATGTTGATCCAGGGGAAGGCAAAAAACCCCCATGTGGTAAGAGTAAGCTCCATCATGGGGAAAAAAATTCCTTCCCGACCCCACATACGGCAATCAGACTAGTTCCCTGGATCAACGCCTTATCAAGGAATCTAATATATATACCCTGTAATATTATACTTTTCCAGAAAGGTATCCAGTCCCCTCTTAAATTGAAGCAATGAGTCACTCATTACAACATCATATGGCAGAGAGTTCCATAGTCTCACTGCTCTTACAGTAAAGAATCCGCGTCTGTTATTATGCTTAAACCTTTTTTCCTCCAGACGTAGAGGATGCCCCCTTGTCCCTGTCACCGGTCTATGATTAAAAAGATCAGCAGAAAGGTCTTTGTACTGTCCCCTCATATATTTATACATTAACATAAGATCACCCCTTAGTCTTCGTTTTTCCAAACTAAATAGCCCCAAGTGTAATAACCTATCTTGGTATTGCAGACCCCCTAGTCCTCTAATAACCTTGGTCGCTCTTCTCTGCACCCGCTCCAGTTCAGCTATGTCTTTCTTATACACCGGAGACCAGAACTGTGCACAGTATTCTAAGTGTGGTCGCACTAGTGACTTGTATAGAGGTAAAATTATGTTCTCCTCATGAGCATCTATGCCTCTTTTAATGCATCCCATTATTTTATTTGCCTTTGTAGCAGCTGCCTGACACTGGCCACTGAATATGAGTTTGTCATCTACCCATACACCCAGGTCTTTTTCATTGACGGTTTTGCCCAGAGTTTTAGAATTAAGCACATAGTTATACATCTTATTACTTCTACCCAAGTGCATGACCTTACATTTATCCCCATTAAAGCTCATTTGCCATTTATCAGCCCAAGCTTCTAGTTTACATAAATCGGCCTGTAATATAAAATTGTCCTCCCCTGTATTGATTACCCTGCAGAGTTTAGTGTCATCTGCAAATATTGAAATTCTACTCTGAATGCCCCCTACAAGGTCATTAATAAATATGTTAAAAAGAAGAGGGCCCAATACTGACCCCTGTGGTACCCCACTACTAACCGTGACCCAGTCCGAGTGTGCTCCATTAATAACCACCCTTTGTTTCCTATCCCTGAGCCAACTCTCAACCCACTTGCACATATTTTCCCCTATCCCCATTATTCTCATTTTATGTATCAACCTTTTGTGTGGCACCGTATCAAAAGCTTTTGAAAAGTCCATATACACTACATCTACTGGGTTCCCTTGGTCCAGACCGGAACTTACCTCTTCATAGAAGCTGATCAAATTAGTCTGACATGATCGGTCCCTAGTAAACCCGTGCTGATACTGGGTCATGAGGTTATTCCTCTTCAGATACTCCAGTATAGCATCCCTTAGAATGCCCTCCAGGATTTTACCCACAGTAGAGGTTAAACTTACTGGCCTATAATTTCCGAGTTCAGTTTTTGTCCCCTTTTTGAATATTGGCACCACATTTGCTATACGCCAGTCCTGTGGTACAGACCCTGTTATTATGGACTCTTTAAAGATTAAAAATAATGGTCTATCAATGACTGTACTTAATTCCTGCAGTATTCGGGGGTGTATCCCATCCGGGCCCGGAGATTTGTCAATTTTTGTGATTTTTAGACGCCGCCGTACTTCCTGCTGGGTTAAGCAGGTAACATTAAATTGGGAATTATTATCACTAGTCATATTGGCTGCCATGGGATTTTCTTTTGTAAATACTGATGAAAAAAAGTCATTTAGCATATTGGCTTTTTCCTCATCCTCATCCACCATTTCACCCAGACTATTTTTAAGGGGGCCAACACTATCATTTTTTAGTTTCCTACTATTTATGTAGTTAAAGAATATAAGGACCGATGAAGCGAGGCTTAAATTTAGGAGAGGAGACCTTCATAGGAACAAACCGAGAAGACAGCCACACCAAATCCCCAACGCGAAGTCGGTGACCCACACCGCGGCGGCGGTTGGTAAAACGCTGAGCCTTCTCCTGTGACAACTTTAAGTTGTCCACCACATGATTC
Source organism: Ranitomeya variabilis (assembly GCF_051348905.1). NCBI lineage: Eukaryota > Metazoa > Chordata > Amphibia > Anura > Dendrobatidae > Ranitomeya > Ranitomeya variabilis. Next base: position 702,262,328 of record NC_135235.1, on the reverse strand, counting down.
CAAATCCGCTGCAACCTATCCACCACAGAATCTACCCCAGGACAGTCAGAGGGCTCAACATGTCCCGAGGAAAAACGAGGATGAAAACCAGAGTTGCAGAAAAATGGCGAAACCAAAGTAGCGGAACTAGCCCGATTATTAAGGGCAAACTCAGCCAATGGCAAGAAGGTCACCCAATCATCCTGATCTGCAGAAACAAAACACCTCAAATAAGCCTCTAGAGTCTGATTTGTTCGCTCAGTTTGGCCATTAGTCTGAGGATGAAAGGCAGATGAAAACGACAAATCAATGCCCATCTTAGCACAAAAGGATCGCCAGAACCTGGAAACAAACTGGGATCCTCTGTCAGACACGATATTCTCAGGAATGCCGTGCAAACGAACCACATTCTGAAAGAATAAAGGAACCAGATCGGAAGAGGAAGGCAGCTTAGGCAAGGACACCAAATGGACCATCTTGGAAAAACGATCACATACCACCCAGATGACAGACATGCCCTGAGACACAGGAAGATCTGAAATGAAATCCATGGAAATGTGTGTCCAAGGCCTCTTCGGGACAGGCAAGGGCAAGAGCAACCCGCTGGCACGAGAACAGCAAGGCTTAGCCCGAGCACAAGTCCCACAGGACTGCACAAACGACCGCACATCCCGTGACAAGGAAGGCCACCAAAAGGACCTAGCCACCAAATCTCTGGTGCCAAAAATCCCCAGATGCCCTGCCAACACCGAGGAATGAACCTCGGAAATGACTCTGCTGGTCCATTTATCAGGAACAAACAGTCTGTCAGGTGGACAAGAGTCAGGTCTACCAGCCTGAAATCACTGCAACACACGTCGCAAATCCGGAGAAATGGCCGACAAGATAACTCCCTCTTTAAGAATACCAGCTGGCTCTGAGACTCCAGGAGAGTCAGGCACAAAGCTCCTAGAAAGAGCATCAGCCTTCACATTCTTTGAACCCGGTAGGTACGAGACCACAAAGTCAAAACGGGAGAAAAACAATGACCAACGGGCCTGTCTAGGATTCAGGCGTTTAGCAGACTCGAGATACATCAGATTTTTGTGATCAGTCAAGACCACCACACGATGCTTAGCACCCTCGAGCCAATGACGCCACTCCTCAAATGCCCACTTCATGGCCAACAACTCCCGATTGCCAACATCATAGTTCCGCTCAGCAGGCGAAAACTTCCTAGAAAAAAAAGCACATGGTCTCATTATAGAGCAACCAGGGTCTCTCTGCGACAAAACGGCCCCTGCACCGATCTCAGAAGCATCCACTTCAACCTGGAAGGGAAGTGAGACATCAGGCTGACACAAAACAGGCGCCGAAGTAAACCGGCGCTTCAGCTCTTGGAAAGCTTCCACGGCTGCAGGAGCCCAGTTAGCAACATCAGAACCTTTCTTGGTCATATCCGTCAAAGGTTTAACAACGCTAGAAAAGTTAGCGATAAAACGACGGTAGAAGTTAGCAAAACCCAAGAACTTCTGAAGACTCTTAACTGACGTGGGTTGAGTCCAATCATGAATAGCTCGGACCTTGACTGGGTCCATCTCCACCGCAGAAGGGGAGAAAATAAAACCCAAAAAGGGAACCTTCTGCACTCCAAAGAGACACTTTGAGCCCTTGACAAACAAAGCATTCTCACGCAAAACCTGAAACACCATCCTGACCTGCTTTACATGGGAGTCCCAATCATCAGAAAAAACCAGAATATCATCCAGATAAACGATCATAAATTTATCCAGGTACTTCCGGAAAATATCATGCATAAAGGACTGAAACACTGAAGGGGCATTAGAGAGCCCAAAAGGCATCACCAAGTACTCAACATGACCTTCGGGCGTATTAAATGCAGTTTTCCATTCATCTCCCTGCTTAATGCGCACAAGGTTGTACGCACCACAAAGATCTATCTTGGTGAACCACTTGGCACCCTTAATCCGGGCAAACAAGTCCGACAACAAAGGCAAAGGATACTGAAATTTAACAGTGATTTTATTCAGAAGCCGATAGTCTATACAAGGTCTCAAAGATCTGTCCTTCTTGGCCACAAAAAAAGAATCCCGCACCAAGAGGGGAAGAGGATGGACGAATATGCCCCTTCTCCAGAGACTCCTTGATATACGAACGCATTGCGGTATGCTCAGGTACAGACAGATTAAATAATCTTCCCTTAGGAAATTTACTACCCGGAATCAAATCTATAGCGCAGTCACAGTCCCTATGAGGAGGAAGAGCACTGGACCTGGACTCGCTGAATACATCCTGATAATCAGACAAATACTCAGGAACTTCCGAAGGAGTAGAGGAAGCAATAGACACCGGCGGGGAATCGCCATGAATTCCCTGACAGCCCCAACTTGACACAGACATTGCCTTCCAATCCAAAACTGGATTATGGGTCTGTAACCATGGCAGACCCAAAACGACCAAATCATGCATTTTATGCAGAACCAGAAAACGAATCACCTCCCGATGTTCAGGAGTCATGCACATGGTTACCTGTGTCCAAAACTGCGGCTTATTTTCCGCCAATGGCGTAGCATCAATACCTCTAAGAGGGATAGGATTTACCAATGGCTCAAGAACAAAACCACAGCGTTTGGCAAATGAAAAATCCATAAGACTCAGGGCAGCACCTGAATCCACAAACGCCATAACGGTAGGAAGACAATGAGCAAATTAAAGTCACAGACAAAATAAATTTAGGTTGCAAATTACCAATGGCGACAGGACTAACCACCTTTGTTAAGCGTTTAGAGCATGCTGATATAACATGTGTAGGATCACCACAGTAAAAACACAACCCATTCTGATGTCTATGATTTTTCCGTTCATTTCTAGTCTGAATTCTACCACATTGCATTAAATCAGGTGTTTGTTCAGACAACACCACCAGAGGATTAGCGGCTTTGCGCTCCCGCAAACGCCGGTCAATTTGAATAGCCAGCGCCATGGAATCATTCAGACTTGTAGGAATGGAGAAACCCACCATCACATTCTTAATGGCTTCAGAAAGGCCATTTCTGAAATTTGCGGCCAGAGCACACTCATTCCACTGAGTAAGCACGGACCATTTCCGAAATTTTTGGCAATACACTTCAGCTTCATCCTGGCCCTGAGAGATAGCCAGCAAAGCTTTTTCTGCCTGAATTTCAAGATTGGGCTCCTCGTAAAGCAACCCGAGCGCCAGAAAAAACGCATCAATATTTGCCAATGCCGGATCTCCTGGCGCTAACGAGAAGGCCCAATCCTGAGGGTCACCCCGCAAGAGAGAGATAACAATTTTTACTTGCTGAGCTGAGTCTCCAGACGAACGAGGTCTCAGAGATAGAAACAATTTACAATTATTCCTGAAATTCCTAAACTTAAAATCGGTCTCCAGAGAACAGTTCAGGAATAGGTATTTTAGGTTCTGACATAGGACTACAAGTAACAAAATCTTGAATGCCCTGCACACGAGCAGCAAGCTGATCCACACTAGTAATCAAAGTCTGGACATTCATGTCTGCAGCAAGCTCAAGCCACTCAGAGATAAAGGGGAGGAAGAAAGAAAAAAAAAAAAAAAAACTCAGAATTTCCTTTCTTATAATCCCACTTCTGCAATGCATTAAGTATTACTTTTGGCCTGGCATACTGTTATGACCCCAATGGCAGAGGGTCTCAGAGGTTATTACCAAGTCTGCACACACAAAAAACAGCTCATAGGGCAGTGGTAACTAAGCTAACCGTATACCTGATCCTAGCACAACAAATAGCAGTAGCCGGGGAACGTACCTACGTTGGTTCTAGACGTCTCGCGCCAGCCGGAGAACTAACTAACCCTAGAAGGGAAACAATAGACCTTTCTTGCCTCCAGAGAAAAGACCCCAAAAGTTGGATACAAGCCCCCAACAAATAATAACGTTGAGGTAAGAAGAAAAGACAAACGTAAGAATGAACTAGGTTTTAGCAAAGAGAGGCCCACTGACTAATAGCAGAATATAGGAAGATGACTTATACGGTCAGCAAAAACACTATCAAAATTTCCACGCTGAATATTCAAGAACCCCCGAACCATCTAACGGCACGGGGGGGGGGGGGGGGGGGAATATCAGCCCCCTAGAGCTTCCAGCAATATCAGGAATCACATTTAGTACAAGCTGGACAAAAATAAGAGCAATGCAAATAACCAAAAAATAAGGAAGCAGGACTTAGCTTATTTTGCAAAGAACCAGGACCAGCAGACAGGAGCAAACAGAAAGGAACTGATTACAACGATGCCAGGCACCAGACTGAGAATCCAGGGAGTTTAAATAGCAACACCCCTGGACTAAAGAACCAGGTGGGTACCAAGCTGGGGAAAGAAAATCAAAGTGTCATGTCGCTAGTGACCACAAGAGGGAGCCTAAAAGTTTAATTCACAACAGTCTCCTGTTTCAGCCCTAAGCTGAAACCACCACCCGCCACCCAGTGAAGAGACCACACACCAATCCCCACAGAAAGCACAGACAGGGAAAACAGAAAAACGCACCACGCCGCAGTCACACAGGAATACACTATCATGTGCACAGGGCAAAATAAATACAAATATAGGAAGGAGGAATATGACAACGGATAATACACCACCAGATACAATATTCCTTACAACAAGACCACCACTCCAGACCAAGATCACCAGGCACAAAGCACAAGCTATAATCGGCGTCGCCCAAAGTCCAGCACGACTATTTAAAGGCCGTGGGCGTGACCCAGCCTAATTACCAGCTAGATTAACCCCGAGTAAGCTGGATAAAGTCTGGCCAAAGCCACTGAGCGTGTAGTGGACGTAAGTGGAATTACCGCTGTCTGTCGGACGCCCTAGTGTGAACAGCATCCGACATGACAGTACCCAGCCTTCTACGCGGGACCCCAGGGCCCTCACGACTTATAGGACCCGGCTTGTCCGGATGGCGGCGGTGAAACATACTGACCAGCCGGTTGGCATGTATGTCCGAGGCTGGTACCCAGGACCTCTCTTCCGGCCCATAACCATGCCAATGTACCAGGTACTGTAATGTGCGGCGCACTACTCGAGAATCAACCACCTTGGAGACTTCAAACTCCAAATTACCATCCACCAAGACTGGAGGTGGCATAGGCACCGTGTCCACAGAACCCACCACCCTTTTTTAACAAAGATCTGTTGAACACGTGAATTTTATATACCGCAGGGAGCGCCAAACGGTAGGCTACCGGGTTAATGATGGCGGCAACCCTAAATGGACCAATAAACCTTGGACCCAATTTCAAAGATGGAATCTTGAGTTTTATGTTTTTTGTGGACAACCACACCCAGTCACCCACACTCAGGTCCGGATTTGTCACACGTTTACTGTCACACGTTTACTGTCAGCCACTCGTTTGTACCTTGCACCTACGCAAGCGCTGTTTCACTTTCCTCCACACGGATGCCAGTTGTGCTCCTAACTGGTCCTCCTCCGGGACGCCAGCAGATCCCCCCTGACACAGAGTACAAAACTGAGGATGGAGCCCGTAAACACAAAAGAGCGGGGACTCCCCAGTCGATTCCTGACGGTGATTATTTATAGCAAACTCAGCCAAAGGAAGGAACGTCGACCACTCCTCCTGATTGTCAGAAACAAAACAGAGTAAGTACTGCTCCAAATTCTGGTTCATACGCTCGGTCTGACCATTTGACTAAGGATGAAACGCAGAAGAATGCGACAACTTGATCCCCAGCCGTGAGCAAAAAGCTTTCCAAAATTTTGCCACAAACTGAGTACCCCTATCAGACACTATGTCAGACGGGACCCCGTGAAGTCTGACCACCTCCTTCACAAATACCTGAGCCAGAGTCTTAGCGTTAGGCAACGAAGGCAGACACAAAGTGCGACATCTTTGAGAAACGATCAACAATCACCAGAATGACCGTGTTCCCAGCAGAGGAGGGCAAATCTGTGATAAAATCCATGGAAATCTCGTCCATGGCCTAATGGGTACCCCGAGAGGATGTAGTGTGCCAGCAGGACGAAAGCGGGGCGTCTTAGCCCTAGCACACGTGGTACAAGCTGACACGTACGAGACCACATCTTGTTGGATTTTGGGCCACCAAAACCGCCGCGACTCCAACTCCAAGGTACCCCTAACCCCTGGATGGTCAGCCAAAACAGTATCATGATGCTCACCCAACACCTTTAGGTGAAGATAGAGAGGCACAAATGATTTGCCAATGGGAAGCTCTGGTGGTACCTCCTGAGCCTTGGCAATCTCAGCCTCAACCTCGGTCGCGAGAGCCGAGACCACTACACCCTTTTGGAGGATGGGTACCGGATCTTCCCGAGGTTCTCCCCCCGGAAAACACCTGGACAAAGCATCTGCCTTAGTGTTCTTAGACCCAGGTCAGAAAGTAACAAAAAAGTTGAATCGCGTGAAAAACAATGCCCAGCGAGCCTGCCTGGGGGACAGACGCTTGGCTGACTCCAAATACAGCAGATTTTTATGGTCGGTGATAACTGTAACCTGATGGACCGACCCCTCCAAAAAGTGACGCCATTGCTCAAAAGCCAACTTGATAGCCAGCAACTCCCTGTTGCCGATATCGTAATTACGTTCGGCAGACGACAGCTTCTTGGAAAAATAGGCGCAAGGACGCAACTCGCCCAAGGATGAGCCTTGTGACAGCACCGCCCCAACTCCAACCTCAGACGCATCGACTTCCACGGTAAATGGTTTTGATACGTCCAGTTGCACCAGAATGGGGGCCGAAGCAAAACTGTTCTTCAGAAATTCAGATGCGCTCACAGCAGCCTGAGGCCAGGCGGAGAAATTGGTACCCTTTTTCGTCATGTCAGTAAGCGGTTTAGCAATGGTAGAAAAATCCTTGATAAACTTTCTATAATAGTTGGAAAACCCAAGGAACCGCTGAAGTGCTTTTAGGTTATCAGGCTGTTCCCAATGCAGCACCGCTTGCACCTTAGCGGCGTCCATTTTAAACCCTGAAGCAGACACAATATAACCCAAGAAAGGCAACTCCTGAACCGAAAATACACATTTCTCAAGTTTTCCATAGAGCTTATTGTCTCTTAGTAGCTGTAACACCTGCCTCACATGCTCTAAATGAGTATCATGGTCGCATGAATAAATGAGAATGTCATCAAGGTACACAATAACGAATTTCCCCAGAACATGCGAGAATACATCATTTATGAAATGTTGAAAAACTGCGGGCGCGTTTGTCAACCCAAATGGCATCACCAAATTTTCAAAATGACCCTCAGGAGTATTAAAAGCCGTCTTCCACTCATCACCTTGACAGACTCTTATGAGGTTGTACGCCTCCGAGGTCAAGCTTGGAAAACCACTTAGCACCAGCCACCTGGTTGAACAAATCAGGTATCAGTGGCATAGGGTATGGATCACGAACCGTAATCTGGTTTAACTTCCTGAAATCCAGACATGGGCGTAGTCCGCCATCTTTCTTTTTAATGAAGAAGAACCCCGCTGCCACCGGCGAGGATGAAGGCCTGATGTGCCCTTTACTCAGACTCTTCCCAATGTAATCTTTTAAAGCTTGCCTCTCAGGACCAGAGATGTTGAACATCCTAGCTTTTGGCAATTTAGCCCCTGGTTTAAACCTAATAGAACAGTCATAGGGGCGATGTGGTGGTAGTTCTGAGCAACCCTTCTCAGAGAACACATCCGCAAAATCCAGCAGTGACTCAGGAATGCTTGGAGTCACAGCGGACACACATGTGGCCAGGCAATTCTCCTGGCAAAATCCGCTCCACTGAATTATGTCTTGAGTTTTCCAGTCAATCACCGGGTTGTGCATAGACAACCATGGAAAACCCAGAACCATTTGTGCAGGAAGATTACTGAGCACCCTACATGTAATCTGCTCAGAATGTAGGACCCTAATGTGGAGTTTAACCTCAGCCACAAATTCAGTAATCTCCCCCTGTGGGAGAAGGGTAGCATTGATGGTGACCACCCGGATAGGATGAGGCAATTTTTTGACCGTGAACCCGGCCGTATGCGCAAACTCCTCATCAATGAGATTAGTGGCCGAACCACTATCCACAAAAACAGTGATTGGCAGCTCTCTGCCAGCGACAATAACTCTGGCAGGAAGCATACATTGAGAGACCACCACGGAGGATATGCATAAGCTCAGATTGGCCTCCTCCACACCCTCTGAGCTTAGTAGTTTTCCGCCATTGCGCTTTTTCTTTGAAAACAGAGGACAAGCATTTACATAATGCCCCTTTTTACCACACCAAAAACAGAGTCCCTGCTTCCTGAGCGAGGGGGCTTGATGATGCGACACCCCTGCGATTTGCATAGGCTCCGTGGGCTCACCTGCAGCAACCTCACGTGCACCTACGACCTCCACCATAGGCGGCGTCTCTAGCGCCCCCTGACGCAAACGGCGATCAATGCAGACAACAAGACTCATGGCAGACTCTAGAGAAGCAGGAGTCTCATACATCAGAAGGGCTTGTTTAACCCTTCTCAAAACCCCACATACAAACTGACTCCGCAGCGCTGGGTCATTCCATTGTGTGTCCACCGCCCAGCGGCGAAATTCAGAACAGTAATCCTCTGCCATTCGCTCCCCCTGGTGGAGAGCGTGTATTTCAGATTCTGCTAGAGCCAATCTGTCAGGATCATCATAAATGAGTCCAAGAGCAGAAAAAAACTCTCCACTGAGTTAAAGGCAGCTGAATCAGAAGGTAATGAAAACGCCCATGCTTGGGGGTCTCCGTTCAGTAATGACAAAACCAAGCCCACACGCTGAGCCTCATTACCTGAGGAAAGTGGGCGCATACGAAAATACAATTTGCAAGCTTCACGGAAAACAACAAATTTACTGCGTTCCCCAGCAAACCTCTCAGGTAAAGGGATTTTTGGCTCTGCAACTCTCCCTGCAGTTTCCACTTGTGCATTAGATACCACAAGACCCTGTTGCTGAACTGCCCCCTTCAATTCAGAGACCTGTAAGAACAGCGCCTTCAACTGGTGGGTTATGGAAGTCATGGGATCCATGACATAAAAAAAAACAAAAAAACTTTTTTTTCTTTTTGGGCCGATTATAATGTCACGGGAGTACGGGGTAGATTAAGGCTGGTTACCCGGGCCCCTGTGATATCCCTCAGGCTAGGGAAACCCTGTTTGTCCCTCTCCCAGAAGTTACACTAATGGTGTGCATGTCTGGACCGCCAGGCCTGACCCTGTCTCCTGTTTCAGCCCTAAGCTGAAACCACCACCCGCCACCCAGTGAAGAGACCACACACCAATCCCCACAGAAAGCACAGACAGGGAAAACTGAAAAACGCACCACGCCGCAGTCACACAGGAAAACACTATAATGTGCACAGGGCAAAATAAATACAAATATAGGAAGGAGGAATATGACAACGGATAATACACCACCAGATACGATATTCCTTACAACAAGACCACCACTCCAGACCAAGATCACCAGGCACAAAGCACAAGCTATAATCGGCGTTGCCCAAAGTCTAGCATGACTATTTAAAGGCTGTGGGCGTGACCCAGCCTAATTACCAGCTAGATTAACCCCAAGTAAGCTGGATAAAGTCTGGCCAACGCCACTGGCCGTGTAGTGGACGTAAGTGGAATTACCGCTGTCTGTCGGACGCCCTAGTGTGAACAGCATCCGACATGACAACATCTTATCACACATTAAACAGAAAGAAAACAAATATACTTGAGATATCACATGTTAACAATAAAATATCAGTGTTATAAAATTAGACAGACTAGGCAGAATAGGAACAGACCCTCAGAAATTCCTGTATTCGGGGAAATCAGGAGTACACCCAAGTTGTATTCTTTGAATGTTGAAGCCAGAGCTTCCAGTCTAATAAGAAGGCTTGAACTCGATTGTTCTTGTAAGAAATCATATTTTCATGTGAACAGGTTTATTAATAGAGAAAATTACATCTTCGAATCATGGAGTTAGTTTTTCCCACAATCTGGTAATAATCATTTTTGCTGCCAGTAATGTATGGCCAGTAAACACCCTCACTTTTTGGGATGGGGTTGTACTATAATATGTGTAACATCTCAAACCTAACTTTGATTGGTACAAAAGGTGCCTTTTGTAAGAAGTTCCTTATACCCAAATAACTATCGAATTCGCTGATTGCAACCGGAGTCTGAAAAAGTGAAAAGACATCAGGGATGAGCCTGATGAGAGGGTGTTTAGCAATGAAATTCCAAGAGATTTCCACATATACACGTCTAGATCAGGGATTAATTCTTCCAGAATCTCAATCTGTGCTATGCAAAAGAGGGTGTGTGGAGGAAGAGGAAAATTTCTTGTGAAATAAATCCCAATTAGAGATTAAAGAAATTGTAGGGGTTAGGGCAGTGTAGGATCTTCTGGTGGCAATTAGGGAGGAGCAAAGAAGGGCCTTCACACTTTTGAAATGTATGAAATATGATTCAATCTGTGTCCAGCGGCAGGACCCATCTCCCCTATACCAAGATTTAATTTGATCTAACTGAGAGGCTACGTAATAGTCCTGCAGATTCACGAGACTCATGCCCCCTAACTGTGTTGAACACCTCAATAGCCTGCTTATGGGACGAGGTTTTTTCCCAAACGAAAGAGTGTGGATTGGTTGAGTGTGTGGACAGGTGTCTTTTATCCAGGTAACGAGTTCTAACAGGTGCAATTAATACAGGTAAACTAAAACTAACAGGTCTGTGAGAGTCAGAGTTCTTGCTGGTTGGTAGGTGATGAAGTATGAAGTACTTAGTTGCATTTTATTGCATAAAATAAGTATTTAAAAATCATACAATGTGATTTTCTGTTTTTTTAGTTTTAGATTCTGTCTCTCACAGTTGAAGTGTACCTATGATAAGAATTACAGACCTCTCCATTCTTTGTAGGTGGGAAAAATTGCAAAATTGTCTGTGTATCAAATACTTATTTTCCCCATTGTATATAGGTTCTCCCCATCTGAGTTATTTTTGATGGTCAACAAAATAGGATTTTCCAGTAATTAATTTTTCACACTCTGGCTTCTCTGTGTGTGTTATTTTTGATGTTTAAAGGGTTTTTCCACTACTTGTACAACCCCTTCTCATTGCTCACATTTGGTCCTATTAATATAAAAAGAATTATGCAAACCTCCTATACCAGCGATGTTCCAGAGCTGCTCCTGGGGTTCACGTGAGGTTCTTACGTCATGTGAGCCTTGCACACAATCAGCGCTGATGCCACAGCCCTGGCTTCCTGTTGATGTTCAATATGTCTGAAGGCAGGGACAGAAGTCAGCACCGATTGGGCACAAGGCTAGGGTGATGTAACAACCTCCTGTGAACCCTGGGAACGAGAGTCCTGACACCGCTGCAACGGGTCCAGCACGGGGGCGATGTAGGAGTGTTTTTATTTTAACAAGACCAAACATGGGGAATAACAAAGGGTTCTTCTAGTAGAGGACAACCAGTTTAAGAAGATTCAATTTTCAGTTAAAACATTTCCAACATTCTGGACATGAAAAAGGCTTCTCCCCTGTGTGACTTCTTTGATGTTTTTTAAGAGTTAATTTCCAAATAAAACATTTCCCACATTATAAATATTAAAAGGGCTTCTACCGTGTGTGACTGCCCAGGTAACTAAGAAGAGATGATTTCTTCATAAAACATTTTCCACATTCTGAACAGGAAAAAGGTTTCTCCCCATGTGGGTTCTCTGATGTATATTAAGACGCCGTTTCTGGTTAAAATATTTCCCACATTCTGAACATGAAAATTGCTTATTCCCTGTGTGGGTTCTCTGGTTTCTATAAAGATCCTGTTTCCTGTTAAAACATTTCCCACATTGTGAACATGAAAAAGGCTTCTCCCCTGTGTGAGTTCTCTGATGTTTAACAAGAGTCGATTTTTCTGTAAAACATTTTCCACATTGTGAACATGAAAAAGGCTTCTCCCCTGTGTGAGTTCTTTGATGGCTGGCAAGCATTGATTTCTTTATAAAACATTTCCCACATTCTAAACATGAAAAGGGCTTCTCCCCAGTGTGAGTTCTCTGATGTGTAGTAAGAGTTGATTTCTCTGTAAAAAATTTCCCACATTCTAAGCATGAAAATGGCTTCTTCCCTGTGTGGGTTCTCTGGTGACTATCAAGATTCTGTTTCTGGTTAAAACATTTCCCACATTCTGAACATGAAAAAGGCTTCTCCCCTGTGTGGGTTCTCTGGTGGTAATCAAGATGCTGTTTCCGATTAAAACATTTCCCACATTCTGAACATGAAAAAGGCTTCTCCCCTGTGTGGGTTCTCTGGTGTCTATGAAGATGCTGTTTCCGATTAAAACATTTCCCACATTCTGAACATGAAAAAGGCTTCTCCCCTGTGTGGGTTCTCTGGTGGTAATCAAGATGCTGTTTCCGATTAAAACATTTCCCACATTCTGAACATAAAAAAGGCTTCTCCCCTGTGTGGGTTCTCTGGTGGTAATCAAAATGCTGTATCTGGTTAAAACATTTCCCACATTCTGAACATGAAAAAGGCTTCTCCCCTGTGTGAGTTTTCTGATGCTTAACAAAATATGATTTCTGGTTAAAACATTTTCTACACTTGGAACAAGAAAATCTATTTTCTGATATCTGAATTGTTTGATGTTCAAGAAAATACTTTTCAAGGGGAAAACTATTGCCATATTCTGAACGTGAAAATTGTTTCTTTGCTTTACCAGCAGTTAGTGTTTTCATTCTTATTTTGTGACTTTGATTTTCCTCAGTAGTTGGTAATGAATCAGAAGACTGGACCTGTTTCAATGAATCAGAAGACAGATCTTTGCTATGAAGAGATGATGGTATATATGGAGTAATGAAATTCACTTCAATAGTATCCTGTGGGATCTCAAGGTCATCTGAATTAAAAATTGAAGATGTCAGCTGTCCCTCTGATCTCCTGGTACAGTCATCTTCTAAAAGTAAAACCAAATATTTTTTAATAAAATATCCTTGAAATTTATATTTTTGAACATTTTTACTTAAACTGTCTGTAAGAATTACAATATCAAAAGACTGACCGGCACATCCAAACACAAAACAGGTGCTTACTAAGAGTAGCCATCTCCATACATAACAAACAAATAAAGTAGTACTCTGTAGCACTATAGCATGGAAACATGAAATATATGAAATTTGAATTGCATTACTGCTGTAGAAAATTTGAAAAATTGAGAATACTGAGCGCATAAATAGTCCAATTTATGTGTACCCAGCAGCAAAGTTAAGGCGATTCTCGTTGCTGGGAACCTGCCTGTGCGAATCCTTTCTTGGGCTAAAGTCTACATTTATATGGGAAGGTAGGATCCTGATGTAATGGAAAATGCCTCAGGCTGAGGGGTGGAGTGCTCAGTCAGAGAACCCAAGTATACTATTATCAAAAGACTGACTGGCACATCCAAACAGAATTCCACCACAAATCATACAAAATGAAAATCTTCCCCAATTCCTCATTTCAAAGATTGTGCAGTTATCTGAATTCCTTAGGATTAAAAACATAATAGAATTTATGACGTGGAGTGAATACATGAAACCAGGACTCGAGCCATGCCAACACATCCCCTGTAAATTTATATTAGTCATCATCCACGCACAGCTTAGAGATATACAGTAGTGTTCAAAATAATATCAGTCCAATATGAATAACCAGATTAACCCATTTGTGATATGCACCATACTAGTACTGATCTGCGGGAGGTGTGCCACCATTTCTGGTCTCCACGCTGCATTGCGCTGTAACCGTGTTAAGTTGGCTGCTGTCCCTGACAGTAGACCATCCCTGCCCCCCCGCTGCATCGGCGATTACTGTGATTGGCAAGTCAGAATCGACCAGCCAAGCACAGCAATATGTCAATAAAATTAATTAAAAAAGTAAAAAAGTGACATGCTGTCACAATGGGTGGGGTGATCGCGACCCCACTTCAACTGATTAACCCCTTTGGCACTAATTGGCTGAACAGTAGTTTCTGGCCAATCAGCTCCAAAGGGGTTAATCTAAAATAGCAATCACCACCCTGAACACCATCTTTGTCTTAGATTTGTCATGCAGAGCGGTTCTCCAGCCCCTCTGTGTTACCTGGGAGATTCATTGGTGGTCAGTGTGATTCCCCCCTTCGATCTCCTGCCTCCTGTGCTCCAGTGTGATCCTCCTGCAATCTGTGCTGTGCTGTCTGACTCATCTGTGATCACAGCAGCAGCACCTCCCCCATTCCTGTCCCAGTCCCCCCATCCCCGTTCCAGTACCCCTCTCCCCTCCCCATTGAATTTTTTATAGCCCTTTTTTGCGCTTTTTTGTGTGCGCGGCGTCCTTTCCAGAGCATTTTTGCTCTTCCTGTGTCCGCACCGCTCTCATCAATATCAGGACTTTCTTTTTTTAGTAGATTGTGTAGCGGACATCGCAGTCTAAGTGACGGCCGATTTATTTTTTTTTAGAAAAAAATTAATAGTAGTTAGTACAGCGTAGTTTTAGAAGTAGCGTAGCCAGCGTCACAGTGTTAGTGACGACTAATCTTCTTTTAGAGAAAAAAAAAATCATACACAGTGGTTTTAGAGGTAGTGAGGTAGCACGTTAGTGTAGCTGGTGTTAGTGTTAGTGAAGACCAATTTTCTTTCAGAGAAAAAAAAAATCGTACAGAGTAGTTTTATAAGTAGCATGTTAGTATAGCCGGCATCAGTGTTTGACGCCCGATCTGGTTTTAGAGGAAAAAAAATATATATAGTTACTTACCGATAACGGTATTTCTCTGAGCCCATGATGGCACCACGGAGAGAGGGGGTCCGCCCATCAAGGACAGGAAACCTACAGATAAAAAGGGCAGTACCTCTCTCCCGCATCAGTTGTTTACAGAGCATGAGAGTACCTCCAGGTTATTAACATAAACATTTAACATTACTATGAAGCTTAACAGAAAACACCATGTAACTACATATAAGCAATAAAGTTAACGAAAATAAGTGTGCACACTCACACGTGAAGGGAGGGAATGTACGGGTGCCGTCATGGGCTCCGAGAAATACCGTTATCGGTAAGTAACTATATTTTTCTCTGTCCCTCATGATGGCACCACAGAGAGATTGAAGAGATTGTACATTAGGGAGGGACCACCGCTTCCAGAACCATACTCCCAAAGGCAAGGTGTGAAGAAGAGGCTAGATTTAGCCGATAGTGATTAAAAAAAGTAGAGGGGAAAGATCGCGTAGCGACTCTACATATCGGTTCTATTGAGGCAGCGGCTTTTTCTGCCCAGGAGGCTGCAACCTCTCTTGATGAATGGGCTCTTAATTTTCTCCAGGATGGCCACTTCATGCGAGGAGTATGCCAGGGTGATGGGGTCCCTTATCCATCTTGCCGGCGTGCCCTTAGAAGATTTTACGCCCCTCTCAAGGACTCGGAAAGCACACAAAGAGAGACCTATGCTTCCTACGCTCCCATGTGGCCACAAGGCACTGGATTAGGCATTTCCCTACATCTAATGTGTGTAAGACTTTCTCTTCCCTATCTTTGAGATTGGGACAAAAAGAAGAGAGGGAGATCTCCTGATATCTGAGAAACTGTGATGCCACTTTTTGAAGTTAGGCCGGGTCAGTCTTAAGAATAACCCTATCCTCTAAGCTTTGTGTGAAGCGAGGGCTTGCTTGACAATGCCTGAATGAATGTCACTGACTCTACGAGCTTGTATGAGAGCTACAAGAAGTGATGTTTTAAGGGAGGGGATTCCCAGTGAAGCCTATGACAGGGGTTCAAAAGGAGGTTTGGATAAGGCTGTAAGGTCCAAGTTTAAATCCCAAGGAGGAGTAAACCGAGAGGGGATGAGTCTAGACCTGGCCACCGCTTTGATGAACCTGGATATCCCCAGATTCCCAGCATGGTTCTAATTGTACAGGGCCCCTAAAGCCAAGACTTTGAACTTTTAAAGTATTTGTGGCTAGCCCCTGTTCCAACCCCTTGTGCAGAAACTCCAAGACGGCTGTTATTGGAAACCCCCTCTTCTAACTTGGAACCTGAAAAGAAGTTCCTCCAGGTTTCACCCATGCAGTTTGGTGGTTCCTATATGATCTTCTCCACTCCTGGAAACATTCACAATCAATATTATGGTTAATATGAGGAGTTGAATTAGTTAAGTCTGGGTCACCAGACTTTTGATCATTGCCATATATTAAGGCTCAGAGTACTGGTCCCCCGACCACCTGCCCCATATTTCCACGAGGAGGGGACTTTGAGAAGTGATGCGTGCCTGTTCAGACTGGATTACCCAGTCATGCACTGCGGCGTAGGGGCTAGCTCTCGCCGCGCGTGAGCACTAGCCTCCGGCCCTGGACTGCTGGAAGATCAAACCAATAACAGTTAGTACATGCATAATAGGCAGAGCATTGGGATGTACGCACATTACTCATCCAGGAGATCAAATCTATTCCGCATCCTTGGATGTCTAAACCCCAAGCAAGGGTTGGATATTATTGAAACTAAGGAATATGCCAACTGGCAGGTAATCTCTCCTGACAATACCAAAGTCGGGCTTCTCATTAGAAGCGCTGAAAGGGAAATGTGGATCATCACTCCTGTTTTACTGATATTACACACATATACATATTATAAAAGGCAATCTTCTCGGTGATATTTATACACCCAGCCAGTCATGGAGGATGTAACCATACTCTATGGCTAGAGAAAAGTGGGTTTATTCCCACCACAGAGGGAGATTATCTACTGTGAAGCAGTGGAACTATGGGTTCTCAACTGTAAGTGTCCCTGATACAATTTCATTTATCTTAGGAGCTCTAAGAGCAGCGAGTATGTGAACCTCTGCCACCTGACGCAATGCTGCTGATTCGCCACAAGACATCAAAGGCAGAGATGCCGTCCCTGGTAACCATAACACAACAAACTTATAGGACAAGAATCTGTCTACCGGATGTTGATCAAGGAAACTAGTCTGATTGTCGTATGTGGAGTCGGGAAGGATTCTTTCATTCCACCACATGTGATTTTCTGCTCCCAGGACAGTAGTATGTCCTTGTATAGGATGAACCAAAAAAGTCACCTTTTAAAGCTAATTATGAAAGAGACCTGCCTTTAGCGCTCAAGGCAGTAGTTCACTTGAGAGATCTGTTCCAAATGAAAGAACTGCTAATTTACTAAGCCAATTCAAGCATAGCTGTTTGTTTCGCTATGCCCTGTTGTAAAGAATGAAGCAACAGCAGTTGGAACTGGGTACAAAAACATGAAGACTCTATAACCAGAGTTGGAGCCCAAAACAAAATGTGAAGTGGTAGGCCGATGATACAATGTGCGGCCATGCAACAAAGAACAAGTCAGAAGGTCTAACCCAGAGACAAAAAAGGCACAAGGCCCGAGGTACTATGAAGCACAGAGGCACTATGACACACTAATGATACCCCATGCGGCACCGGGGCACCGAAGCAATATGATGCAAATAAACACACATTTTGATGCATAGTGTGCTATGAAGCCCTATGATGCAATATGAAGCAAAAAAGCACAACGAAGCAATATGAAGCACTATGATGCAATACTATGCAATGCAATATGATGCATTACAATGCAATATGCCAACTAATGCATAGTGGCACTATGAAGCACTATGATGCAATACGATGCACAGAGGCACCATGATGCAATATGAAGCACTATGATACAACATGATGCACAGAGGCACTGTGATGCAATATGATACACAGAGGCACTCAATATGATGCATAGAGGCACTTTGATACAATATGAGGCACAGAGGCACTTATGCAATATGATGCACAGATGCATGCAATAAAATGCATAGAGGAACTATGATGCAATATGAAGCACAGAGGCACTCAATATGATGCATAGCAGCACTATGATGCAATATGAAGCACTATGAAACAATATGATTCACAGAGGCACTATGATGCCATATGATGCAGAGGCACTCACTATAAAGAATAGAGGCACTATGATGCAATGATGCAGAGGCACCCACTATAATGCACAGAGGCACTATGATGCAATATGATGCAGAGGCACTCATTATAAAGCATAGAGGCACTATGATGCAATATAATGCACAGAGGCACTCACTATAATGCACAGAGGCAATGTGATGCACAGAGGCACTCACTATAATGCACAGAGCTACAGCCATGCTTGAAGGCGCCAAACAGGACCACAGTTACAAGCAAGAGAGCAATTTCTCAAAGTTCTGGAAAAATCTCCACTCTGAATAGTACAACTCATTTGTCAGACTGACCCCACGAGAAGCTAATTAATGAACCACAGCTAGAGGGCAGTCTTCATGGAGACAATGTGCTCCATTAACACCATGTGTCTTCTCAAGGCATGAAGTAGTTAAGTTGCAAAGAAAAGTGAAACACCTGTTTATCGAACCAAAAAAAAAGAGGAAAACATGCTTCCAAAAAGTCACTCTGAAGCCCAATCATAAGGTTCGGTGCAGACAAGACATGCAACTAACTGAAGTCAAATCATGAGATGTAGCCCAGACATATGGCCTTATTATAGCCTAGAGGTCCAAGGCCTAGCTTCGTATATATGAAAACATACCTCGGCACATGAGGCTCTAGGCACAACTTTGGCACAAAGGCATGAGACTAGCATCAGCCCAGAGGCCTAGACCATCAAACAGAACATTCCATCACCTGTGCTGGCTCCATACCTGCTAGAAAAACAGGGGGAGCTGGTAACGCCGAGAGCCCATCATGAAGGGAAGTGGCGTCCCATCAGGAATGCTGCATTGCTGCCAATGATTTTCTCTCCTGTGCCCCACGAGATCCAGGAAACCAGCCTGTTGCCTGTCTCGTTCCACACTTTCACAATCTACTGTGGAACAGCGGAAGTGCGTCAGCTTTCTCCACTGTGCGTCCTCTTCTCTGCTGCCTCTCTCCGCACACCCTACAGGCCCACTGACCCCAGCGGTGGCGCCTCAGGATACTGCGCCAGCCGAGACAGGGAACCCCCGCTGCCTGGATCGGTCTGGCCGGGCAATGGAAGTAGCGGTGGCCTGCCAGCCGGTGTCGCAGCAGAGAGCCTCCGCTGCGGGAGGAAGCGGCTCTGCCCAGGAGACTCATCCGCTCGCTGGTCTCTGTGGCTGAGGGATCCCCACTCAGGAGAGTTTCAGCTCCTGGCTCAGCGTCGGCGTTCTCTGGAGAAGATTCCAGGAGAAGCATATGCGGCAATCCTCTTCTCTGCCGCCTCTCCCCACATCCTAAAGGCCCACTGACCCCAGCGGTGGCGCCTCAGGATACCGCGCCAGCCAAGGTAGGGAACCCCAGCTGCCTGGTTCGGTCTGGCATCCCACGACGATCCTTAGGTATGATCCTTGCGTTGACTGTAGGTTCACCATCAAGGACAAGAAACCAACTGTTGCGGGAGAGACACACCGCCCTTTTTATCTGTAGGTTTCCTGTCCTTGATGGGCGGATTCCCTCTCTCCGTGGTGCTGTCATGGGGGACAAAGAAAAAAAAAAGTATAGAGTAGCTTTATAGGTAGTGAGGTAGCGTCTTATTTTTTAGATAAAATAATAACTCCTATTGCCAAGTAATTTCTAGTGCCTTAGGAGAGGGTGCATGACATTATTATTATTTATTTATATAGCACCATTAATTCCATGGTGCTGTACATGAGAAAAGGGGTTACGTACAGGGTTATAGATATCCTTTACAGTAAACAAATTTACAATGACAGACTGGTGCAGAATGGAGAGGACCCTGTCCTTACGGACTTACACTCTATGGGGTAATGGGGAAGAGACACAAGGTCGGGGGAGCGGCAGCTCTGGTGGTGGTGAGGCGGCAGCTCTGGCGGTGGTGAGGCGGCAGCACATTGGTGTTGTCTGTTTTTCCTTTGTAAAAAAAATAATTAGTTGCGTCTAGTAAATTTTTAGCGAGTGCATTATGGAAGCTTACGTTACATTGTTGGTGACGTTCATTTTTTTGAAAAAAAATTATTATTTAAATTATTTGTGGCCGGTAAATTTATAGGGAGGGCATTAGTGTTGCGAACGTCTGAATTTTTTATACAAACTTATTTTTTTACATCTGATTTTTCTTTTCAGGTTTTTCCTGTTTCTTCTACAATTTTTCTCTCTACTTTTTTTTCTATCTTTTTTTTTTTTTTTAATAATAAATAGTACCCTATACACAACACAAGCCCCACACATTACAGGTGTAAAGGCACCACTTAGACACACATCCCCAAAGTTTGGGTAAAAAAAATAAAAATGGCTCATTTGTCAAGAAGACTATTTACCAGAGGAGGCTTACATCTTCCTTGCCTCCAACACGGATTCAGGCAGTGAGGAAGATCCCACATTCCTCTATTCCTCCTCATCTAGTTAGGAAAGACCCCCAGCAAGGCGCCCTAGGACCCAGGCAACTCCTGCAGCAATCGATCCCATATGGATTGCAACCCCGAAAATTATCAGCCCATCATTCCTGATTTCATCGGCAGCGCAGGAATTCAGTTTGACACCACTGGCCTCACTGAAATTTACTTCAAATTATTTTTCAGCAAGGACCTAATAAATGTTATGGTGGCCCAGACAAACTTGTATGCCATCAATTTTTCACCCAAAATCCCACATCATCATACGCCAGATGAACCCCTGTAAATGCAGCAGAGATGATGACATTTTGGGGAATTGTGCTGCATATGGGCATAATCCGAAGACCAAAGCTTCGGCAATACTGGAGTACCGATATACATTTATACATACAAAAAATTTTGCATTATAGTGATAATGCACAGTGTCCTCTATATAAAATTGGGTCAGTGGTTGAACACTTCAGCAGAAAATTTGCTGAGGCTTAAACACCTTAGATGAACCTATTGATGAACCTCTGGTTCATTTCAAAGGGAGGCTAAAATTATGACAATTCCCTGCCCAGTAAGAGGTCCAGGTACAGAATTAAACTGTACAAACTGTGCGAGAGTACCTCAGGGTACACCCACAGATTTAGGATCTACGAGAGGAAGGACATCCAGATTAACCCCCCTGAATGCCCCCCCCATCCAGTGGGTGAGTGGGAAAATTGTGTGGGAATTGCTGCACCCACTGCTGGATAAGGGTTATCACCTCTACATTGACAACTTTTACACCACCATCCCGCTCTTCAAGACTCTCTCTGCCAGAGATACAGTTGCATGTGGCACCGTGAGAAAAAAAAAAAATCAGCGAGGCCCCCCTAAGCCGCTAAGTAGGCAAATGCTGAGAAAAGGCGAAAACAGAGCCCAAAGCAGAGACAACATGCTGGTGGTCAAGTAGAAGGACAAAAGGGATGTTCTTTTCTTGACCACCATATACCGTGACAACAGCACCCTTTTCACTCTTTGTGGGACCACAACACAAGTCCCAAAGCCAGATTGTGTCTTGGATTACAATTGTTACATGGGGGGTGTAGATTTTTCAGATCAAGTCCTCAAACCATACAGTGCCATGTGAAAAGCCAAAGGAAGGTACAAAAAATTGGATGTGCACATTGTACAGATGGCAATGTACAATGCTTTTGTGCTGTTCTGATCTGCAGGCAATACGGGAACCTTCAGTTTCAGAAGGTATTCATCAAGACCCTAATGTTTGCACTCAGGAAGGTGAGGGTCCCAGTACTTCTGAAACTGAAACAGTAGTGCCCGTATTGTCCCAGGTCAATATTTCCCAGGACTGGTTCCCCAAACAGCGAGGACAGGACAATCACAAAAACGGTGCAGAGTGTGCGCCAAAACGGAAATCCGAAAGGACACAACTTACCATTGTAAAGTCTTCCCTGAGAAACCTGGCGTTTGCATTAAAGATTGCTTCAAAGCTTAGCACACGTCCACAAATTAATAAAATTAATTTTTACCCAGTTGACAACACAATTTTCAAATCTTTTATACGCCACGCATTTTACACATAACACCACATTATAAATTCATACACCAGTAAAACTAAAAGCATTATAATCATTACTATAAAACTAGCCCCTCTAGATAGATTCCTTCAGGGGTGTAGTTTTCAAAATGGGGTAACTTGTGGGTGATTTCCACTGCTTAGGCACATCAGGGGCTCTTCAAGCGCGACATGATGCCAGCAGACCATTCCATCAAAGTCTGCAATCCAAAACGTTGCTCCTTCCATTCCGAGCCCTGCCGTGCGCCCAAACAGTGGTTTTCCTCCACATATGGGGCATCGGCATACTTGGGAGAAATTGCAAAACAACTTTTATTTCTTTCTCCCATGATGGCACCACAGAGTGAGGGGATCCACCCCCAGGGATGGGAAACCTACAGATAAAAAGGTGGTACCTCTCTCCCACATCAGTTGGTTTCCTGTCCCTGATGGGGGAACCTACAGTCGACGTGGATAGAAGTGCATACCTGAGGATCGTCGTGAGATGCCAGGCCCGACCAGTCCTGTCAAGGCAGCGGGGGTTCCCTACCTTGGCTGGGGCGGTTGCCTGAAGTGCCACCGCCAGGGCTAGCGGGCATTAAGGGTGTGCGGGGAGAGGTGGCAGAAGAAATGCGGAAGACCACCTCTCCCGGAGCGTGTCTCGGCTTCCTGCAGTGCGCACGGCGTCCGAAGCCCCAGGGCAGCAGTGCGCACATGCGAGAATCGCTAGCTTATGATGCAGGGTGCCGCAATGCATTACTAGGAAACCAGTACTGCGCATGGGCGAGGCCTCCAATGACGCTGAGGTCACAGTGCATCACTGGGAACGCTGTGGCCAGTCACACAGCGCTCTCTCCTGGAACAGAGGCTGTGGGAGGTCCCGGAATAGGTATTTAAACAGCGGAAGAATTTGTATACGGGGGCTCACATGGAACCTGACGGCCATACTGGCATGAGTGACCAGGAGCTTTCAGAGGAGCAGGACTCGCAGGGTCAATCTCCCCATCCTAGCCAGCAGCAGTGGCATCTGCAGCAGCGGCAGCAGCAGAAGAGGACGGAAAAGGTTTCTTCCCATAGACGCAGCGGTAGCAACTGCTCTCAACACAGTAAGGGCTCCAGTGTGATTGCCAGCGGAAAAGAGAATCCAGCTTTGGGAATGCTTTCCCCCCCCCGAATCCGGTAACCTTTCTGCTGGAATGGTAAGTGAACTTTGTGAAAGTCCACTTTGTAATTAGGGCCAGTTTCTCTTGCCTTATAGGGGAATAAATGTACCACCAAGACCAAACATAAGATTTATGCGCTCTGTGCAGAGGATCTACCCGCCACTTTAGGGAAGAGGCTTTGTAGTTCGTGTATTGAACAAACAATTTGCAAAGAATCCCCGAGTTTTACCTCAGACATTAGATCTTTAATTAAAAATCAAGTGGAGGACACCCTTAAATCCCTACAGAGATCAGAAAAAAAATGACAAAAAATTAGACATAAATCCCCTGAATCTGGGTCCATTAGCGCAGGGAGTGTAAGCGACTTGGATTCTGCTAACTCATCCTCTTCTTCCTCTGAAGATGGTCGGTGCTGTTTCCCAATAGGTGAAACAAATAATCTAATTAAGGCAATTAGAACCACAATGGGCCTTGTGGACCCCCGGCCGAAGAAAACCATTCAGGACATAATATTTAGTGGGCTTAAGTAAAAAAAATAGGAGGTCGTTTCCATTGAACAAGAAAGTTCAGGCATCAATTAAAAAGGAATGGAAAAAAAACTGAAAAAAGGGTCTGCTCACCCACAAAAGGAAATACCCCTTTGAACACCCTGTGTGTTTGTTTTGGGGTAAAGCACCAAAATTAGATGTGGCTATTGCCAAAGCCTCCCAAAAATTTGCCCTACCTTTTGAGGATATGGGGGCGTTAAAAAGACCCCAGGGACAAGAAGGCGGATGCATTCTTAAAGGGTTCTTGGGAGGCTGCTGGGGGAGGACTAAAGCTGGCTGTTGCTGCCACTTGTACAGCTAGGGCTCTGATGATCTGGCTGGATCAGCTGGAAACACAGCTAAAAGACAGGACCCCTAGAGACACAATCTTGAATTCTGTTCCTATAATGAGGGGGCGGCGGCTTTTTTGGCGGATGCTTCCACAGATTCAGTCAGGCTAGCCTCTAGATCGGCTTCTTTCTCAAATGCAGCTAGGCGGGCCTTGTGGCTTAAGAGTTAGCTGGGGATCTTCAGACCAAGTCAAAAGTGTCTTCTATCCCCTGTGAAGGAGAGTTTTTATTCGGGGCCACCCTGGATGATATTCTAGATAAAGCGGGAGATAAAAAGAAATCTATCTCTAATCTCTCCAGTTACTCTTATAAACGGCCCTTTCGGAGCAGAAGATTTATTAACAGAAAGCCCCCCAAAAATCCCCAGGATAGATGGGAAGATAGAAAAAGCAGAAATAAGGGGTTCATGTTTAATAAGGCCAGCGCCACCAAGCAACAATCCCAATAATAAGGGTGTTCCCCGGGTAGGGGGAGGTGATCTTTCTTTCTCCAGGCCTGGGAATATCCAGCAGCACATGGATTCTGAATATGATAAAGTCAGGACTAAAACTAAGGTTCCTTTATCCCCCTCCCCCATGCCTCATAGTGACCCCTAAAAGAAGAACAGCTGGGCCTACAACAGGAAATTCTGGGCCTAGTGGAAAAGAACGTTCTTCAGGAAGTACCCCGTCACGAAAGAGGCAAAGGGTTTTACTCCCCTCTTTTCTTGAGGAGGAAACCGGATGGGACATTCAGGACAATTGTAAACCTAAGGAAACTGAACAAATGTTTGCAAGTAGAGTCCTTCAAAATGGAGACAATAAAGTAAGCAGTAAAAATGCTGTTTCCTTCCTGTTTTATGACGGTGTTAGACCTAAAGGACGCGTACTATCACGTCCCCATCCAAAAGGCGGAGGTGATGGCCCACTTAATGGAACAAAATATCTTGATAGTCCCGTATCTAGACAATTTTCTAGTAAAAGGCAACTCTCCTCGTCACTGCAGAGACCATCTAGACTCAGTCATGGGGTTACCAACTTAGGTTGGATTCTAAATTTGCCAAAATCCAGGATCGTGCCGGGTCAAATACAAGAATATATAGGCATCTTACTGGACTCGAGCCAACAGGAATGTCGTCTTCCAGATCGGAAGATCCAAAATATGGTAGAGCTAGCATCTAGCTAGCGATTGCCTTCCACAGAGTGGTAGAGGGGAAGGCTATGTCGGTCCTAGGAACTATGACATTGTGTATCCCGGCTTTCAGATGGGTTCAGGTTCATTCCAGAAAATTGCAATGGGAAATATTGCCAGCAGAAAATTCCCTAAAAACAGAATTTAGAAGGGCGGTTAAATATATAAAAAAACAGTTCTCTCGTTGCAATGGTGGACGGACACAATTTAGTATGGGGAGTTCCCTGGGAATTACCAGTTTCACAAATCCTGACTACAGACACAAGCCTCAGGGGGTGGGGGGCTCACATGAACAACCAGTTAGCCCAGGGAGTTTGGAAAGGGGAGTTAGTCGGTATTCTCGAATATAGAAGAACTCCTAGCGGTAAAGTTCACCTTAGTTCATTTTCTGAACGCTCTCCAGTCCCAACATGTGAGAATATTCTTGGACAATCAAGTAGTAGTAGCCTAGCTAAATCATCAAGGGGGCACCAGATCCCGCTCTCTGATGGAATTAACAGTCAATTTTTCAGGTTGCCGAAAACAACCTGAGCTCTTTGTCAGCGCTCCATACAAAAGGGGCAGAAAATCAGACAGCGGATTTCCTGAGCTGAACCCAGCTAAGACAGGGCGAGTGGGAGTTGAAGCAGTCAGTGTTCGATCAAATCGTAAAGGCATGGGGTTACCCAGCCATAGACTTGTTCGCAAACAGCAGGAACCAGAAAGTAGACTCCTTCTGTTCAATAGATCCCCTGGGGAACCCGGTTGCTCTAGACGCCCTCATGATACCTTGGGATTACCATCTAGCATACACCTTCCCACCTATAGCCCTGATTCCAGTAGTGCTGAGGAAAATTCGGTAGGACAGGGCAAGGGTAATCTCGATAGCCCCCTTCTGGCCGAGGAGAACATGGTTCTCATAGTAACATAGTTATTAAGGTTGAAGGAAGACTTTATGTCCATCTAGTTCAATCCATAGCCTAAAGGTACCGTCACACTTAGCGACGCCGCAGCGATACAGACAACGATGCCGATCGCTGCAGCGTCGCTGTTTGGTCGCTGGAGAGCTGTCACACAGACAGCTCTCCAGCGACCAACGATGCCGAGGTCCCCGGGTAACCAGGGTAAACATCGGGTTGCTAAGCGCAGGGCCGCGCTTAGTAACCCGATGTTTACCCTGGTTACCAGCGTAAAATGTAAAAAAAACAAACAGTACATACTCACCTTCGCATCCCCCGGCGTCCGCTTCCTGCACTGACTGAGTGCCGGCCCTAACAGCAGAGCGGTGTCGTCACCGCTGTGCTGTGGTTTCACTTTACGGCCGGCAGTCAGTCAGTGTGGGAAGCGGACGCCGGGGGACGCGAAGGTGAGTATGTAGTGTTTGTTTTTTTACATTTTACACTGGTAACCAGGGTAAACATCAGGTTACTAAGCGCGGCCCTGCGCTTAGCAACCCGATGTTTACCCTGGTTACCAGTGTAAAACATCGCTGGTATCGTTGCTTTTGGTGTCAAACACGATGATACATGCCGGTCTGACGACCAAATAAAGTTCTGAACTTTCTTCAACGACCAGCGACATCACAGCAGGATCCTGATCGCTGCTGCGTGTCACACTCAACGATATCGCTATCCAGGACGCTGCAACGTCACGGATCGCTAGCGATATCGTTTAGTGTGACGGTACCTTAACCTAACATGCCCTAACATGTTGATCCAGAGGAAGGCAAAGAGTAAGCACCACATTGGGGAAAAAAATTCCTTCCCGACTCCACATACGGAAATCAGACTAGTTCCCTGGATCAATGCCCTATCAAGGAAACTAGTGTATATAACCGGAGACCAGAACTGTAAACAGTATTCTAAGTGTGGTCGAACTAGTGACTTGTATAGAGGTAAAATTATGGTCTCCTCATGAGCATCTATGCCTCTTTTAATGCATCCCATTATTTTATTTGCCTTTGTAGCAGCTGCCTGACACTGGCCACTAAATGTGAGTTTGCCATCCACCCATGTCTATTTCATTGGCGGATTTGCCAATTGTTTTACAATTAAGCACATACTTATACATCTTATTACTTCTACCCAAGTGCATGACCTTACATTTATCCCCATTAAAGCTCATTTGCCATTTATCAACTCAAGGTTCTAGTTTACATAAATCCTCCTGTAGTATAAAATTGTCCTCCTCTGTATTGATTACCCTGCAGAGTTTAGTGTCATCTGCAAATATTGAAATTCTGCTCTGTATGCCCCCTACAAGGTCATTAATAAATATGTTAATAATAAGAGGGCCCAATACTGACCCCTGTGGTACCCCACTGCTAACCGCAACCCA
The DNA here is from genome assembly GCF_051348905.1 of Ranitomeya variabilis. NCBI lineage: Eukaryota > Metazoa > Chordata > Amphibia > Anura > Dendrobatidae > Ranitomeya > Ranitomeya variabilis. Next base: position 702,234,889 of record NC_135235.1, on the reverse strand, counting down.
GTCCGAGTGTGCTCCATTAAAAACCTCCCTTTGTTTCCTATCCCTGGGCCAGCTCTTAACCCACTTACACATATTTTCCCCTATCCCCATTATTCTCATTTTATGTATCAACCTTTTGTGTGGCACCATATCAAAAGCTTTTGAAAAGTCCATATACACTACGTCCACTGCGTTCCCTTGGTCCAGTCCGGAACTTACCTCTTCATAGAAACTGATCAGATTAGTTTGACAGGAACGGTCCCTAGTAAACCCATGCTGATATTAGGTCATGAGGTTATTCCTCTTCAGATACTCCAGTATAGCATCCCTTAGAATGCCCTCCAGGATTTTACCCACAGTAGAGGTTAAGCTTACTGGCCTATAATTTCCTTCAGTTTTTGTCCCCTTAAAAATAATGGTCTATCAATGACTGTACTTAGTTTCTGCAGTATTCGAGGGTGTATCCCATCCGGGCCCAGAGATTCGTCAATTTTAGTGATTTCTATACGCCGCCGTACTTCCTGCTGGGTTAAGCAGGTGACATTTAATGGGGAATTTTTGTTATCACTGATCATATTGTCTGCCATGGGATTTTCTTATGTAAATACTGGCGAAAAAAAGTAATTTAGCATATTGGTTTTTCCTCATCCTCATCCACTATTTCACCCAGACTATTTTTAAGGGGGCCAACAGTATCATTTTTTAGTTTCTCACTATTTATGTAGTTAAAGAATATTTTGGGATTATTTTTACTCTCTCTGGCAATGAGTCTCTCGGTCTCAATTTTTGCTGCCTTGATTTGCTTTTTACAGAATTTATTTAATTTTATGTATTTATTTAATGCCTCCTCACTACCTACTTCCTTTAATTCTCTAGCTTGTTTCTTTTTGCCCCTTATTGCGCCCCCTACAGCTCTATTTAGCCATATTGGTTTCCTCCTATTTCTACTATGTTTATTCCCATACGGTATATACTGTGCACAGGTCCTATCCAGGATGCTAATAAACATCTTCCATTTTCTTTGTGTATTTTTATGTCTCAGGATATCGTCCCAGATAATTGCACCAAGATCATCTCTCATTCGTTGGAAATTTGCCCTCCTGAAGTTTAGTGTCCTTGTAACCTCTCTACTACACATCTACTACATAAGTTGCCCATCCAATGGAGGTGCATAATCCAATACCTATCGGCAACACGGGAGTGTAGGAAGGATAGGTCTCTGTCATGGTTCTCAATGGCAAGAGAACGTAGTAAAGCATACAAAAGGACTAGCTCTTGGAAGATGGGAACTCGAGCTGACTGTGAGCTAAACCTACCGCACAACTAACAGTGGCCGGGTAGCGTGCCTACGTTTTATCCCTAGACGCCCAGCGCCAGCCGGAGGACTGACTGACCCTAGCAGAGGAAAATACAGACCTGACTTACCTCTAGAGAAATTTTCCCCAAAAGGCAGACAGTAGCCCCCACATATATTGTCGGTGATTTCAGAGGAAATTGACATACGAAGTATGAAAATAGGTTTAGCAAATTGAGGTCCACTTACTAGATAGTAGGAAGACAGAAAAGGGAACTACACAGTCAGCTGAAAACCCTTTCAAAACACCATCCTGAAATTACTTTAAGACTCCAATATCAACTCATGACACCAGAGTGGCAATTTCAGCTCACAAGAGCTTCCAGCCTCAGAAATATTCAATCACAGAGAACTGGAACAAAAATGCAAAACAAACTTGGGACTAAAAGTCCAACTTAGCTGATAGTAGTCTAGGAGCAGGAACATGCAACAGAAAGGCTTCTGGTAACATTGTTGGCCGGCATAGAAATGACTGAGGAGCAAGGTTAAATAGAAAACTCCCACATCCTGATGGAAACAGGTGAACAGAGGAGATGAAGCACACAAGTTCAGTACCACCAGTGACCACCGGGGGAGCCCAGAAACCAAATTCACAACAGTACCCCCCCCTCAAGGAGGGGGCACCGAACCCTCACCAGAACCACCAGGGCGATCAGGATGAGCCCTATGAAAGGCACGGACCAACTCGGAGGCGTGAACATCAGAGGCTGTCACCCAAGAATTATCCTCCTGACCGTAGCCCTTCCACTTGACCAGATACTGAAGTCTCCGTCTGGAAACACGGGAGTCCAAGATCTTCTCGACAACGTACTCCAACTCACCCTCAACCAACACCGGAGCAGGAGGCTCAACGGAAGGCACAACCGGTACCTCATACCTGCGCAACAATGACCGATGGAAGACATTATGAATAGAAAAAGATGCAGGGAGGTCCAAACGAAAGGACACAGGGTTAAGAATCTCCAATATCTTGTACGGGCCGATGAACCGAGGCTTAAACTTAGGAGAAGAAACCTTCATAGGGACAAAACGAGAAGACAACCACACCAAGTCCCCAACACAAAGACGAGGACCAACACGACGACGGCGGTTGGCAAACTGCTGAGTCTTCTCCTGGGACAACTTCAAATTGTCCACCACATGCCCCCAAATCTGATGCAACCTCTCCACCACAGCATCCACTCCAGGAAAATCCGAAGACTCAACCTGACCGGAAGAGAAACGAGGATGAAACCCCGAATTACAGAAGAAAGGAGACACCAAGGTGGCAGAACTAGCCCGATTATTGAGGGCAAACTCCGCCAAGGGCAAAAAGGCAACCCAATCATCCTGATCCGCAGACACAAAACACCTCAAATAAGTCTCCAAGGTCTGATTAGTTCGCTCGGTCTGGCCATTAGTCTGAGGATGGAAAGCAGACGAAAAAGACAAATCAATGCCCATCCTAGCACAGAATGCTCGCCAAAATCTAGACACGAATTGAGTTCCCCTGTCAGAAACGATATTCTCCGGAATACCATGCAAGCGAACCACATTTTGAAAAAACAGAGGAACCAGCTCGGATGAGGAAGGCAATTTAGGCAAGGGGACCAAATGGACCATCTTAGAGAAACGGTCACACACCACCCAGATGACAGACATCTTCTGAGAAACAGGGAGATCAGAAATAAAATCCATGGAGATGTGAGTCCAAGGCCTCTTCGGAATAGGCAAAGATAACAACAATCCACTAGCCCGAGAACAACAAGGCTTGGCCCGAGCACAAACATCACAAGACTGCACAAAACTTCGCACATCTCGCGACAGGGAAGGCCACCAGAAGGACCTAGCCACCAAATCCCTGGTACCAAAGATTCCAGGATGACCAGCTAACGCAGAAGAATGGACCTCCGAGATGACTCTACTGGTCCAATCATCCGGAACAAACAGTCTACCAGGCGGGCAACGATCAGGTCTATCCGCCTGAAACTCCTGCAAGACCCGTCGCAAGTCTGGGGAAACAGCAGATAATATCACTCCATCCTTAAGGATACCTGTAGGTTCAGAATTACCAGGGGAATCAGGCTCAAAACTCCTAGAAAGGGCATCCGCCTTCACATTTTTAGAACCCGGTAGGTAAGAAACCACAAAATTAAACCGAGAGAAAAATAACGACCAGCGCGCCTGTCTAGGATTCAGGCGCCTGGCAGACTCAAGATAAATCAAATTCTTGTGGTCGGTCAATACCACCACCTGATGTCTAGCCCCCTCAAGCCAATGACGCCACTCCTCAAAAGCCCACTTCATAGCCAAGAGCTCCCGATTACCAATATCATAATTTCGCTCAGCGGGCGAAAATTTACGAGAAAAGAACGCGCAAGGTCTCATCACGGAGCAGTCGGAACTTTTCTGCGACAAAACCGCCCCAGCTCCGATTTCTGAAGCGTCGACCTCAACCTGAAAAGGAAGAGTAACATCAGGCTGACGCAATACAGGGGTGGAAGAAAAGCGGCGCTTAAGCTCCCGAAAGGCCTCCACAGCAGCAGGGGACCAATCAGCAACATCAGCACCCTTCTTAGTCAAATCAGTCAACGGCTTAGCAACATCAGAAAAACCAGTTATAAATCGACGATAAAAATTAGCAAAGCCCAAAAACTTCTGAAGGCTCTTAAGAGAAGAGGGTTGCGTCCAATCACAAATAGCCTGAACCTTGACAGGGTCCATCTCAATGGAAGAGGGGGAAAAAATGTACCCCAAAAACGAAATCTTTTGAACCCCAAAAACACACTTAGAACCCTTTACACACAAGGAATTAGAGCGCAAAACCTGAAAAACCCTCCTGACCTGTTGGACATGAGAGTCCCAGTCATCCGAAAAAATCAAAATATCATCCAGATACACAATCATAAATTTATCCAAATATTCACGGAAAATGTCATGCATAAAAGACTGAAAGACTGAAGGGGCATTTGAAAGACCAAAAGGCATTACTAAATACTCAAAATGGCCCTCAGGCGTATTAAATGCGGTTTTCCACTCATCCCCCTGCTTAATTCGCACTAAATTATACGCCCCACGAAGATCAATCTTAGAGAACCACTTGGCCCCCTTTATTCGAGCAAACAAATCAGTAAGCAGTGGCAAAGGATACTGATATTTAACCGTGATTTTATTCAAAAGCCGATAATCAATACACGGCCTCAAAGAGCCATCTTTTTTAGATACAAAGAAAAAACCGGCTCCTAAGGGAGATGACGAAGGACGAATATGTCCCTTTTCCAAGGACTCCTTAATATATTCCCGCATAGCAGCATGTTCAGGCACAGATAGATTAAATAAACGACCCTTTGGAAACTTACTGCCCGGAATCAGATCTATAGTACAATCGCAATCTCTGTGCGGAGGTAGTGAACCAAGTTTAGGCTCCTCAAAAACGTCACGATAATCAGATAAAAATTCCGGAATCTCAGAGGGAATAGATGACGAAATGGAAACCAAAGGTACTTCCCCATGAGTCCAATGACATCCCCAGCTTAACACAGACATTGCTTTCCAGTCGAGGACTGGGTTATGAGATTGCAGCCATGGCAATCCAAGCACCAACACATCATGTAGATTATACAACACAAGGAAACGAATAATCTCCTGGTGATCCGGATTAATATGCATAGTTACTTGTGTCCAGTATTGTGGTTTATTACTAGCCAATGGCGTGGAGTCAATACCCTTCAGAGGTATAGGAACTTCCAGAGGCTCTAAATTAAACCCACAGCGTTTGGCAAAGGACCAATCCATAAGACTCAAAGCGGCGCCAGAGTCGACATAGGCGTCCGCGGTAATAGACGATAAAGAGAAAATCAGGGTCACAGATAGAATAAACTTAGACTGTAAAGTGCCAATTGAAACAGACTTATCAACCTTCTTAGTACGTTTAGAGCATGCTGATATAACATGAGTTGAATCACCACAATAGAAGCATAACCCATTTTTTCGCCTAAAATTCTGTCGTTCGCTTCTGGACAGAATTCTATCACATTGCATAATCTCTGGCGCCTTCTCAGTAGACACCGCCAAATGGTGCACAGGTTTGCGCTCCCGCAAACGCCGATAAATCTGAATGGCCATTGTCATGTACTCATTCAGACCTGTAGGCACAGGGAACCCCACCATAACATCTTTAATGGCATCAGAGAGACCCTCTCTGAAATTCGCCGCCAGGGCGCACTCATTCCACTGAGTAAGCACAGACCACTTACGAAATTTTTGGCAGTATATTTCAGCCTCATCTTGCCCCTGAGACAGGGCCATCAAGGCTTTTTCAGCCTGAATCTCTAAATGAGGTTCCTCATAAAGCAACCCCAATGCCAGGAAAATGCATCCACATTGAGCAACGCAGGATCCCCTGGTGCCAAAGCAAATGCCCAATCCTGAGGGTCGCCCCGGAGCAAGGAAATTACAATCCTGACCTGCTGTGCAGGATCTCCAGCGGAGCGAGATCTCAGAGACAAAAATAATTTACAATTATGTTTGAAATTCTGGAAGCGAGATCTATCCCCGGAGAAAAATTCAGGTAAAGGAATTCTAGGTTCAGATATAGGAGCATGAATTACAAAATCCTGTAAACTTTGAACCTTAATAGCGAGATTATTCAAACCTGTAGCTAAACTCTGCTGATCCATTTTTATCAGGTGAAATCAGAACCATTCAAGGATTAGAAGGAGAGAGAGACGAAGGCTGCAGTAAGCAGAGATGCAAGTGAATCAACTAATGAGCAAACTCAGAAAAAAAAAAAAATTCTCTGCAGACTTCTTTTCTCTCCTTTCTTCTGCCAATTATTTTAACCCTTGGCCGGCCAAACTGTCATGGTTCTCAATGGCAAGAGAACGTAGTAAAGCATACAAAAGGACTAGCTCTTGGAAGATGGGAACTCGAGCTGACTGTGAGCTAAACCTACCGCACAACTAACAGTGGCCGGGTAGCGTGCCTACGTTTTATCCCTAGACGCCCAGCGCCAGCCGGAGGACTGACTGACCCTAGCAGAGGAAAATACAGACCTGACTTACCTCTAGAGAAATTTTCCCCAAAAGGCAGACAGTAGCCCCCACATATATTGTCGGTGATTTCAGAGGAAATTGACATACGAAGTATGAAAATAGGTTTAGCAAATTGAGGTCCACTTACTAGATAGTAGGAAGACAGAAAAGGGAACTACACAGTCAGCTGAAAACCCTTTCAAAACACCATCCTGAAATTACTTTAAGACTCCAATATCAACTCATGACACCAGAGTGGCAATTTCAGCTCACAAGAGCTTCCAGCCTCAGAAATATTCAATCACAGAGAACTGGAACAAAAATGCAAAACAAACTTGGGACTAAAAGTCCAACTTAGCTGATAGTAGTCTAGGAGCAGGAACATGCAACAGAAAGGCTTCTGGTAACATTGTTGGCCGGCATAGAAATGACTGAGGAGCAAGGTTAAATAGAAAACTCCCACATCCTGATGGAAACAGGTGAACAGAGGAGATGAAGCACACAAGTTCAGTACCACCAGTGACCACCGGGGGAGCCCAGAAACCAAATTCACAACAGGTCTCTCTTTGTGTGCTATCAGGGACCACGGAAGGGGCAGAAAGCATCCAAAAGTACACTTGCAAGATGGATAAGAGACACTATCACACTTTCATACTCCTCACGGACAGCCATTCTGGAGAAAATAAAAGCTCACTCAACAAGATCAGTGGCAACGTCCTGGGCGGTAAGAGCTGGGGCCTCAATAGAACAGATATGTAGAGGCGCCACTTGGTCTTCTCCCTCTACATTCTTTAACCACTATTGGCTGGACCTAGCCTCCTCTTCAGACCTTACCTTTGGCAAACGGGTTCTGGAAGCAGTGGACCCCACCCTAATCTGCATATCTCTGCAATTCTCTCCTTGGTGCCGTCATGGGGGGGGGGGGGAAGAGAGAGAAAAATATAGATACTTGCCAATAATGGTATTTCTCAGACCCCATGATGGCACCCGTATATTCCTTCCCTTCAAATGTGGGTGTGCACAGTTAGTTATTGAGCAAATACTGTCACGCGGTGCTTTCTTTAAGTTGCTTACATAGCAATAGATGTCTTAGTTAGCCATGTTGATTAATCTGAAAGTTCCTTTAGTGCTCTGTAAACCATCTGATGCGGGAGAGAGGTACTGCCTTTTTATCTGTAGGTTTCCTGTCCCTAGGTGCGGATCCTCTCTCTGTGGTGCCGTCATGGGGTCAGAGAAATACCGTTATCGGTAAGTAACCATATTTTCTCCACAAAAATGATCTTTAAGCCCCGATTTTTTTGTATTTTCCCAAGGGTAATAGGATACAATAGACTGAAAAATGCGTTGGTTTTTTCACGACTCAAAGTTATAATTTTCTGTGAGGAACTTGGAGGTTCACAGTGCTCAAAACATATCTAAATAAATTCCTTCGGAGGTCTAGATTTCAAAATGGGGTCACCTGTGTTTGATTTTCACTGTTTAGTCACAAAAGGGCTCTGAAAACACAACATGATGCCCGCAGACCATTCCATGAAAGTCTGCAATCCAAAATGTCACTCCTTCCATTCCGAGCCCTGCTGTGTGCCCAAACAGTGGTTTTCCTGCACATATGGAGTATCAGCATACTCTGGAGAAATTGCACAACTCTCAGTCTATTTTATCCTATTTCCCTTGTGAAAATAAAAAAAATGTTGATAAAAGATCAATTTTGGGGAAAAAAATTGATTTTTTATTTTCACGGCTCTACGGTCTAAACTTCTATGAAGCACCTGGGGGTTAAAAGTGCTCACCACACATCTAGATAAGTTCCTTGAAGGGTCTAGTTTCCAAAATGGGGTCACTTGTGGGGGTTTTCCAATGTTTAGGCACACAGGGGCTCTCCAACCACGAAATAGCGTCCGCTCTCAATTCCTGCCAATTTTGCATTCAAAAGGTGCTCCTTCCCTTCTGAGACCTGCCGTGCACCCAAACAGTGGTTTTCTCCCACATATGGGGTATCAGCATCCTCAGGAGAAATTGCACAACAACTAATGCAGTCTGTTTTCTCTTTTTACACTTGTAAAAATAAAAAAAATTGTTGCTAAAAGATCATTTTGGGGAAAACATGTGATTTTTTATTTTCATGGCTCTACATTATAAATTTATGTGAAGCACCTGGGGGTTTAAAGTGATAACCATACATCCAGATAAGTTCCTTGAAGGGTCTATTTTAAAAAATGGGGTAATCTGTGGGGGTTTTCCAATTTTTAGGCACATCAGCAGCTCTTCAGATGCGACATGGTGTCCGCTCTTAATTTCAGCAAATTTTGTGTTCAAAAAGTCAAAAGGTGCTCCTTCCTTTCCGAGACCTGCCGTGCGCCCAAACAATGGTTTTCTGCCACATATGAGGTATCGGCAAACTCAGGAGAAATTGCTCAACATCTTCAGTAGTCCACTTTCTCCTTTAACATTTGTGAAAATTAAAAAAAAAAAAAAATCGTTGCTAAAAGATCATTTTTGTGACTAAAAAGTAAAATGTTCATTTTTTACTTCCACGTTGCTTCAGTTCCTGTGACGCACCTGAAGGGTTAATTAACTTCTTGAACGTGGTTTTGAGCACCTTGAGGGGTGCAGGTTTTAGAATGGTGTCACTTTTGGGTATTTTCTTTCATATAGACCCCTCAAAGTGACTTCAAATGTGATGTGGTCCCTAAAAAAATGGTTTTGTAAACTTAACTGGAAAAAAAAAAAATGAGAAATCGCCGGTCAACTTTTAAATCTTATGAATTCCTAACAAAAAAAATGATGTAAAAATTGTGCTGATGTAAAGTAGACATGTGGGAAATGTTATTTATTAACTATTTTGTGCGCTATGTACAGTATCTCTGATTTAACCCCTTAATCCCATATGACGTACTATCCCGTCAAGGTGAACTGGGACTTAATTCCCAGTGACGGGATAGTATGTCATATGCGATCGGCCGCGCTCACGGGGGGAGCGCGGCCGATCGCGGCCGGGTGTCAGCTTCCTATCGCAGCTGACATCCGGCACTATGTGCCAGGAGCGGTCACGGACCGCCCCCGGCAAATTAACCCCCGGCACACCGCGATCAAACATGATCGCGGTGTACCGGCGGTACAGGGAAGCATCGCGCAGGGAGGGGGCTCCCTGCGGGCTTCCATGAGACGATCGGTACAAGGCGATGTGCTCACCTTGTACCGAGCGTCTCCTCCCTGCAGGCCCCGGATCCAAAATGGCCGCGGGGCTGCATCCGGGTCCTGCAGGGAGTACTTCCGGGTCAGGAGCAGGCTGCAGCTGCAGCTCCGTAAGCCTGCGGCGATGTGAATGAGATAGCCGATCTGATAGAGTGCTATGCACACTATCAGATCGGCGATCTGTGATGTCCCCCCCTGGGACAAAGTAAAAAAGTTTAAAAAAAAAATTCCAGGTGTGTAAAAAAAAATAAAAAAAAATTCCTAAATAAAGAAGAAAAAAAAAAAAATATTATTCCCATAAATACATTTCTTTATCTAAAAAAAAAAATAAAAAATAAAAGTACACATATTTAGTATCGCCGCGTCCGTAACGACCCAACCTATAAAAGTGTCCCACTAGTTAACCCCTTCAGTGAACACCGTAAGAAAAAAAAAAAAAACGAGCCAAAAAACAACGCTTTATTATTATACCGCCGAACAAAAAGTGAAATAACACGCGATCAAAAAGACGGATATAAATAACCATGGTACCGCTGAAAACGTCATCTTGTCCCGCAAAAAACGAGCCACTAGATAGCATCATAACCAAAAAAATAAAAAAGTTATAGTCCTCAGAATAAAGCGATGCCAAAATAATTATTTTTTCTAAAAAATGGCTTTCATCGTATAAAAGCGCCAAAACATAAAAAAATGATATAAATGAGATATCCCTGTAATCGTACTGACCCGACGAATAAAACTGCTTTATCAATTTTACCAAACGTGGAACGGTATAAACGCCTCCCCCAAAAGAAATTCATGAATAGCTGGTTTTTGGTCATTCTGCCTCACAAAAATCGGAATAAAAAGTGATCAAAAACTGTCACGTGTCCGAAAATGTTACCAATAAAAACGTCAACTTGTCCCGCAAAAAACAAGACCTCACATGACTCTGTGGACCAAAATATGGAAAAATTATAGGTCTCAAAATGTGGAGACGCAAAAACTTTTTTGCTATAAAAAGCGTCTTTTAGTGTGTGACAGCTGCCAATCATAAAAATCCGATATAAAAAACGCTATAAAAGTAAATCAAACCCCCCTTCATCACCCCCTTAGTTAGGGAAAAATAATAAAATTAAAAAAAATGTATTTATTTCCATTTTCCCGCTAGGGTTAGGGCTAGGGTTAGGGCTAGGGTTGGGGCTAGGGTTGGAGCTAAAGTTAGGGTTGGGGCTAAAGTTAGGGATAGGGTTGGGGCTAAAGTTAGGGTTGGGGATAAAGTTAGGGTTAGGGTTGGGGCTAAAGTTAGGGATAGGGTTGGGGCTAAAGTTAGGGTTGGGGATAAAGTTAGGGATAGGGTTGGGGCTAAAGTTAGGGTTGGGGCTAAAGTTAGGGTTAGGGTTGGGGCTAAAGTTAGGGTTAGGGTTTGGATTACATTTACGGTTGGGATTTGGGTTGGGATTAGAATTAGGGGTGTGTCAGGGTTAGGGGTGTGGTTAGGGTTACAGTTGGGATTAGGGGTAGGGGTGTGTTTGGATTAGTTTCAGGTAGAATTGGGGAGTTTCTACTGTTCAGGCACATCAGGGGCTCTCCAAACGCGACATGGCGTCCTGTTGTGAACTCTGTTTTTGGGCTCCCTCTTGTGGTCACAACTGGTACTGTGTGAGTGCTGTCTTTGGGCTCCCTCTGGTGGTTCTTTGTGTCATTCTGCAGGTCTGAGGCTGATCAGCTGTCTCGTTATCTGTTAGCTGGTTTCCTATTTAGTTCACCTGGACTCTCAGTTGTTGCCTGCTGTCAATGTCTTCAGTGCTATTTTGGAGCTCTCCTGCAGTCCTTCGTTATCAGTCTCTTCAAGAGAAGCTAAGTTTTGCTTGGTTCATTTTTTGACCATCAGTGGTCATATGTTTCTTGGTTTATTTTTGTTTCTTGTCCAGCTTGCTAATATGTGATTTCCTTGCTTGCTGGTAGCTCTAGGGGGCTGAGTTTCTCCCCTCACACCGTTAGCTGGTGTGGAGGTTCTTGTATTCTCAGCGTGGATATTTTGCATAGGGTTTTTTACTGACCGCACAGTTCCCTATCTGTCTTCTGCTATCTAGTATTAGCGGGCCTCATTTGCTGAATCTGTTTTCATTTCTACGTTTGTGTTTTCCCCTTACCTCACCGTTATTTGTTGGGGGCTTTCTATATCTTTGGGGTGATTTCTCTTGAGGCAAGTGAGGTCTTACTTTCCTTCCAGGAGTAGATAGTTTCTCAGGCTGCGTCGAGACGTCCAGGATTTTAGGCACGTTCACCGGCTACCTTTAGTGTGTTGGTTAGGATCAGGTTTGCGGTCAGTCCAGTTACCACCTCCCTAGAGCTCGTGTCTATGTTCATAAACTTAGCTAGTCCGTTTTGTGATCCTCAGCCACTAGGATCATAACAGTACAGCAGGCCTAAAAGTGTTTAATGTATCGCAGAAGTGGGATAAGAGAAGCCCTGAGTACAATTTTCTTTTTTTTCCTCTCTATCTTTGCTGCAGTCTGTCCAGCTTCTCTCATCCCCTTAATCTCTGGGTGGTTTTGTGTTCAGCTGCAGACATGGATATTCAGAGTCTGACTTCTAGTGTGGATCATCTTGCTGCAAGGGTGCAAAGCATTCAGGATTTTGTTGTTCATAGCCCTATGTCAGAGCCAAAAATACCTATTCCTGAGTTGTTTTCTGGAGATAGATCTAGGTTTCTGAATTTTAAGAATAATTGTAAATCATTTCTATTTTTGAGACCTCGATCCTCTGGTGATTCCGCTCAGCAAGTTAAAATTGTTATCTCCCTGTTACGTGGCGACCCTCAAGATTGGGCCTTCTCCCTGGCGCCAGGAGATCCTGCATTGCTGAATGTGGATGCGTTTTTTCTGGCGCTTGGATTGCTTTATGAGGAACCTAATCTTGAGAACCAGGCAGAAAAGGCCTTGCTGGCTCTTTCTCAGGGCCAGGATGAAGCTGAGGTGTATTGTCAAAAATTTCGGAAATGGTCGGTGCTTACTCAATGGAATGAGTGTGCCCTGGCTGCAAGTTTCAGAGAGGGTCTTTCTGAAGCCATTAAGAATGTTATGGTGGGGTTCCCCACGCCTGCAAGTCTGAATGACTCAATGGCTTTGGCCATTCAGATTGATCGGCGTTTGCGGGAGCGCAAATCTGCGCACCATCTGGCTGTGTTTTCTGAACAGAGACCTGAGTCTATGCAATGTGACCGAGTTCTGACCAGAATTGAGCGGCAAAATCATAGACGTCAAAATGGGTTGTGCTTTTACTGTGGTGATTCAACTCATGTTATCTCAGCATGCTCTAAGCGCGTTAAAAAAATCGCTAAACCTGTCACCATTGGTACTATACAGCCTAAATTCATTTTGTCTGTTACTTTAATTTGTTCTTTGTCATCCTACTCGGTTATGGCTTTTGTGGATTCAGGTGCTGCCCTGAATCTGATGGATTTGTCGTTTGCCAGGCGCTGTGGTTTTGTCCTGGAGCCTTTGGAATTCCCTATTCCACTGAGGTGAATTGATGCTACACCATTGGCTGAGAATAAGCCTCAATATTGGACTCAAGTGACCATGTGCATGACTCCTGTGCATCAGGAGGTGATTCGCTTTCTTGTGCTGCATAATTTGCATGATGTTGTCGTGTTGGGTCTGCCATGGCTGCAGGCCCATAATCCAGTTCTGGATTGGAAAGCTATGTCTGTGTCAAGTTGGGGTTGCCAGGGGATTCATGGCGATGCTCCTTTGGTATCAATTGCTTCTTCCACTCCTTCTGAGGTCCCTGAGTTTTTGTCGGACTACCAGGATGTATTTGATGAGCCCAGATCCGGTGCCCTGCCTCCTCACAGGGATTGTGATTGTGCTATAAATTTGATTCCTGGTAGTAAGTTCCCTAAGGGACGACTTTTTAATTTGTCTGTACCAGAACATGCCGCAATGCGGAGCTATATAAAGGAGTCTTTAGAGAAGGGACATATTCGCCCGTCTTCCTCCCCTCTTGGTGCAGGATTCTTTTTTGTGGCCAAGAAGGATGGTTCTCTGAGACCTTGTATAGATTATCGTCTTCTAAATAAAATCACGGTCAAATTTCAGTATCCTTTGCCATTGTTGTCTGATCTGTTTGCTCGGATTAAGGGGTCCAGTTGTTTCACCAAGATAGATCTTCATGGTGCGTATAACCTTGTGCGCATTAAGCAGGGGGATGAATGGAAAACAGCATTTAATACGCCCGAAGGCCATTTTGAGTACTTGGTGATGCCTTTTGGACTCTCTAATGCTCCTTCTGTGTTCCAGTCCTTCATGCATGACATCTTCCGAGAATATCTGGATAAATTTATGATTGTGTATCTGGATGACATTTTGGTCTTTTCTGAGGACTGGGAGTCCCATGTGAAGCAGGTCAGGATGGTATTTCAGGTCCTGCGTGCTAATGCCTTATTTGTGAAGGGCTCAAAATGTCTCTTCGGAGTACAGAAGGTTTCCTTTTTGGGTTTTATTTTTTCTCCTTCTACTATTGAGATGGACCCAGTCAAGGTCCAGGCTATTCATGACTGGACTCGGCTGTTGTGAATTTGGATTCTGGGCTCCCCCGGTGGCTACTGGTGGAATTGAACTGGTGTTTTCTTCTTCTCTGTTCACCTGTTCCCATCAAGATGTGGGAGTCGCTATATAACCTTGCTGCTCTGTTAGTTGCTTGCCGGTCAACAATGTTATCAGAAGCCTCTCTGTGCTTGTTCCTGCTCCTAGACAACTACTAGATAAGTTGGACTCTTGTCCATGTTTGTTTTTGCATTTTTGTTCCAGTTCACAGCTGTAGTTTCGTTACTGTGTCTGGAAAGCTCTTGTGAACAGGAATTGCCACTCTGGTGTTATGAGTTAATGCCAGAGTTTTAAAGTAATTTCTGGATGGTGTTTTGATAGGGTTTTCAGCTGACCATGAAAGTGTCCTTTCTGTCTTCTGCTATGTAGTAAGTGGACCTCAAATTTGCTAAACCTATTTTCATACTACGTTTGTTATTTCATCTTAATTCACCGCCAATACATGTGGGGGGCCTCTGTCTCCTTTCGGGGTATTTCTCTAGAGGTGAGCTAGGACTAATATTTTCCTCTGCTAGCATTATTTAGTCCTCCGGCTGGTGCTGGGCATCTAGAATCAACGTAGGCATGCTACCCGGCCACTGCTAGTTGTGCGTTAGGTTTAGTTCATGGTCAGCTCAGTTCCCATCTTCCAAGAGCTAGTTCCTATATATGCTGATGCTATGTTCTCTTGCCATTGAGAACATGACAGTTTGACCGGCCCACTAAAGGGTTAAAATCCTTGGCTGAGAAAGGAGAGAAATAAGAAGTCTGCTGAGAATTTTTTTTTTTTTTTCTCCTTCTAATCTTTGAATGGCTCTGTGTCCACCTGTTTGTAATGGATCTTCAGAGTGTAACTGCAGGTTTGAATAATCTCGCCACGAAGGTACAAAATTTGCAAGACTTTGTTTGTCATGCACCTATATCTGAGCCGAGAATTCCTTTGCCGGAATTTTTCTCGGGGAATAGATCTGGGTTTCAGAATTTTCGAAATAATTGCAAATTATTTTTGTCCCTGAAATTTCGCTCTGCCGGAGACCCTGCACAGCAGGTCAGGATTGTGATTTCCTTGCTCCGGGGCGACCCTCAAGACTGGGCTTTTTCATTGACACCAGGGGATCCTGCGTTGCTCAATGTGGATGCGTTTTTTCTGGCCTTGGGGTTGCTTTATGACGAACCTCATTTGGAGCTTCAGGCAGAAAAAACTTTGATGTCCCTATCTCAGGGGCAAGATGAAGCGGAAATTTACTGTCAAAGATTCCGTAAATGGTCTGTGCTTACTCAGTGGAATGAGTGCGCCCTGGCGGCGACTTTCAGAGAGGGTCTCTCTGATGCCATTAAGGATGTTATGGTGGGGTTCCCTGTGCCTGCGGGTCTGAATGAGTCCATGACAATGGCTATTCAGATCGATAGGCGTTTGCGGGAGCGCAAACCAGTGCACCATCTGGCGGTGTCCACTGAGAAGTCGCCAGAGAGTATGCAGTGTGATAGAATTCTGTCCCGAAGCGAGCGGCAGAATTTTAGACGGAAAAATGGGTTGTGTTTCTATTGTGGTGATTCTACTCATGTTATATCAGCATGCTCTAAGCGCACTAAAAAGCTTGATAAATCTGTTTCCATTTGCACCTTACCGTCTAAGTTTATTCTATCTGTGACCCTGATTTGCTCTTTGTCATCTATTACCACGGACGCCTATGTCGACTCTGGCGCCGCTTTGAGTCTTATGGATTGGTCCTTTGCCAAGCGCTGTGGGTATGATTTAGAGCCTTTGGAGACTCTTATTCCTCTGAAGGGGATTGACTCCACCCCATTGGCTAATAATAAACCACAATACTGGACACAAGTAACTATGCGTATTAATCCGGATCACCAGGAGATTATTCGCTTTCTGGTGCTGTATAATCTACATGATGATTTGGTGCTAGGATTGCCTTGGCTGCAATCTCACAACCCAGTCCTCGACTGGAGAGCTATGTCTGTGTTGAGCTGGGGATGTAAGGGGGCTCATGGGGATGTACCTGTGGTTTCCATTTCATCATCTATTCCCTCTGAAATTCCTGAGTTCCTGTCTGACTATCGTGACGTCTTTGAAGAATCCAAGCTTGGTTCATTACCTCCGCACCGAGAGTGCGATTGTGCCATAGATTTAATCCCGGGTAGTAAATACCCAAAGGGTCGTTTATTTAATCTGTCTGTGCCTGAACATGCTGCTATGCGAGAATATATAAAGGAGTCCTTGGAAAAGGGACATATTCGTCCATCGTCATCTCCCTTAGGAGCCGGTTTTTTCTTTGTGTCAAAAAAAGACGGCTCTTTGAGACCATGTATCGATTATCGGCTTTTGAATAAAATCACTGTAAAATATCAATACCCATTGCCGTTGCTGACTGATTTGTTTGCTCGCATAAAGGGGGCCAAGTGGTTCTCTAAGATTGACCTTCGTGGGGCGTATAATTTGGTGCGAATCAGGCAGGGGGATGAGTGGAAAACCGCATTTAATACGCCCGAGGGCCACTTTGAGTATTTAGTGATGCCTTTTGGTCTTTCAAATGCTCCGTCAGTTTTCCAGTCCTTTATGCATGATATTTTTCGCGATTATTTGGATAAATTTATGATTGTGTATCTGGATGATATTCTGATTTTTTCGGATGACTGGGACTCTCATGTCCAGCAAGTCAGGAGGGTTTTCCAGGTTTTGCGGTCTAATTCTTTGTGTGTGAAGGGTTCTAAGTGTGTTTTTGGAGTACAGAGGATTTCCTTTTTGGGATATATTTTTTCTCCCTCTTCCATTGAAATGGATCCTGTCAAGGTTCAAGCTATTTGTGATTGGACGCAGCCCTCTTCTCTTAAGAGTCTTCAGAAATTTTTGGGCTTTGCTAACTTTTATCGTCGATTTATTGCTGGTTTTTCGGATATTGCTAAGCCATTGACCGATTTGACTAAGAAGGGTGCTGATGTTGCTGATTGGTCCCCTGACGCTGTGGAGGCCTTTCGGGAGCTTAAGCGCCGTTTTTCCTCTGCCCCTGTGTTGCGTCAGCCTGATGTTGCTCTACCTTTTCAGGTTGAGGTCGACGCTTCTGAGATCGGAGCTGGGGCAGTGTTGTCGCAGAAAAGTTCTGACTGCTCCGTGATGAGGCCTTGTGCCTTCTTTTCCCGTAAATTTTCGCCCGCTGAGCGGAATTATGATGTTGGGAATCGGGAGCTTTTGGCCATGAAGTGGGCTTTTGAGGAGTGGCGCCATTGGCTTGAGGGGGCCAGACATCAGGTGGTGGTATTGACTGACCACAAAAACTTGATTTATCTTGAGACCGCCAGGCGCCTGAATCCTAGACAGGCGCGCTGGTCATTATTTTTCTCTCGGTTTAATTTTGTGGTGTCATACCTACCGGGTTCTAAGAATGTTAAGGCGGATGCCCTTTCTAGGAGTTTTGAGCCTGACTCGCCTGGTAACTCTGAGCCCACAGGTATCCTTAAGGATGGAGTGGTATTGTCAGCCGTTTCTCCAGACCTGCGGCGGGCCTTGCAGGAGTTTCAGGCGGATAGACCGGATCGTTGCCCACCTGATAAACTGTTTGTTCCTGATGATTGGACCAGTAGAGTCATCTCTGAGGTTCATTCTTCTGCGTTGGCAGGTCATCCTGGCATTTTTGGTACCAGGGATTTGGTGGCAAGGTCCTTCTGGTGGCCTTCCCTGTCACGAGATGTGCGAGGCTTTGTGCAGTCTTGTGACGTTTGTGCTCGGGCCAAGCCTTGTTGCTCTCGGGCTAGTGGATTATTGTTGCCCTTGCCTATTCCTAAGAGGCCTTGGACGCACATCTCGATGGATTTTATTTCAGATCTGCCTGTTTCTCAGAAGATGTCTGTCATCTGGGTGGTGTGTGACCGTTTCTCTAAGATGGTCCATTTGGTTCCTCTGCCCAAGTTGCCTTCTTCTTCCGAGTTGGTTCCTCTGTTTTTTCAAAATGTTGTTCGTTTGCATGGTATTCCTGAGAATATCATTTCTGACAGAGGGACCCAATTCGTGTCTAGATTTTGGCGGGCATTCTGTGCTAGGATGGGCATAGATTTATCTTTTTCGTCCGCTTTCCATCCTCAGACGAATGGCCAGACCGAGCGGACTAATCAGACCCTGGAGACATATCTGAGGTGTTTTGTGTCTGCTGACCAGGATGATTGGGTTGCTTTTTTGCCATTGGCAGAGTTCGCTCTCAATAATCGGGCCAGCTCTGCCACTTTGGTGTCCCCGTTTTTCTGTAATTCGGGGTTTCATCCTCGATTTTCCTCTGGTCAGGTGGAATCTTCGGATTGTCCTGGAGTGGATGCTGTGGTGGAGAGATTGCATCAGATCTGGGGGCAGGTGGTGGACAATTTGAGGTTGTCCCAGGAGAAGACTCAGCTTTTTGCCAACCGCCACCGTCGTGTTGGTCCTCGGCTTTGTGTTGGGGATTTGGTGTGGTTGTCTTCTCGTTTTGTCCCTATGAGGGTCTCTTCTCCTAAGTTTAAGCCTCGGTTCATCGGCCCGTATAAGATATTGGAGATTCTTAACCCTGTTTCCTTCCGTTTGGACCTCCCTGCATCCTTTTCTATTCATAACGTTTTTCATCGGTCATTATTGCGCAGGTATGAGGTACCGGTTGTGCCTTCCGTTGAGCCTCCTGCTCCGGTGTTGGTTGAGGGTGAGTTGGAGTACGTTGTGGAGAAAATCTTAGACTCTCGTGTTTCCAGACGGAGACTCCAGTATCTGGTCAAGTGGAAGGGATACGGCCAGGAGGATAATTCTTGGGTGAATGCATCTGATGTTCATGCCTCTGATCTGGTTCGTGCCTTTCATAGGGCCCATCCTGATCGCCCTGGTGGTTCTGGTGAGGGTTCGGTGCCCCCTCCTTGAGGGGGGGGTACTGTTGTGAATTTGGATTCTGGGCTCCCCCGGTGGCTACTGGTGGAATTGAACTGGTGTTTTCTTCTTCTCTGTTCACCTGTTCCCATCAAGATGTGGGAGTCGCTATATAACCTTGCTGCTCTGTTAGTTGCTTGCCGGTCAACAATGTTATCAGAAGCCTCTCTGTGCTTGTTCCTGCTCCTAGACAACTACTAGATAAGTTGGACTCTTGTCCATGTTTGTTTTTGCATTTTTGTTCCAGTTCACAGCTGTAGTTTCGTTACTGTGTCTGGAAAGCTCTTGTGAACAGGAATTGCCACTCTGGTGTTATGAGTTAATGCCAGAGTTTTAAAGTAATTTCTGGATGGTGTTTTGATAGGGTTTTCAGCTGACCATGAAAGTGTCCTTTCTGTCTTCTGCTATGTAGTAAGTGGACCTCAAATTTGCTAAACCTATTTTCATACTACGTTTGTTATTTCATCTTAATTCACCGCCAATACATGTGGGGGGCCTCTGTCTCCTTTCGGGGTATTTCTCTAGAGGTGAGCTAGGACTAATATTTTCCTCTGCTAGCATTATTTAGTCCTCCGGCTGGTGCTGGGCATCTAGAATCAACGTAGGCATGCTACCCGGCCACTGCTAGTTGTGCGTTAGGTTTAGTTCATGGTCAGCTCAGTTCCCATCTTCCAAGAGCTAGTTCCTATATATGCTGATGCTATGTTCTCTTGCCATTGAGAACATGACACTCGGCCTACATCTGTTAAGAGTCTTCAGAAGTTCTTGGGTTTTGCTAATTTTTACCGTCACTTCATTGCTAATTTTTCTGGCGTGGTTAAACCCTTGACGGATTTGACCAAGAAGGGTTCTGATGTGACTAATTGGTCTCCTGCGGCCGTGGAAGCCTTTCGGGAGCTGAAGCGCCGGTTTTCTTCGGCTCCAGTTTTGTGTCAGCCTGATGTCTCTCTTCCTTTTCAGGTCGAGGTTGATGCTTCTGAGATTGGAGCAGGGGCTGTTTTGTCGCAGAGAAGCTCTGATTGCTCTGTGATGAAGCCTTGTGCTTTCTTTTCAAGAAAGTTTTCGCCTGCCGAGCGGAATTATGATGTTGGTAATCGGGAGTTGTTGGCTATGAAGTGGGCATTTGAGGAGTGGCGACATTGGCTCGAGGGAGCTAAGCATCGTGTAGTGGTCTTAACTGATCACAAAAATCTGATTTATCTCGAGTCTGCCAAGCGGCTGAATCCTAGACAGGCTCGTTGGTCGTTGTTTTTCTCCCGTTTCGATTTCGTGGTCTCGTACCTGCCTGGTTCGAAGAACATGAAGGCTGATGCTCTTTCTAGGAGTTTTGTGCCTGACTCTCCGGGAGTTTCAGAGCCGGCTGGTATCCTCAGAGAGGGAGTGATTTTGTCTGCCATTTCCCCAGATTTGCGACGAGTGCTGCAGAAATTTCAGGTGGATAGACCTGACCGTTGCCCACCAAAGAGAATGTTTGTCCCAGATAGATGGACCAGCAGAGTTATTTCCGAGGTTCATTCTTCGGTGTTGGCAGGCCATCCTGGGATTTTTGGTACCAGAGATTTGGTGGCTAGGTCCTTCTGGTGGCCTTCCTTGTCGCGGGATGTGCGTTCCTTTGTGCAGTCCTGTGGGATTTGTGCTCGGGCTAAGCCTTGCTGTTCTCGTGCCAGCGGTTTGCTTTTGCCTTTGCCTGTCCCGAAGAGTCCTTGGACGCACATTTCCATGGATTTTATTTCGGATCTTCCAGTCTCTCAGAGAATGTCTGTCATCTGGGTGGTGTGTGATCGTTTTTCCAAAATGGTCCATTTGGTGCCCTTGCCTAAGTTGCCTTCCTCCTCCGATTTGGTTCTTCTATTTTTTCAGAATGTGGTTCGCTTGCACGGCATTCCTGAAAATATTGTGTCTGACAGAGGATCCCAGTTTGTGTCCAGATTTTGGCGGATCTTTTGTGCTAAGATGGGCATTGATTTGTCTTTTTTCGTCGGCCTTCCATCCTCAGACGAATGGCCAAACCGAGCGAACTAATCAGACCTTGGAAACTTATTTAAGATGTTTTGTTTCTGCTGATCAGGATGATTGGGTGACTTTTTTGCCGTTGGCCGAGTTTGCCCTTAATAATCGTGCTAGTTCTGCTACTTTGGTTTCGCCTTTTTTCTGCAATTCTGGTTTTCATCCTCGTTTTTCCTCGGGTCAGGTTGAGCCTTCTGACTGTCCTGGGGTGGATTCTGTGGTGGATAGGTTGCAACAGATTTGGAACCATGTGGTGGACAATTTGAAGTTGTCACAGGAGAAGGCTCAGCGCTTTGCCAACCGCCGTCGCGGTGTGGGTCCCCGACTTCTTGTTGGGGATTTGGTATGGCTGTCTTCTCGGTATGTTCCTATGAAGGTTTCCTCTCCTAAATTCAAGCCTCGCTTCATCGGTCCTTATAAGATTTTGGAAATCCTTAACCCGGTGTCATTTCGTTTGGACCTCCCAGCGTCGTTTGCCATTCATAACGTGTTCCATAGGTCTTTGTTGCGGAGGTATGTGGTGCCTGTGGTTCCTTCTGTTGAACCCCCTGCTCCGGTGCTGGTTGAGGGCGAATTGGAGTACGTGGTGGAGAAGATCTTGGATTCTCGTATTTCTAGACGGAGGCTTCAGTATTTGGTTAAGTGGAAGGGCTATGGTCAGGAGGATAATTCCTGGGTTGTCGCCTCTGATGTTCATGCGGCCGATTTGGTTCATGCCTTCCATGTGGCTCATCCTGATCGCCCTGGGGGTTTTGATGAGGGTTCGGTGACCCCTCCTCAAGGGGGGGGGTACTGTTGTGAACTCTGTTTTTGGGCTCCTTCTTGTGGTCACAACTGGTACTGTGTGAGTGCTGTCTTTGGGCTCCCTCTGGTGGTTCTTTGTGTCATTCTGCAGGTCTGAGGCTGATCAGCTGTCTCGTTATCTGTTAGCTGGTTTCCTATTTAGTTCACCTGGACTCTCAGTTGTTGCCTGCTGTCAATGTCTTCAGTGCTATTTTGGAGCTCTCCTGCAGTCCTTCGTTATCAGTCTCTTCAAGAGAAGCTAAGTTTTGCTTGGTTCATTTTTTGACCATCAGTGGTCGTATGTTTCTTGGTTTATTTTTGTTTCTTGTCCAGCTTGCTAATATGTGATTTCCTTGCTTGCTGGTAGCTCTAGGGGGCTGAGTTTCTCCCCTCACACCGTTAGCTGGTGTGGGGGTTCTTGTATTCTCAGCGTGGATATTTTGCATAGGGTTTTTTACTGACCGCACAGTTCCCTATCTGTCTTCTGCTATCTAGTATTAGCGGGCCTCATTTGCTGAATCTGTTTTCATTTCTACGTTTGTGTTTTCCCCTTACCTCACCGTTATTTGTTGGGGGCTTCCTATATCTTTGGGGTGATTTCTCTTGAGGCAAGTGAGGTCTTACTTTCCTTCCAGGAGTAGATAGTTTCTCAGGCTGCGTCGAGACGTCCAGGATTTTAGGCACGTTCACCGGCTACCTTTAGTGTGTTGGTTAGGATCAGGTTTGCGGTCAGTCCAGTTACCACCTCCCTAGAGCTCGTGTCTATGTTCATAAACTTAGCTAGTCCGTTTTGTGATCCTCAGCCACTAGGATCATAACAGCGTCCGATCTCAATTCCAGACAATTCTGCGTTGAAAAAGTAAAACAGTGCTCCTTCCCTTCCGAGCTCTCCCGTGCGCCCAAACAGGGGTTTACCCCAACATATGGGGCATCAGCGTACTCGAGACAAATTGGGCAACAACGTTTGGGGTCCAAGTTCTTTTGTTATCTCTGTGAAAATAAAAATTTGGGGGGCTAAAAATCATTTTTGTGGGAAAAAAAGGATTTTTTATTTTCACGGCACTGCGTTCTAAACTGTAGTGAAACACTTGGGGGTTCAAAGTTCTCACAACACATCTAGATAAGTTCCTTGGGAGGTCTAGTTTCCAATATGGGGTCACTTATGGGGGGTTTATACTGTTTGGGTACATCAGGGGCTCTGCAAATGCAACATGACGCCTGCAGACCAATCCATCTAAGTCTGCATTCCAAATGGTCGCTCCTTCCCTTCCGAGCTCTGCCATGTGCCCAAACAGTGGTTCCCCCCCAAATATGGGGTATCAGCGTACTCAGGACAAATTGGACAACAACTTTTGGGGTCCAATTTATCCTGTTACCCTTGTGAAAATACAAAACTGGGGGCTAAAATATCATTTTTCTGAAAAAAAAAAGAATTTTTATTTTCACAGCTCTGCGTTATAAACTGTAGTGAAACACTTGGGGGTTCAAAGCTCTCACAACACATCAAGATAAGTTCCTTAGGAGGTCTACTTTCCAAAATGGTGTCACTTGTGGGGGGTTTTAATGTTTAGGCACATCAGGGGCTCTCCAAACGCGACATGGTGTCCCATCTCAGTTCCAGTCAATTTTGCATTGAAAAGTCAAATGGTGCTCCTTCCCTTCCGAGCTCTGCTATGCGCCCAAACAGTGGTTTACCCCCACATATGGGGTATCGTTGTACTCAGGACAAATTGCACAACAACTTTTGGGGTCTAATTTCTTCTCTTACCCTTGGGAAAATAAAAAATTGGGGGCAAAAAGATCATTTTTGTGAAAAAATATGATTTTTTATTTTTATGGCTCTGCATTATAAACTTCTATGAAGCACTTGTTGGGTCAAAGTGCTCACCACACATCTAGATAAGTTCCTTAAGGGGTCTACTTTCCAAAATGGTGTCACTTGTGGGGGGTTTCAATGTTTAGGCACATTAGGGGGCTCTCCAAACGCAACATGGCGTCCCATCTCAATTCCAGTCAATTTTGCATTGAAAAGTCAAATGGCGCTCCTTCCCTTCCGAGCTCTGCTATGCGCCCAAAAAGTGGTTTACCCCCACATATGGGGTATCGGCGTACTCAGGACAAATTGTACAACATCTTTTGGGGTCCATTTTCTCCTGTTACCCTTGGTAAAATAAAACAAATTGGAGCTGAAGTAAATTTTGTGTGAAAAAAAAGTTAAATGTTCATTTTTATTTAAACATTCCAAAAATTCCTGTGAAACACCTGAAGGGTTAATAAACTTCTTGAATGTGGTTTTGGGCACCTTGAGGGGTGCAGTTTTTAGAATGGTGTCACACTTGGGTATTTTCTATCATATAGACCCCTCAAAATGACTTCAAATGAGATGAGAAAATGGTGTTGTAAAAATGAGAAATTGCTGGTCAATTTTTAACCCTTATAACTCCCTAACAAAAAAAAATTTTGGTTCCAAAATTGTGCTGATGTAAAGTAGACATGTGGGAAATGTTACTTATTAAGTATTTTGCGTGACGTATCTCTGTGATTTTAGGGCATAAAAATTCAAATTTGGAAAATTGTGACATTTTCAAAATTTTTGCCAAATTTCCGTTTTTTTCACAAATAAACACAAGTTATATCGAATACATTTTACCACTAACATGAAGTACAATATCTCACGAGAAAACAATGTCAGAATCGCCAAGATCCGTTGAAGCGTTCCAGAGTTGTAACCACATAAAAGGACAGTGGTCAGAATTGTAAAAATTGGCCCGGTCATTAACGTGCAAACCACCCTCGGGGCTTAAGGGGTTAAGGGCATAAAAATTAAAAGTTTGAAAATTGAAAAATTTTCATAATTTTTCCAAAATGTCAATTTTTTCACAAATAAGTCATATTGAATAAATTTTACCACTATCATAAAGTACAATATGTCATGAGAAAACATTCTCAGAATCACCAGGATCTGTTGCAGCGTTCCAGAGCTCTCACCTCATAAAGTGACAGTGGTCAGAATTGTAAAAATTGGCCTGGTCATTAAGGTGAAAACAGGCTTCGTCTCAAAGGGGTTAATCACTGTTTTTGGTGCAAATTATATTACCACGTGTCAAACAATTTACCAATTGGTGCAGTAGATACTAAGAAAACTACCAGACGCCGCATTCATAATCTGCAGGTTTTTGAGTCGTTTTATTAGAATAACTAATTCAAAGGCGGTGTGTTCACAATAATATCAGTGTGGAGTTCAATGAGTGAGGTCAATCATTCCATGAGGAAACATGTGAATCAGGTGGCCCTTATCTAAGGGCGAGGCCAGGACATGTTGTACATGCATTTCTCCTTGAAAACCTGACAAATATGGGTCCTTTGAGACATGTATTCAGAAGAATAGAGTACTTTGACTAAAAAGTTAATTGGAGAGGGTAAAACTTATAAAGAAGTGCAGACAATGATCTGCTGCTCAGCTAAAATGATATCCAATGCTTTAAAATGGAAAGCCAAACTAGAAAGACGTGGAAGAAAGTGAAAGACTACCATTAGAATGGATGGAAGAATAGCCAGAATGGCAAAGGCTTAGCCAATGATCAAAGACGGTCTCAAGTTAGCTGTGAGGACTGTGACAGCTAGAAGACACCTGTGTGACGCTAATCTCTTAGCAAGAAGTCCCTGCAAAAACACGTAACAAAGCGGATACAATTTGCCAAAGAACACATCAACTGGCCTAAAGAGAAATGGAGAAACATTTTGTGGACTGATGAAAGTAAAATTGTTAATTTTGGGTCCAAGGGGCTGCAGACAGTTTGTCAGACAAACCCAAACTCTGCATTCAGTTACAGTAAACTCTGAAGACAGTGAAGCATGGTGGTATGAACATTTTGATGCAGTGACCCCTGTTACAGGTAGGGGGCGCTGCATGGCCTTCCCAGAATACGCATGGAGGCATATTGCAGCCATAGGAATGCATGGCAATCGCAGGCTTAGCTGTGGCGATGAGTCAAAGTCCGGCATTATTGTGAATGGCCGGTATGTGTGTCGCAGAGGAAGATACGCTGCACTGTCAGCCTGAAGTAAGGATGTTCTGGGATCTGTAGTCCCACAAGTAATTGTGTTGTTTGTATAATTGTGAAGGGAGGCTGGCAGGGCTAGTTCTGAGAGCTGGGTGGGTCGAACTAGCCACACACACACACCACCACCCATCTATGGGAGTGGTTACAAGTATATAATGTGGGGCAGCACGGTGGCTCAGTGGATAGCACTGCAGCCTTGCAGCGCTGGAGTCCTGGGTTCTTATCCCACCTTGGACAACATCTGCAAGGACTTTATATGTTCTCCCCGTGTTTGTGTGGGTTTCCTCCGGGTCCTCCGGCTTCCTCCCACATTCCAAAGACATACTGATAGGAAATTTAGATTGTGAGCCCCATCGGGGGCAGTGATGATAATGTGTGCAAGCTGTAAAGCGCTGCGGAATATGTTAGTGCTATATAAAAATAAAGATTATTATTATTATTATTATTAATGTGACCAGGGTGTGGGTTACATGGTCTCTGAGTATGGATCTGAATGGTCTGTGCTAAAGGTCCTGAAAGAGTGTGTTGGGAGTGCTATCTCCCTGAATAGCACATGGTGGGGCTTTGGACCTGGTGGTCTGGGGTGTTGGACGAACGTTCTGAATAGCACCTGGACAGGCCACACACCTGTGTGTTGGAAGGTCCCAGGTGGGGACGAACGTCCCGAATTGTGCATTGTGGAAGGCCTTTTTGTGTTGGAAGGTGCTGGGAGTAGGACTGGATCCCTGAAGAGCACAGAGTGACTGTGGACCTGGACGGTCTGTGTTGGAAGCTCCTGAGAGTGGAGACTTCCTGGAAGCACCTGGAGAGACCGTGGTCCTGTACGGTCTGTGACGGCTTCTGTCCTGCGTGGGGAAGCTACCGTCCTTCGGTGGGTCTGGACTGACTGATGTGTGCCTGCCAGGCAAGTTAGTGATCCCCATAAGGCAGTTTACCCAGGAGAGTGGACTGACAAGGAGTCAGCAGATGGAGCAGAGGCTCCAGTAAGGTATCTCAATAGACTGTTGGTGCTTATGATGTTCCATGAACTGTGTGGTAACCCACGGCAACTGGTCAGAAGAGGACCAGCGTGTTTAGTTGCCGCAGACTTAATGACGTGAAACTTAATGTGATGTCCTGACAGAGTGTGTAATGAACTGTTGATGATATGGTTTATGAGTCTTTAATAAACCAAATAGACTGCTTTGTGTGAAAAACCGAGCCCGTGTGCCTGAATGTCATGGCCAAGCGAGTGTCCCCCAACACATGCGGTAAGCGCTATCTCACAACATGTTTCTCTTACTATGGTGCCGGACCCATTTACCACATTCCAGGGATCATGGACCAGTTTGCATATATTAAAACAAACCAGTAAACAAGCAGAATCTTGGTTCCAGTCCAACAAAATTGAGATCACGGAGTGGCCAGTCCAATCTTCGGGCATGAATCCAATAGAACACTTGTGAGGTGACATTAAAAATGCCGTTTCTGAGGCAAAGCCAACAAATGTCAAAAAATTGTAGGATGTAGTCCGAGCATCCTGGGCTGGAATAACAGGTGACCGGGGCCAGAAGTTTGGTGACTCTATGCAACATGGATGTGAAGCCGTTCTAAAAAAACTGTAGGTAGCAACTAAATACTAGGCTAGTGATTCACAGGAATGATAAATCCAGAAAAAATACATATTGTGAGTCTGTAAAGACAAATGCAGACACTGCTGTTGATTAGAACGGTCCAATGTTCATTATTTGTTATTTTCTGTAAAGTAGTTAAAGATTATCTACATTTCTCTTCATGTTCTAAACTTGAGAACAGTGTGCAATGTCCCCAATGCTGGAAACAACAACTAGGAGAAAGATTTTGTGATTATAACTCATTTTTGTGAACGCACTGCTATGATTTTGAACGCTAGTTTATCATGGCGCAGGTGTAAAGCTATGTGCACAGGTAGGAAGGGTCCCCTGCGAGTTCTCCCACAGCGGATTTGATAAATCTGATAACCGCTGCGGTTATCCCTGCAGATTTATCGCGGTTTGTCTTGCGGTTTCCGTTGCGGGTTTACTCCTGCACTTGTTTTACTATTGATGCTGCATATGCAGCATCAATAGTAATGTTAAAAATAATTAAAAAAATGGTTATACTCACCCTCCGACGTCCCGATCTCCTCGGCGCTGCACACGGCGGTCCGGTTCCAAAGATGCTATGTGAGAAGGACCTTCGTGACGTCACGGTCATGTGACCGCGACGTCATCGCAGGCCCTGCTTGCATAGCAACCCTGCGACCGGACGGCCGCGTGCAGCGCTGAGAAGTGAGTATATCATTTTTTTTTATTTTAATTCTTTTTTTTTTTTTTTTACACCAATATGGTTCCCAGGGCCTGGAGGAGAGTCTCCTCTCCTCCACCCTGGGTACCATCTGCACATTATCCGCTTACTTCCCGCATGGTGGGCACAGCCCCATGCGGGAAGTAAGCGGATCAATGCATTCCTATGTGTGCGGAATCCCCGCGATTCCGCACAAAGAAGTGACATGCTGCGGATTGTAAACCACTGCGTTCCCGCGCGTTTTTTTCCGCAGCATGTGCACAGCGTTTTCGGTTTCCCATAGGTTTACATTGAACTGTAAACTAATGGGAAACTGCTGCGGAGCCACAGCTGCAGAAATGCTGCGGATCCGCAGCAAAATCCGCAACATGTGCACATACCTTAATGGTTTTCCTGTAGTTTATCACAATCCTCCTTGAAATTAGTTAGTTTTAATACAAATTGAAAAGTCAGGATAAAGGGAAACTCTGTTGTTATTGTACAGAAATTCACACTTGGCCTCACTGTACATTTAATGTTGTCGCTCATAAAAGCAAAGTTTGGCCAGAAAGACTGGACCTGGTCTTGTAGGGACCATATGATCACATTCACCAGCACAGAAGGGAGAGAAGGGAGATTCATCCAATAAGATATCAGGGATCTAGGAAGCCAACTGCATCATTACCCTCCCCTTTCTGTTACAGACCCATCATAATAGTTTTCTTCAAGTGATTTTATAACTTGTCAGCACATTCTACGTACCCTGTCATTTAGCTTTGTAGTTTACTGATCTGGGCAGGTAATGGTCAGCGTCTTCTAATCCCAGGGGGTAGGTGGATCCTCCAGGTTGTAAGTTCTTAGAAAAGGGCTTTCAATGCCCAAAGTGATTAGATCAGTTTTGGGTGGAGGAGAATGTTGTGGTCTTGAGGCCAAATAGTGATCACATGATTGTAATATGGCCGGACTACACCACCGATAAAGCAGCCACAGCCGGTGACTGAGAAGAATCTGTGATTTCTCTGTATTTAGTGGTCACTACTCACCTGGGTAGTCATATGAAGGAATCTCCTCCTTACACCGCTCATCACCCATCACATATGTCTCTGTAGTATTAATATGGGTCAGATCTTCACCCTGAAACAAATATTGTAAAAGTCACAGACAGGTGGAGAAGTCACATCTATGATCAGCTCTAATCCTGCCATCTCCACCGTTCTCATTACACAAGTATAAAACATATAATACTGGTGGATAAAACAAGACTGAGCACAAGACCTTCACCACCGTCTACACATCACAGGGGAGATCTCATGACACCTTCTCTCCATCTACCTGATGATCCTGAGGAGCATTGGGATCTTCTTGGTTACAGTCCTGTGGAAGAAGAGGACGGGGACATCTCTCTGGTGTTGTCCTCTTACTGGATAGATCTGGAGGAAATACATACAGGGACTGAATTCATTCTTTACATACAGATAATTATAGGCCGTGTGTATTTAGTCCTGTCTATTACCTGGTGATGTGAGGGGCTGGGGAACCTCCATCATGACGTTCTTGTACAGATCTTTGTGTTCTTCTAAATACTCCCACTCCTCCATGGAGAAATAGACGGCGACATCCTGACACCTTATAGGAACCTGACACATACAATGATACCGTCATCCCCCCGATCCCTTCACAGTGTTACTGTTTTATGTCCCAGCATTCCCAGCAGTGTCACCTCTCCAGTCAGCAGCTCAATCATCTTGTAGGCGAGTTCTAGGATCTTCTGGTCATTGATGTCCTCATGTATCAGGGGGTGAGGTGGAGGCCCAGTGATTGGGCTCAGGGGTCTTCCCCATCCCTCAGACACAGGGTCCTGACAGCGCTCACTAGAGGTCTTCTTCACCACTGTGTAATCCTGGTTATGGAGAGACACATTAATAAATCTCACTACAGACATTTCCAGAGTCCTCACCTCTCCAGTTCTGTCCATCTGTTATTCCCATAGATAAGAATGATGTAATGTGACACCATCAGAATCTCTCACCTCTCCAGTAAGCCGGAAGAGGATCTCTAGGGTGAGGTGTAATATCCTCTCCGCCATTTTGTCTCTGTCCATATCCATCTTTGAGGGGTAAATCAGGAAAATTCTCTTATATACAAGATCTTCACTGAGAGGATCCGATATTGTAGAGACCTGAATGAGAAGATGTAACATCATAAAAATCCTGTGTAATAATACAATTACTGGAGATAATAAGGGAAACATATGAGGAGATTTATTATTTTACAGTATGTAGTTTCCTTCTTTACATCTACTAATAAAACCTATATATTTAGGCCACAGACAACAAGCAGTTTCTCCCTCGGAGTCGGCAGCTGAATACGTTCCTCATAGACTCATCTTCCATAACGCTAATTCTCGTCTCATTTACCGACACTGGAATCGGCATTAGCAATACTGCAGGAGATATTCATTACACGTGACAGGAGAAATAACTACTTCATGATGAGGACGACATCTCCATCTTCTACTACGGCTCTAGAAACATATTTGTCCAGAGTCGGTCACTGACTCCATCCCCACCGGCCTCTATATGGAGGTTTCCCGTCTTCCCCGCACTGTAATCTTCTATCACGTTAGATCTCAGCTCTGAGTCACACACAGACGTTTGAGGATCTTATAAGAGATTGTTGGTAAGAACAAGACCGGAGATATCTGAGGCCAATGTCTCCATGTACGGGGTTTCTCTTTCTCAGGATATGACGGTTTTCTTTGGTACTTTCCCCCCATTAGAAGGGACACCGGTGGATATTGGGGTCTTTACCTGCTACAGTCCTGGTGGGATTTACTCGGTACAGTGGACGCTGGGCGAATATCACCATCAATTCCCCTCAGACTGAAGGAACATCGCTCCTCTACTCGGCTCTATGGATCCAGGATGAAATCCACTGCGGCCCCTGCAAGAAAAGAAGGAGAAAGAGCAGAAGTTGGGGGAGACCACCGTGGCCTGAGATTTCTATGGCTGCTCTGTGCGCACAGGACCTGTGATGAGGTCACAGGAGGGGAGGAGTCAGGGGTCACATGATCAGGGGCCTCAGTGTATGCAGGACTCTGCTGTGCTGGTTGTCATGGTGCTGGATGAGGGGAAGTTTATGTGTGGGGTCAGGAGGGGTTTACAGTGTGGATGTAGCAGAGCCGCGTGTGGGCGAGGTGTACGGAGCAGAGCCGTGTGTGTACGAGGTGTACGGAGCGGAGCCGTGTGTGTACGAGGTGTACGGAGTGGAGCTGTGTGTGTGCGAGGTGTACGGAGCGGAGCCGTGTGTGTACGAGGTGTACGGAGTGGAGCTGTCTGTGTACGAGGTGTACGGAGCGGAGCCGTGTGTGTACGAGGTGTACGGAGCGGAGCCGTGTGTGTACGAGGTGTACGGAGCAGAGCCGTGTGTGTACGAGGTGTACGGAGCGGAGCCGTGTGTGTACGAGGTGTACGGAGCGGAGCCGTGTGTGTACGAGGTGTACGGAGCAGAGCCGCGTGTGCAAGGTGTATGGAGCGGAGTCGTGTGTGTACTAGGTGTATGGAGCGGACACTGGCTGTGTCGGATCGGAGCAGATATTGCTCCTCGCTCTGACACTGACTGGCACAGGAGACACGGAGGTCTTTATCAGTGGCGTATCACAGCTGCAGCGACGTGAGCGGTCAGCGGCGCAGCTGGATGACACCATTCAGCGCCGTGGGAGTGGAAGCTGCCGGCTGCTGCGAGGGAGCGTGGTGAAAGGTGTGTGTGTGTAGTGATGGAGAAGGCAATGATGGGGGTGGGGCAACCATGTGTGGCCATTATACTGTACCCAGCATTGTGTGGGGCCATTATACTGTATGGAGCATCGTGTGGGGCCATTATACAGTATGGAGCATCATGTGGGGCCATTATACAGTATGGAGCACTGTGTGGACATATTTTTTTTTGTTTATAATTATTGTTTACGAAACATTGTGATCAGAAGTGCTAAATGGGTGTGCTTGGGGCGTGACTAGTTGTGAAATGGGTGTGGTCAGAGGTGTGGCCTAAAATTTGCTGCGCACGCGGCTAACTTTGTCCCTCTTTCCCTTCCTCGAAATTTAGAGGTATGTTGTGTGTACAAGGTGGATGGAGCAGAGCCGTGTGTATTATTATTATTAATTTATATAGCACCATTAATTCCATGGTGCTGTACATGAGAAAGGGGTTACATACAGAGTTATAGATATCGTTTACAGTGACAGACTGGTACAGAGGGGAGAGGACCCTGTCCTTGCGGACTTGCATTCTATGGGGTGTATGAGCTATATACCCCCGTATACCCCCAGATTCAGTTGCAGATCCCTCTGTATACCCCAAGCTTCGGTCGCAGACCCCTCTGTGTACACTGTATACACCCGTATACCCCCAGCTTCAGTCACAGACCCTGCTGTGTACCCTGTATACACCCGTATACCCTCAGCTTCGGTCACAGACATCTGTTTGTACACTGTATACACCCGTATACCCCCAGCTTCAGTTGGAAACCCGTCTTGGTACTCTGTGTGCTGTTCCGTGTAAGTTATGCTCTTCAGCATTTATGTGTTTTCATGTTATGTATGTTCTTACATTTCTGCTCTGCTGCCACCCAATGGCCTTTTTCCATATGGTAGCTAGTTATTAATTAATTCTTGTCGGCATGTCTTCCACTTCTGGTTCAGGGGTCAAGTCTTCTCTTCCTCTGGAAGCCATTTAATTTTTTAGTTTACATCCTGTTGTGAGAGGACACGCTTGAACCGGGCTTAGGAAGGCATCAGTTTTTCGACCCCTTGCTGCTCACTCGCTGTCACAAATACACTTGCTGCACCTGGCTCAACTCTGGAGAAGTTACTGTATACCATCCTATGCTGTATGTCCAGATTTCCGAATAAACAAGTCTGGACTGCACAATCCCTGGTGTGCATCATCTCTCCGGACGCTGAACAGCATTGGTCCTGTCTGCCCTACAGCAAGGAAAACTGAAGGTACGAATCTCTCTCACAACACCTATTAGTCAACTACACCTCCATTCGCCTCATGTGGGGACAGAATACTCTGTATACACCCGTATACCCCCAGCTTCGGTCACAGACCCCTCTGTGTATGCTGTATACACTCGTATACCCCCAGCTTCGGTCACAGACCCCTCTGTGTACGCTGTATACACCCGTATACCCCCAGCTTCGGTCACAGACCGCTGTATACACCTGTATACCCCAACTTCGGTCACAGACCCCTCTGTGTACTGTACACTGTATACACCTGTATACTCCCAGCTTCGGTCACAGAACCCTCTGTGTACACTGTATACTCCCGTATACCCCCAGATTTGGTCACAGGCCCCTGTATACACCTGTATACCCCAGCTTCTGTCAAAGACCCCTCTGTGTTCTCTGTATACACCCGTATAATACCAGCTTCGGTCACAGACCCCCCCTGTGTACACTGTATACTCCCATATACCCCCAGCTTCAGTCGCAGACCCCTCTGGCTACACTGTATATGCAGCGCCCCAGAGTCCTGGTCGTTGCAGTACTGTTGCTCTGCCGCAAAGGGGAGTGATGGTACGTCTGATGGCACTTAAGGAGTTCACCTGACCAGGTATCACAATCACACATTACACTTCACACTCTGGCCTCCAGGGGGTGACAAGGGTTCTATGTATTAGGCCACTCCTCACAATCTGGTAAAACTGGGGGTTGGATAGGAAGTTAAAAAGAAAGCTGACTGGGTTTTGCCCAGGCAACACCTAGTGAGAGAAGGGGTTGCTTGGGAGGATTCAGGTGGGTCCCTGTCAGGGGTGGGATCCTGACAGAGGCCTAGCGAAAAGGACAGATCGTTACGGAACCGCGCCTGCACCTGATTGCGGCGGTATCTTAAGAAAGGATAAGAAGCGAGGTTTATTGTGGTGAAGTGAGAAACGAGATCACAGCACAAAGGAGAATAGAACCAGTAGGAGTCGTGCCTTAAGATCGTGGTAACATCCTACTGAGGCGCGTAGCCGGTGGCTGGAACGCTGAGGAAGTATTGGGCTCCAATCATTACTTCAAACAAGCGGCAGGGCAGTTGACTTTAGGTTGGCTGTCTCATCTAAATCACCTAAGCAGACATAGGAGGCAATTGTGGGAGAGGGGCGACTCTAGGGTCCCGGAAGGACCCCAGGCCTACCCGTCATACGGGTGCGTCCTAGCCAAATCATCTGGGGGACGGAGAAGAACATCAGAACAGAAACGAGAGTTGTGAGAAAGAACATCAGAAACAGACACAACAGTTGTGAGGACTATCCCGTGGTGCTCAGCAGGGAGGTACTACAACACACAGGCGCTAGAAGGTAGGCACTGATTTCCACCTGCAAAGGAAACTCTGGATGTGCCTTCGGACCGGCCGGTCTCAGCCAGCCCTATTAGCAGTGCTCTGGATTGCGGATCCTGAAGCCTACAGTAAAGAGGTAAAGAGACTGCAACCCTGTGTCCTCGTTATTCATCGCACCTTGCACCACGCACCGGCGTTACACCTTTCATTGGACGCCCCTTAGCAGGGTCACGGACCGGGTCTAGCCACCGTGACAACCCCAGGAGCGAGACAGAGAGGCCCGGTACGGAGTACGCCGCGGCCCTGCGCCTGGGGGCGCTCCATATACACCCGTATACCCCCAGCTTCGGTCACAGACACCTGTGTGTACACTGTATACACCCAGTTTTAGTCACAGACCCCTCTGTGTGCGCTGTATACACCCGTATACCCCCAGCTTCGGTCACAGCCCCCCTCTGTATACACCGGTATACCCCCAGCTTCGGTCACAGACCCCTGTATACACCAGCTTCTGTCACAGACCCCTCTGTGTACTCTGTATACACCCGTATACTCCCAGTTTCGGTCACAGACCCCTCTGTGTACCCTGTATACACCCGTTTAGCCCCAGCTTCTGTCACAGCCCCCCTCTGTATACACCCGTATACCCCCAGCTTCGGTCACAGACCCCTGTATACACCAGCTTCTGTCACAGACCCCTCTGTGTACTATGTATACACCCGTATCCTCCCAGTTTCGGTCGCAGACCCCTCCATGTACACTGTATACCCCAGCTTCTGTCACAGACCCTTCTGTGTACTCTGTATACACCCGTATACCCCCAGCTTCGGTCAAAGACCCCCCGGCTCTCTCACACTGTAGAACTGACCTCGGACACACACAGTAAAACTGCGGCCGTCGGTCTCTCGTCTCTCACACATATATTGATAACCTAAGATGTAGTCAGACGAACCCTCCTACAAAACGTGAGAACAAAGTCATTACTACAGGACTGTATAAGAAAGGGATTTATTCTACAAGAAACGCTGGGGCCACAAATGAGAGAATCCGGGCCCTGTGGCTGGATACTCCGGGCCCCCAGCGTGTTAGGACTAGATGGGGTCTTTGTCCCTGGAGCTTCTCTCCTCGGTATAATGAGACTCTGACCTCGGTCATATAAAGAGGGTTGGAGTAAAGTAGAAACGGCCTGAACATGAGACCTTGTCTGATCTCTGTGTCCTGTGTAAGAACTATGGAGATAGTGATATTCTTCTGTATAATGGGGCGTGGCGCTGGGCCTGAATATGAGACCTTGTCTGATCTCTGTGTCCTGTGTAAGAACTATAGAGATAGCGCTATTCCCCTGAATAATGGGGCATGGCGCTGGGGCCTGAATATGAGACCTTGTCTGATCTCTGTGTCCTGTGTAAGAACTATAGAGATAGCGCTATTCCCCTGAATAATGGGGCATGGTGCTGGGGCCTGAATATGAGACCTTGTCTGATCTCTGTGTCCTGTGTAAGAACTATGGAGATTGCGCTATTCTTGTTATTTATGACCTTGTTTACTCAGGCTTGTTTGTATGCATCTGGTCCACCCTTAATTCTCTGACCAAGATGAGCAGAGACCACTCCTCTCTGCTTCACACCTGAACACACTTAGTTGTACATATATTGCATAGCTAAAGTCTGCATGACTCAAGGGTACTGTCACACCCTGCAATTTTCGTCGCTACGACGGCACGATCCGTGACGTCGCAGCGTCGTATGAGTATCGCTCCAGCGTCGTAGACTGCGGTCACACTTTGCAATCACGGCGCTGGAGCGATGCCGAGGTTCGCTGGTA
Source organism: Ranitomeya variabilis (assembly GCF_051348905.1). NCBI lineage: Eukaryota > Metazoa > Chordata > Amphibia > Anura > Dendrobatidae > Ranitomeya > Ranitomeya variabilis. The sequence continues at coordinate 702,198,596 of NC_135235.1, read as the reverse complement.
ACCAGGGTAAACATCGGGTTACTAAGCGCAGGGCCGCGCTTAGTAACCCGATGTTTACCGTGGTTACCAGCGTAAAAGTAAAAAACAAACAAACCGTACATACTCACCATCTGATGTCTGTCAGGTCCCTTGCAGTCTGCTTCCCGCTCTGACTGAGTGCAGCCGTACAGTGAGAGCAGAGCTGTGATCTGCTCTCACTTTCCGGCCGGCGCTGTGATCTGCTCTCACTTTCCGGCCGGCGCTCACAGTCAGAGCGGGAAGCAGACTGCAAGGGACCTGACAGACATCAGATGGTGAGTATGTACGGTTTGTTTTTTTTTACTTTTACGCTGGTAACCACGGTAAACATCGGGTTACTAAGCGCGGCCCTGCGCTTAGTAACCCGATGTTTACCCTGGTTACCAGCGAACGCATCGCTGGATCGCTGTCACACACAACGATCCAGCGATGACAGCGGGAGATCCAGCGACGAAAGAAAGTTTCAAACGATCTGCTACGACGTACGATTCTCAGCAGGGTCCCTGATCGCTGCTGTGTGTCAGACACTGCGATATCGTAACGATATCGCTAGAACGTCACGAATCGTACCGTCGTAGCGATCGTAATTGCACTGTGTGACAGTACCCTTAGTCTGCAGTGTGATTCCTAGAAGTGTGTTTTAAATGTGTGAAGATAACAGTAGAATTAAAACCTGAATTGGAACTGAAGGTAACTGGACACAGTCACTGTAAACAATGTTTCTGTTTATTTTCACTCTCACCCCTATAATCCTTCACTTTATCCTACCTCCCCTAATCCCCACACCAAGTAAGGAACTGTTTATCTCTGCTTCAATTCTCCCCATCCATCTCACCTCCTCCTCAGAACTGTTCCTTAACATACAATCCTCTGTCTCCAAGCACAGACAGCCCCCTCATGCTGTCATGTCGGACGCTGTTCAGACCAGGTCGTTCAACAGACAGCGGTAATTCCGCTTTTGACCACTATGCGCTCATTGGCGTCGGATTGATTTTATCTAGCTGGTCCGGGGTTAATTTACCTGATGCTCGGATTGGAAGCTGGGTCACACCCACTGCCTTTAAATAGTTCTCCTGAACATTGGGCGTCGCCGATTATAGCTTCTGTCTTGTGCGTTGTTATCTCTTTCTGGAGTGGTGAGCTAGTAGTTGGAGTATCGTTGCTGGTGGTGTATTTCCCTTTGTCTTATTTACTCCTTCCTATATTTGTATTTATTTTGCCCTGGGCATTTATAGTGTATTCCTGAGTGACTGCGGCGTGGTGTATATTTTCCGTTATCCTTGTCTGTTCTAACTGTGGGTATTGGTGTATGATCTTTTTACTGGGTGGAGGGCGGTGGTTTCAGCCTAGGGTTGAAACAGGAGACAGGGCGAGGGTCGAGGCCTAGACATGCACACCATCAGTGTAAACTCTAGGTAGAGGGTCAGTCAGGATTTCCCTAGTCTGAGGGAAATTGCAGGGGCCCGGGTTATTAGCTCTTGCTCACCTACTCTCCCCGTGACATTATAATCGGCCTTTAAAACAAAAAAAAGGGGTTTCCTTTTTTTTTGTCTTGTCATGGATCCCATGACTTCCATAACCCTCCAGTTGGAGGCGCTGTCCCTACAGGTCACTGAGTTGAGGGGGGCAGTGCAGCAACAAGGACTAGCAGTATCTAATGTGCAAGCTGGAGCGACAGGTAGAGTTGCTGAGCCTAAGTTTCCTTTGCCTGAAAAATTTGCTGGGGAACGCAGTAAATTTGTTTCTTTTCGTGAAGCTTGCAAACTATATTTCCGTATGCGCCCGATCTCCTCTGGTAATGAGGCTCAGCGTGTGTGCCTGGTGTTGTCATTGTTAAACGGGGATCCTCAAGCATGGGCGTTTTCTTTGCCATCTGATTCTGCTGCATTTGACTCTGTGGAGAGTTTTTTTTTCCTTTCGTGGAAATATTTACGATGAGCCAGACAGAATGGCTCTAGCAGAATCTAAGATATGCACTATTCGCCAGGGGGAGCGAGTAGCAGAGGATTACTGTTCTGAATTCTGCCGCTGGGCGATCGATACACAGTGGAATGATCCAGCGCTGCGGAGTCAGCTTATTCATGGGGTTTCTGGAAGGGTTAAAAAAGCCCTTCTGATGTACGAGACTCCTACTTCTCTAGATTCTGCTATGAGTCTGGTTGTCCGCATTGATTGCCGTTTGCGTCAGGGGGAGCATGAGACACCGCCTGTGGGAGAGGGTTTAGGTTCACGTGTGGTTGCTGCAGGTGAGCCCATGGAGCCTATGCAAATCGCAGGGGTGTCACATGTGAAGCGTCGAGCCCCTGAGCTCAGGAAGCAGGGAGCCTGTTTTTACTGCGGTAAGACTGGTCATTTTATTAACATCTGTCCTCTACTGTCTAAGAAAAACGCAACGGCGGAAAGCTTCTAAGCTCAGAGGGTGTGGAGGAGACCAATCTGAGCTTATGTATATCCTCCATGGTGGTTTCTCAATGCATGCTTCCTGCTAAGGTTATAATCGCTGGCAGTGAGCTGCCAATTACTGTGTTTGTGGATAGTGGTTCAGCCACAAATCTCATTGATGAGGAGTTTGCGCGCACAGCAGGTTTTAGGATTGAAAAACTGCCTCATCCTATCCGCGTGGTCACCATCAATACTGCACCTCTCTCACAGGGGGAAATTACTGAATTTGTGGCTGAGGTGAAACTCCACATTGGGGTTCTACATTCCGAGCAGGTTACATGTAAGGTGCTCAGCAATCTTCCTGCTCAGGTGGTTTTGGGTTTTCCATGGTTGTCTATGCACAACCCGGTAATTGACTGGAAAACTCAGGACATAATTCAGTGGAGCGAATTCTGCCAGGAGAATTGCCTGGCCACATGTGTGTCTGCTGTGACTTCAAGCGTTCCGGAGTCACTTCTGGATTTTGTGGATGTGTTCTCTGAGAAGGGTTGTTCAGAGTTGCCGCCACATCGCCCCTATGACTGTACTATCAGATTTAAACCAGGGGCCAAATTGCCTAAAGCAAGGATGTTTAACATCTCCGGTCCGGAAAGACAAGCATTAAAGAATTACATTGCTGAAAGTTTGAGCAAAGGGCACATCAGGCCTTCATCCTCGCCTGTGGCAGCAGGGTTCTTCTTTGTGAAGAAGAAAGATGGTGGATTACGCCCGTGTTTGGATTTCAGGGAATTGAACCAGATTACAGTTCGTGATCCATACCCTATGCCACTAATACCAGATTTGTTCAACCAGGTGGCAGGTGCTAAGTGGTTTACCAAGCTTGACCTCAGGGGGGCGTACAACCCAGAGTCCGTCAAGGTGATGAGTGGAAGACGGCTTTTAATACCCCTGAGGGTCATTTTGAAAATTTGGTGATGCCATTTGGGTTGACTAACGCACCTGCAGTGTTCCAACATTTCATTAATGATGTGTTTTCGCATGTTTTGGGGAAATTCGTTATCGTGTACCTAGATGACATTCTCATATATTCTTGCGACCGTGATACTCATTTAGATCATGTCAGGCAGGTGTTACAGCTTCTCAGAGAGAATAAGCTGTATGCTAAACTTGAGAAATGTGTATTTTCTGTTCAAGAGTTGCCTTTCTTGGGTTATATTGTGTCTGCTTCTGGTTTTAAAATGGACGCCGCTAAGGTGCAAGTGGTGCTGCATTGGGAACGGCCTGATAACCTGAAAGCACTTCAGCGGTTCCTTGGGTTTTCTAACTACTATAGGAAATTTGTCAAGGATTTTTCCATCATTGCTAAACCGCTTACTGACATGACTAAAAAGGGTACCAATTTCTCCGTTTGGCCTGAGGCTGCTGTGCGCGCATTTGAATTTCTTAAGAACAGTTTTGTTTCAGCCCCCATTCTTGTGCAGCCAGACGTATCAAAACCTTTTGTTGTGGAAGTCAATGCGTTTGAGGTTGGTGTGGGGGCAGTACTATATCAAGGCTCATCTTTGAGTGATTTGCGTCCATGCGCCTATTTCTCCAAGAAACTGTCGTCCGCCGAACGTAACTACGATATCGGCAACAGGGAGTTGTTGGCAATCAAGTTGGCCTTTGAGGAATGGCGACACTTCTTGGAGGGGGTCGGTTCATCAGGTTACTGTTATTACCGATCATAAGAATTTGCTTTATTTGGAGTCTGCCAAGCGTCTGTCCCCCAGGCAGGCTCGCTGGGCATTGTTTTTCACGCGGTTCAATTTTGTTGTCACTTACAGACCGGGGTCTAAAAACACTAAGGCGGATGCTCTGTCCAGGTGTTTTCCGGGGGGAGAACCTCGGGAGGATCCAGTACCCATCCTCCAAAAGGGTGTTGTGGTTTCGGCTCTCACTACCGAGGTTGAGGCTGAGATTGCCGAGGCTCAGGAGGAGGTACCATCTGAGCTTCCCATCAACAAATCTTTTGTTCCGCTTCATCTCCGCTTAAAGGTTTTGGCGGAGCATCATGATGCTGTCCTGGCTGGCCACCCAGGGGTTAGAGGTACCTTGGAGTTGGTGTCACGTCGGTTTTGGTGGCCCAAGATGCGACAGGACGTGGTCTCATACGTGTCAGCTTGTACCACGTGCGCTAGAGCTAAGACGCCCCGCTCCCGTCCTGTTGGCACACTACTTCCTCTTGAGGTGCCTAGTAAGCCATGGACGGAAAGCTCCATGGATTTCATCACTGATTTGCCCTCCTCAGCTGGGAACACGGTCATCTTGGTGATTGTTGATCGGTTTTCAAAAATGTTGCACTTTGTGTCTTTGCCTTCGTTGCCTAACGCTAAGATTCTGGCTCAGGTATTTGTGCAGGAGGTGGTCAGACTCCATGGGGTTCTGTCTGACATCATGTCTGATAGGGGTACTCAGTTTGTGGCAAAATTTTGGAAAGCACTTTGCTCACGGCTGGGGATCAAGTTGTCTCATTCTTCGGCGTTTCATCCTCAGTCAAATGGTCAGACTGAGCGTATGAACCAAAATTTGGAACAGTACTTACGCTGCTTTGTCTCTGATAACCAGGAGAAGTGGTCTACCTTTCTTCCTTTGGCTGAGTTTGCCATCAATAATTTGTGTTTGTGTTTTTTTGTGTTTACGGGCTACATCCTCAATTTTGTACTTTGAGTCAGAGGGGCTCTTCTGGCGTTCAGGACGAGGACCAGTTAGGAGCACAATTGTCATCAGTCTGGAGGAGAGTTAAACAGCGCCTGTTGAGTGTGGGTGCTAGGTACAAACGTGTGGCTGACAGTAGGCGTGTGCCAGGTCCAGACCTGAGTGTGGATGACTGGGTGTGGTAATCCACAAAAAACATTAGACTCAAAATACCATCCCTTAAATTGGGTCCACGGTTTATTGGTCCATTTAGGGTCACCGCCGTCATTAACCCAGTAGCGTACCGATTGGAGCTTCCTACGGTGTATAAGATACACAACGTGTTCCACAGGTCTCTTTTAAAGAAGGTGGTGGGTTCTGTGGACGCGGCGCCTATGCCACCTCCAGTCTTGGTGGATGGTAATTTGGAATTTGAAGTCTCCAAGGTGGTTGACTCTCGTGTAGTGCGCCGCACTTTACAGTACTTGGTACACTGGCGTGGTTATGGGCCTGAGGAGAGGTCCTGGGTACCAGCCTCGGACATTCATGCGGATCGGCTGGTCAGGTTTTTTCACCGTCGCCATCCGGACAAACCGGGTCCTATAAGCCGTGAGGGCCCTGGGGTCCCTCGTAGAAGGCGGGGTACTGTCATATCAGATGCTGTTCAGACCAGGTCGTTCGACAGACAGCGGTAATTCCGCTTTTGACCACTATGTGCTCATTGGCTTCGGCTTTATTTTATCTAGCTGGTCCGGAGTTAATTTACCTGATGCTCGGATTGGAAGCTGGGCCATGCCCATTGCCTTTAAATAGTTCTCCTGAACATTGGTGGTCGCCGATTATAGCTTCTGTCTTGTGCGTTGTTATCTCGGTCTGGAGTGGTGAGCTAGTAGTTGGAGTATCGTTGCTGGTGGTGTATTTCCCTTTGTCTTATTTACTCCTTCCTATATTTGTATTTATTTTGCCCTGCCCATTTATAGTGTATTCCTGAGTGACTGCGGTGTGGTGTATATTTTCCGTTATCCTTGTCTGTTCTAACTGTGGGTATTGGTGTATGATCTTTTCACTGGGTGGAGGGCGGTAGTTTCAGCCTAGGGTTGAAACAGGAGACAGGGCGAGGGTCGAGGCCTAGACATGCACACCATCAGTGTAAACTCTAGGTAGAGGGTCAGTCAGGATTTCCCTAGTCTGAGGGAAATTGCACGGGCCCGGGTTATTAGCTCTTGCCCACCTAGTCTCCCCGTGACACATGTCGTCTCCTGCTCCCACCTGCTAACACTTTCTCTGCTCCTTCTCACTGCTGGTGATATCTCTCCAAATCCTGGTCCTCCTCACCACATTCCCACAGTCATTTCTACCTCCCATCCACATTCTATCACAAATTTCCATAACCTCTCTAACCTTATACCCATTCGCCCAACCCCCACTTCCCCAGTCCCACTAACAGGAGCTCTGTGGAACGCTCGCTCTGTCTGCAACTTGCTTTCCTACATCCGTGATCTCTTTGTTACTACCAAACTTTCCTTCCTCGCCATCACCGAAACCTGGCTCACCCCTTCCGACACAGCCTCCCCTGCTGCACTCTCTTACGGTGGCTTCCACCCTTCTCACACACCCCGCTGCAGCAGCAAACATGGCGGAGGAGTTGGTCTTCTCGTGTCAGATAACTGCTCCTTCACCCCAATCCCACATCCACCCTCTGATACCCTCCCTTCCTTTGAGGTGCACTCTGTGAGCATCTACTCCCCCTCCAATCTCCAATTGGCTGTCATTTACCGCCCCCCAGGGCCAGCCACCACCTTCTTTGACCACTTCACCACCTGGCTACTTCATTTCCTTTCCGCAGACATCCCCACTATCATCATGGGCGACTTCAACATCCCCATTGACACTTCCCTCTCAGCTGCCACTAAACTTCTATCTCTCACGCAGAAATCTTAAACATCTTGACCTACATTCATTCTCTGAATCCCTCCTCCCTCTCACAGACATAAGTTCTTTACACAATGCGGATGACGTTGCCGCTCTATATAACACCACAATAGCTGTAGCTCTGGAATCTGCTGCCCCACTTACACATACCAAAGCTCGCAAAATCAACCGACAGCCCTGGCACACCAGCCTGACCAAAGAACTGAGGCGAGCTTCCAGGGCTGCTGAGCGCAGATGGAAAAGATCCCACTCCAACGAGCACTTCATCGCATTCAAACAGTCCCTCACTACTTTCAAGACCACACTCGCCACAGCTAAACAAACCTACTTCTCATCTCTCATATCCTCCCTGTCTCACAACCCTAAACAGTTATTCAATACTTTCAATTCTCTCCTCCGCCCCCCAGCACCTCCTCCCTCTCCACTTATCTCAGCTGAAGACTTTGCCTGATTTTTCAAGCAGAAGATTGATAACATCAGAGACAGTTTGGGTCAACAACCCCCAGAGCCCTTCCTCCCAACTTCCCAGCCCTCCACCTCCAAAACCAACTTCTCCACCATTACAGAAGATCAACTCTCCACTCTACTCTCAAGATCGCATCTCACCACCTGTGCACTTGACCCGCTCCCATCCCACTTCATCCCAACCCTAACCCATCTCTTCAACCTATCACTAACAACTGGTGTTTTCCCCTCAAGCTTTAAACATGCCTCAATCACACCTATCCTCAAAAGCCTTCTCCTTACCCATCCTCTGTATCTAGCTATCGCCCTATATCACTTCTCCCTTATGCCTCCAAACTACTGGAACAACACGTCTACCTTGAACTGTCCTCCCATCTCTCTTCTTGCTCCCTCTTTGACTGCTTACAATCTGGCTTCCGGTCACACCACTCCACTGAAACTGCCCTAACTAAGGTCACCAATGACCTCTTAACCGCCAAGAGCAAGCGACACCGACACTACTCTGTCCTCCTCCTCGACCTGTCGGCTGCCTTTGACACAGTGGACCATTCCCTATTATTACAGACCCTCTCACCCCTTGGCATCACAGATTTGGCCCTATCCTGGATCTCATCATACCTAACAGACCGGACATTCAGCGTCTCCCACTCACACACCACCTCCTCACCTCGCCCCCTGTCGGAGTCCCACAAGGTTCAGTCCTTGGGCCCCTGCTCTTCTCCATTTACACCTTTGGCCTGGGTCAGCTCATAGAATTTCATGGCTTCCAGTATCACCTCTATGCTGATGACACACAGATCTACATCTCTGGACCAGATATCACCTCCCTACTAACCAGAATCCCTCAATGTCTGTCCACTATTTCATCCTTCTTCTCCGCTAGATTTCTGAAACTTAACATGGACAAAACAGAATTCATCATCTTTCCCCCATCTCACGCGACCCCCCAATGAACCTATCCATTACAGTGCATGGCTGCCCACTCTCCCCAGTCCCACAAGCTCGCTGCCTCGGGGTAATCCTTGACGCTGATCTCTCCTTCAAACCACATATCCAAGCCCTTTCCACTTCCTGCCGACTTCAACTCAAAAATATTTCACGAATCCGTACATTCCTCAACCAAGAATCTGCATGCCCTCATCATCTCTCGCCTTGACTACTGCAACCTCCTGCTCTGTGGCCTCCCCTCTAACACTCTCGCACCCCTCCAATCTATTCTAAACTCTGCTGCCCGACTAATCCACCTGTCCCCCTGCTATTCCCCGGCCTCTCCCCTCTGTCAATCCCTTCACTGGCTCCCCATTGCCCAGAGACTCCAGTACAAAACCCTAACCATGACATACAAAGCCATCCACAACCTGTCTCCTCCATACATCTGTGACCTCGTCTCCCGTTACTTACTTACACGCAACCTCCGATCCTCACAAGATCTCCTTCTCTACTCCCCTCTTATCTCCTCTTCCCACAATCGTATACAAGATTTCTCTCGCGTATCACCCCTACTCTGGAACCCTCTACCACAACACATCAGACTCTCGCCTACCATCGAAACCTTCAAAAAGAGCCTGAAGACCCACCTCTTCCGACAAGCCTACAACCTGCAGTAACCACCGATCAACCAAACCGCTGCATGACCAGCTCTATCCTCACCTACTGTATTCTCACCCATCCCTTGTAGATTGTGAGCCTTCGCGGGCAGGGTCCTCTCTCCTCCTGTACCAGTTATGACTTGTATTGTTTAAGAATATTGTACTTGTTTTTATTATGCATACCCCTCCTCACATGTAAAGCGCCATGGAATAAATGGAGCTATAACAATAAATAATAATAATTCTTCTGTATAATGGGGCATGGCGCTGGGGCCTGACTATGAGACCTTGTCTGATCTCTGTGTCCTGTGTAAGAACTATGGAGATCGCTCTATTCTTCTGTATAATGGGGCATGGCACTGGGGCCTGAATATGAAAACTATGGAGATCGCGCTTTACTGTTAGGGAGATGAACAGATACAAGCTGAGCGACGTTGTGAAGTTATACCTGAGACAAAAAGATTTTGTTTTGAATTTGCAAAAATTTTTCCAGCAAAACAGTTAGTAAACCTTTATAAAACAGCCTTATAAAGAATGTCAAGTGCGGAATATCAGGGTGTAATAAGAGCAGAGAAGATACCAGTTGGTGGCACAAAAGGAGATTTACTTCCCTCAGTGTTAATAAAGAAGCTATTGTAATGGTTGGACGGGACTTTCTAAGCCGAGATATAATTATTCAGAGACGTAGAGAACATATTCAGCTTATTACAGAAACACATAGATCATATGATGCTCTGCAATATCCTATAATATTGTGGAATGGCCAAGATGGCGATCACTATAATCTAACAGACTGATCCCAACACTGCGAGGCCGACCAATAAACCAACCAATAAACATATCAGCTATGGACTTCTACGCCTACCAAATAATGACCAGACAACAATGGAGGTAACTTTCTCATCAATGTGTAGTAGATCTGTATGCCAAGGTGGAGAGCGAGCGTCTTCTGTACGTACAGCTGAACCAACAAACACTTACAGGGAGGCCATGCCAAAAGCGTGGTCTGATGGAGGATGGTCCACACTGGGACCTGACATTGCAGGAGGCGTCCCTCACTCGCTTTCCACCTCATCTTCTAACCTGCTCCCTATAATACCTACAACCTGTGCACCTTCCAATCCCCGGGCTCTGTGGGACAAATACACAGAATATCCTAGAGGAGATATCCATAGAGAGCACAGGAGAGGTCATCCGGACTTAGATATAAATGTCACTGCCGACAGATCCACCACAGTCCTCCTGACTCTAGAAGAAAGGAGCCAATGTGTCAGTAGTGACCCTCTAATAGCATCAGGTCACCGGCACCAGCTCCACCAGCCTGTGTGTTATGGGAGAGATAATCTGGGAGAGAAAAGCCAGGATTTGGGGAAGATGAGGGGATTTGTCCCAGTAAATAAGCCTCTTCTGGTTGATGACCACAGATCGGGGGATTTGGCAATTATGGCTCAGATTCCAGGTGGGAATGGGAGACTGTTCTCCTTGATGCCCCAGGAGGTTCCGGTAAAACATTCTTATTAATTTGCTGCTCTCAGAAATTCCCTCCATCAATAACATTGCTCCGGCTGCTGCATCGTCTGGGGTTGTGGCCGCTCTCTAAGTCTACGTTCACATTAGCGTTCGGCGCCGCAGCGTCGGGCGCCGCAGCGTCGCCGCATGCGTCATGCGCCCCTATATTTAAAATGGGGGCGCATGGACATGCGTTGTGCTGCGTTTTGCGACGCATGCGTTTTTTTGGCCGCAAGCCTTGGGCGCAGATAACGCAACAAGTTGCATTTTTTGTGCGTCCAACTTTCGGCAAAAAAGGACGCATGCGTTTTAGCATGCGTTTTTGTTTGCGTTGTGCGTTGCGTCGCCGACGCTGCGGCGCACAACGCAAATGTGAACGTAGCCTAACGTTGCTAAAAGTAGAGCAGTTCCCCCCATTAAGTGATTGCATCCCCCCAGATCTTTCATAGACCTTAGTGATATTACAGACGGGAGATTCCAAGAGCGCTAGATTCAGGGGTAATCCTAGTGCTGACTGAGCCGTGCGCCTCCATTACCTGTTCTTACAATTTACATTTTACTCAAAAATATACCTATAAAGAGAAAAATCAGACAAACTGGACATTTTGCAGTGGTCTCTTAATTTTTGCCAGGGCTGTAAGTATAATTACAACTGTGATTTGTCAAAAATCACAGCTGACGTCAAGCCCAGGGTTAGTAATAGAGAGGTGTCTATGAAACACCCTGTTTCCTAACACTGTAAGTAAAAATAAAGAAACACAGATTAAAAACATGTAATTAAAATATAAAAACAGACACCCTCTTTCACCCATTTACCAAAAAAAAACACCTGCAGGTTCAATGAGATCCACAAGGTCCAGCGTAATCCACTTCAAGGTCCCAAGATGATCCCCTGCTCTATACATACAGCATCATGTGCGGTCATTATACAATATGGAGCGTATTGTGTGTTCATTATACAGTATGGAGCACTGTGTGGCCATATTTTTTTGTTTATAATTATTGTATATGAAACAGTGTGATCAGCAGTGCTAAATGGGTGTGGTTGGGATGTGGATATGGGTGTGACTAATTATGAATGGGTGTGGTCAGAGGCGTGGCCTAAAATTTGCCGCAAACTTTGTCCCTCTTTCCCGTCTTCAAAAGTTGGGAGGTATGCATGCGGCGATGCTGCGGCGCCGACCGCAAATGTGAACGTAGCCTTAAAAGGAGCAGCACCAGCAGAGGAGCTGAATACTTGTCACTTGTCAGCACAGCAGAGTCCTGCATACACTGAGGCCCCTGATCATGTGACCCCTGACTCCTCCCCTCCTGTGACCTCATCACAGGTCCTGTGAGCACAGAGCAGCAATATATGTGGAGTGCGGCTCTTCGGGTGGAGGTAGGTGCTGGAGATTCCTCATTACTGGGCGCAGGGGACATTAACCCCTTCAGCACTGAGGAGACTCTTTTGGGGTCTCTGTGTGGTGTGAACAGTGACATAACAGTAGAGGTGTAGCTAGGGTTGATTACAGCTGGGTGACGCCCCCTAATAGTGGAGGGTTGTGGCTAAATCCCAGTCGGCTAAAGGCCCAGGTCCTTCTGTGCACTGGGATTTAGCTTTCTCACACAGAGTGGGCTATTTCCTGGTTGCAGAGGGACCAGGTCCTTTAGCCGACTTGGATTTCGCCTGCTCTATATAAGAATGCTAAATCCCAGTAGATAGAAGGACCCTTATTGTATATAGATATATATGAATCCTGTCATGTGATTTTTTGCAGTAATATTGAGCCGCAGACTAGATCTGACATCTGATTACACATTTATTTATATGTAAAAATTATACGCAAGAATTTTCCCCTTAATCCCAGTGTGTACAATATTCTGCGCCAATCTCATCCTCGTCCCGTTTTATTTACTGGTGATCATTTTTGTAGATCACACAACCACAGATTTTTTTCTATGCATGCACCTAGGAGTGGTTTAACCCCTTCCCGACCTTTGACGCATACGCTGCGTCATGAAAGTCTGTGCCAATCCGACCTATGACGCAGCGTATGCGTCATGGAATGATCGCGTCCCTGCAGATCAGGTGAAAGGGTTAACTCCAATCTCACCCGATCTGCAGAGACAGGGGGAGTGGTGCTTCAGCCCAGGGGGGGTGGCTTCACCCCCCGTGGCTACGATCACTCTGATTGGCTGTTGAAAGTGAAACTGCCAATCAGAGCGATTTGTAATATTTCACCTAAAAAACTGGTGAAATATTACAATCCAGCCATGGCCGATGCTGCAATATCATCGGCCATGGCTGGAAATACTGAAGTGACCCCCCCCCACACCCACCGATCGCCCCCCCAGTCCACCGTTATGGGGTCCGGTCCCCTCCGTCCGCCTGCCGGCTCCCCCGTCCTCCTGTCCGCTCCCTCCTTGTTTGGATTCACCCCCCCTGTGCTCCGATTACCCCCCCTGTGCTCCGATCCACCCCCCCACCACCCCTTCATACTTACCGATCCTCCCGGTGTCCGTACGTCTCCTCGCTGGGCGCCGCCATCTTCCAAAATGGCGGGCGCATGCTCAGTGCGCCCGCCGAATCTGCCAGCCGGCAGATTCCTTACAAGTACATTTTGATCGCTGTGGTAGGTTCTATCACAGCGATCAAAATAAAAAAATAATAAATAAACCCCCCCCTTTATCACCCCCATAGGTAGGGACAATAATAAAATAAAGAATTTTTTTTTTTTTTTTTTTTTCGTTTTCCACTAGGGTTAGGGTTAGAACTAGGGTTAGAACTAGGGGTAGGGTTAGGGGTAGGGTTAGGGTTACGGGTAGGGTTAGGGGTAGGGGTAGGGTTAGGGTTATGGCATGTGCACACAGTGCGGCTTTGGCTGCGGATGCGCAGCGGATTGCCGCGGATCCGCAGCGGATTGGCCGCGGATCCGCAGCGGATTGGCCGCTGCGAATTCGTAGCAGTTTTCCATCAGGTTTACAGTACCATGTACACCTATGGAAAACCAAATCCACTGTGCCCATGGTGCGGAAAATTCCGTGCAGAAACGCTGCGTTGTATTTTCCGCAGCATGTCAATTCTTTGTGCGGATTCCGCAGCGTTTTACACCTGTTCCTCAATAGGAATCCGCAGGTAAAATCCGCACAAAAAAACACTGGAAATCTGCTGTAAATCTGCAGGTAAAACGCAGTGCCTTTTACCTGCAGATTTTTCAAAAATCGTGCGGAAAAATCTCACACGAATCCGCAACGTGGGCACATAGCCTTAGGGTTAGGGTTGGAATTAGAGTTAGGGTTTGAAATAGGGCTAGGGTTGGAAATAGGGTTAAGATTAGGCTTGTGGTTAGGGTTACGGATAGGGTTAGGGGTGTGTTGGGGTTACAGTTGTGGTTAGGGTTGGGATTAGGGTTAGGGTTGGGATTAGGGTTAGGGTTGGAATTAGGGTTACGGGTGTGTTGCGGTTAGGGTTGTGGTTAGGGGTGTGTTGGGGATAGGGTTGTGAATAGGGTTAGGGCTACAGTTGGGATTAGGATTAGGGGTGTGTTGGGGTTAGTGTTGAAGTTAGAATTGAGGGGTTTCCACTGTTTAGGCACATCAGGGGTCTCCAAACGCAACATGGCGCCATCATTGATTCCAGCCAATCTTGCGTTCAAAAAGTCAAATGGTGCTCCCTCCCTTCCAAGCCCCAACGTGCGCCCAAACAGTGGTTTACCCCCACATTTGGGGTACCAGCGTACTCAGGACAAACTGGGCAACAACTGTTGGGGTCCAATTTCTCCTGTTACCCTTGCAAAAATAAAACATTACTTGCTAAAACATAATTTTTGAGGAAAGAACAATTATTTTTTATTTTCACGGCTCTGCGTTATAAACTTCTGTGAAGCACTTGGGGGTTGAAAGTGCTCACCACACATCTAGATAAGTTCCTTGGGGGGTTTAGTTTCCAAAATGGGGTCACTTGTGGGGTGTTTCTACTGTTTAGGCATATCAGGGGCTCTGCAAATGCAACGTGACGCCCGCAGACCATTCCATCAAAGTCTGCATTTCAAATGCCACTACTTCCCTTCCGAGCCCCGGCATATGCCCAAACAGTGGTCTACCCCCACATATGGAGTATCAGCGTACTCACAACAAACTGGGCAACAAATATTGGGGTCCAATTTCTCCTGTTACCCTTGTGAAAATAAAAAATTGCTTGCTAAAGCATCTTTTTTGAGGAAAGAAAAATGATTTTTTATTTTCACGGCTCTGCGTTGTAAACTTCTGTGAAGCACTTGGGGGTTGAACGTGCTCATCACACATCTAGATAAGTTCCTTGAGGGGTCTAGTTTCCAAAATGGGGTCACTTGTGGGGTGTTTCTACTGTTTAGGCATATCAGGGGCTCTGCAAATGTAACGTGACGCCCGCAGACCATTCCATCAAAGTCTGCATTTCAAATGCCACTACTTCCCTTCCTAGCCCCGGCATATGCCCAAACAGTGGTCTACCCCCACATATGGGGTATCAGCGTACTCACAACAAACTGGGCAACAAATACTGGGGTCCAATTTCTCCTGTTACCCTTGTGAAAATAAAAAATTGCTTGATAAAACATCTTTTTTGAGGAAAGAAAAATGATTTTTTATTTTCATGGCTCTGCGTTGTAAACTTCTGTGAAGCACTTGGGGTTGAATGTGCTCACCACACATTTAGATAAGTTCCTTGGGGGGTCTAGTTTCCAAAATGGGGTCAATTGTGGGGGGTTTCTACTGTTTAGGCATATCAGGGGCTCTGCACACGTAACATGATGCCCGCAGACCATTCCATCAAAGTCTGCATTCCAAAACGTCACTACTTCCATTCTGAGCCCCGGCATATGCCCAAACAGTGGTTTACCCCCACATATGGGGTATCAGCGTACTCAGAAGAAACTGGACAACAACTTTTGGGGTCCAATTTCTCCTGTTACCCTTGGGAAAATAAAAAATTGTGGGCTAAAAAATCATTTTTGAGAAAATAAAAATTATTTTTTATTTTCATGGCTCTGCGTTATAAACTTCTGTGAAGCACTTGGGGGTTCAAAGTGCTCACCACACATCTAGATTAGTTCCTTGGGAGCTCTAGTTTCTAAAATGGGGTCACTTGTGCGGGAACTCTAATGTTTAGGCATACAGGGGCTCTTCAAACGCGACATGGTGTCCGCTAATGATTGGAGCTAATTTTCCATTCAAAAAGCCAAATGGCGTGCCTTCCCTTCCGAGCCCTGCCGTGCGCCCAAACAGTGGTTTACCCTTACATATGGGGTATCATCGTACTCAGGACAAACTGGACAACAACATTTGGGGTCCAATTTCTCCTATTACCCTTGGGAAAATAAAAAATTCTGGGCTAAAAATCATTTTTGAAGAAAGAAAAATTATTTTTTATTTTCATGGCTCTGCGTTATAAACTTCTGTGAAGCACTTGGGGGTTCAAAGTGCTCACCACACATCTAGATTAGTTCCTTGGGAGGTCTAGTTTCCAAAATGGGGTCACTTGTGCGGGAGCTCCAATGTTTAGGCACACAGGGGCTCTCCAAACGCGACATGGTGTCCGCAAATGATTGGAGCTAATTTTCCATTCAAAAAGCCAAATGGCGTGCCTTCCCTTCCGAGCCCTGCCGTGCGCCCAAACAGTGGTTTACCCCCACATATGGGGTATCATCGTACTCACGACAAACTGGACAACAACATTTGAGGTCCAATTTCTCCTATTACCCTTGGGAAAATAAAAAATTCCAGGCTAAAAATCATTTTTGAGGAAAGAAAAATTATTTTTTATTTTCACGGCTCTGCGTTATAAACTTCTGTGAAGCACCTGGGGGTTATAAGTGCTCACTATGCATCTAGATAAGTTCCTTGGAGGGTCTAGTTTCCAAAATGGGGTCACTTGTATGGGAGCTCCAATGTTTAGGCACACAGGGGCTCTCCAAACGCGACATGGTGTCCGCTAACGATTGGAGCTAATTTTCCATTCAAAAAGTCAAATGGCACGCCTCCCCTTCCGAGCCTTGCCGTGCACCCAAACAGTGGTTTACCCCCACATATGAGGTATCGGCGTACTCAGGAGAAATTGCCCAACAAATTTTAGGATCCATTTTATCCTGTTGCCCATGTGAAAATGAAAGAATTGAGGCTAAAAGAAATTTTGTGTGAAAAAAAAGTACTTTTTCATTTTTGCGGATCAATTTGTGAAGTACCTGGTGTTTAAAGTGCTCACTATGCCTCTAGATAAGTTCCTTGGGGGGTCTAGTTTCCAAAATGGGGTCACTTGTGGAGGAGCTCCAATGTTTAGGCACACGGGGGCTTTCCAAACGCGACATGGTGTCCGCTAACGATGGAGATAATTTTTTATTCAAAAAGTCAAATGGCGCTCCTTCCCTTCCGAGCCTTACCATGTGCCCAAACAGTGGTTTACCCCCACATGTGAGGTATTGGTGTACTCAGGAGAAATTGTCCAACAAATTTTAGGATCCATTTTATCCTGTTGCCCATGTGAAAATGAAAAAATTAAGGCTAAAATAATTTTTTTGTGAAAAAAAAGTACTTTTTCATTTTTACGGAACAATTTGTGAAACACCTGGGGGTTTAAAGTGCTCACTATGCCTCTAGATAAGTTCCTTGGGGGGTCTAGTTTCCAAAATGGGGTCACTTGTGGGGGAGCTCCAATGTTTAGGCACACGGGGGCTCTCCAAACGCGACATGGTGTCCGCTAAAGATTGGAGCCAATTTTTCATTCAAAAAGTCAAATGGCGCTCCTTCCCTTCCGAGCCCTGCCGTGCGCCCAAACAGTGGTTTACCACCACATATGAGGTATCAGCGTACTCAGGACAAATTGTACAACAACGTCCATGGTCCAGTTTCTCCTTTTACCCTTGGGAAAATAAAAAAATTGTTGCTAAAAGATCATTTTTGTGACTAAAAAGTTAAATGTTAATTTTTTACTTCCATGTTGCTTCTGCTGCTGTGAAACACCTGAAGGGTTAATAAACTTCTTGAATGTGGTTTTGAGCACCTTGAGGGGTGCAGTTTTTAGAATGGTGTCACTTTTGGGTATTTTCAGCCATATAGAACCCTCAAACTGACTTCAAATGTGAGGTGGTCCCTAAAAAAAATGGTTTTGTAAATTTTGTTGTAAAAATGAGAAATCACTGGTCAAATTTTAACCCTTATAACTTCCTAACAAAAAAAAAATTTGTTTCCAAAATTGTGCTGATGTAAAGTAGACATGTGGGAAATGTTATTTATTAACTATTTTGTGTCACATAACTCTCTGGTTTAACAGAATAAAAATTCAAAATGTGAAAATTGCGAAATTTTCAAAATTTTCGCCAAATTTCCGTTTTTTTCACAAATAAACTCAGAAATTATCGACCTAAATTTACCACTAACATGAAGCCCAATATGTCACGAAAAAACAATCTCAGAATCGCTAGGATCCGTTGAAGCGTTCCAGAGTTATTACCTCATAAAGGGACACTGGTCAGAATTGCAAAAAACGGCAAGGTCATTAAGGCCAAAATAGTCTGGGTCATGAAGGGGTTAACCCTCGGGCGATTTTCCGGTTTTTTTTAAATTTTTTTCCTTCCCATAACTTATTTTTCCATCCACATCGATGTTGGGATTTTTTTTTATTTTGGCAGGAAGTTCTTAACCCCTTAAGCCCGTATGACGTACTATCCCGTCGAGGTGGGGTGGGCCTTAATTCCCGGTGACGGGATAGTACGTCATACGCGATCGGCCGCGCTCACGGGGGGAGCGCGGCCGATCGCGGCCGGGTGTCGGCTGCATATCGCAGCTGACATCCGGCACTATGTGCCAGGAGCGGTCACGGACCGCCCCCGGCACATTAACCCCCGGCACACCGCGATCAAACATGATCGCGGTGTACCGGCGGTACAGGGAAGCATCGCGCAGGGAGAGGGCTCCCTGCGGGCTTCCCTGAGACGATCGGTACAAGGTGATGTACTCACCTCGTACCGAACGTCTTCTCCCTGCAGGCCCCGGATCCAAAATGGCCGAGGGGCTGTATCCGGGTCCTGCAGGGAGCACTTCCGGGTCGGAGCAGGCTGCAGATGAAAGCTGCAGCCTGCTCCGATGAAAGTATGATCGCGGATCTGATAGAGTGCTGTGCACACTATCAGATCTGCGATCTGTGATGTCCCCCCCTGGGACAAAGTAAAAAAGTAAAAAAAAAAATTTCCACATGTGTAAAAAAAAAAAAAAAAAAATTCCTAAATAAATAATAATAAAAAAAAAAATATTATTCCCATAAATACATTTCTTTATCTAAAAAAAACAAACAAAAACAATAAAAGTACACATATTTAGTATCGCCGCGTCCGTAACGACCCAACCTATAAAACTGGCCCACTAGTTAACCCCTTCAGTAAACACCGTAAGAAAAAAAAAAAAAAAACGAGGCAAAAAACAACGCTTTATTACCATACCGCCGAACAAAAAGTGGAATAACACGCGATCAAAAAGACGGATATAAATAACCATGGTACCACTGAAAACGTCATATTGTCCCGCAAAAAACGAGCCGCCATACAGCATCATCAGCAAAAAAATTAAAAAGTTATAGTCCTCAGAATAAAGCGATGCCAAAATAATTATTTTTTCTATAAAATAGTTTTTATCGTATAAAAGCGTCAAAACATAAAAAAATGATATAAATGAGGTATCGCTGTAATCGTACTGACCCGAAGAATAAAACTGCTTTATCAATTTTACCAAACGCGGAACGGTATAAACGCCTCCCCCAAAAGAAATTCATGAATAGCTGGTTTTTGGTCTTTCTGCCTCACAAAAATCGGAATAAAAAGCGATCAAAAACTGTCACGTGTCCGAAAATGTTACCAATAAAAACGTCAACTCGTCCCGCAAAAAACAAGACCTCACATGACTCTGTGGACCAAAATGTGGAAAAATTATAGGTCTCAAAATGTGGAGACGCAAAAACTTTTTTGCTATAAAAAGCGTCTTTTAGTCTGGTTTCACACTTGCGTTTTTATCTGCATGCGTTTTTTAAAAAAACCGCATGTGTGAAAAAATGCATGTAAACGCGGTAAAACGCATGCGTTTTTATAGAAAAACACAACAAAACAAGAAAAAAACAAAAAACCCTAACCCTACCCCTAACCCTACCCCTAACCTGAAATACGTGGCACTGAAATACGTGGCACTGAAATATACGTTTATATACGTATATACGTATATAAGTGCCACGATATTTCAGTGGCCACGTATATAAGTGCCACGTATTTAAGTGCCACGTATTTAAGTGCCACGTATTTAAGTGCCACGTATTTAAGTGCCACGTATTTCAGTGCCACGTATTTCAGTGCCACGTATTTCAGTGCCACGTATTTCAGTGCCACGTATTTCAGTGCCACGTATTTCAGTGCCACGTATTTACGTGCCACGTATTTCAGTGCCACGTATTTCAGTGCCACGTATTTACGTGCCACGTATTTTTCAGTGCCTGAAATACGTGGCACTGAAATACGTGGCACTGAAATTCGTGGCACTGAAATTCGTGGCACTGAAATATCGTGGCACTGAAGTATTTACGTGCCACGTATTTTTCAGTGCCTGAAATACGTGGCACTGAAATACGTGGCACTGAAATACGTGGCACTGAAATATCGTGGCACTGAAATACGTGGCACTGAAATACGTGGCACTGAAATACGTGGCACTGAAATACGTGGCTCTTAAATACGTGGCACTTATATACGTGGCACTTATGACTGTCAGAAAATGTTCAGTAAACGGTTAGGGGTGAGGTTAGGGGTAGGGTTTCAGGTAGAATTGGGGAGCTTCCACTGTTCAGGCACATCAGGGGCTCTCCAAACGCGACATGGCGTCCAATCTCAATTCCAGCCAATTCTGCGTTGAAAAAGTAAAACAGTGCTCCTTCCCTTCCGAGCTCTCCCGTGCGTCCAAAAAGGGGTTTACCCCAACATATGGGGTATCAGCGTACTAGGGACAAATTGAACAACAACTTCTGGGGTCCAAGTTCTCTTGTTATCCTTGGGAAAATAAAAATTTGGGGGGCTAAAAATCATTTTTGTGGGAAAAAAAATATGTTTTATTTTCACGGCTCTGCGTTGTAAACTGTAGTGAAACACTTGGGGGTTCAAAGTTCTCACAACACATCTAGATAAGTTCCTTGGGAGGTCTAGTTTCCAATATGGGGTCACTTGTGGGGGGTTTGTACTGTTTGGGTACATCAGGGGCTCTGCAAATGCAACGTGACGCCTGCAGACCAATCCATTTAAGTCTGCATTCCAAATGGCGCTCCTTCCCTTCCGAGCTCTGTCATGCGCCCAAACAGTGGTTCCCCCCCACATAGGGGGTATCAGCGTACTCAGGACAAATTGGACAACAACTTTTAGGGTCCAATTTATCCTGATACCCTTGTGAAAATACAAAACTGGGGGCTAAATTTCATTTTTGTGAAAAAAAAAAAAAATAATATTTTCACGGCTCTGCGTTATAAACTGTAGTGAAACACTTGGGGGTTCAAAGTTCTCACAACACATCTAGATAAGTTCCTTGGGGGGTCTAGTTTCCAATATGGGGTCACTTGTGGGGGGTTTGTACTGTTTGGGTACATCAGGGGCTCTGCAAATGCAACGTGACGCCTGCAGACCAATCCATTTAAGTCTGCATTCCAAATGGCGCTCCTTCCCTTCCGAGCTCTGTCATGCGCCCAAACAGTGGTTCCCCCCCACATAGGGGGTATCAGCGTACTCAGGACAAATTGGACAACAACTTTTAGGGTCCAATTTATCCTGATACCCTTGTGAAAATACAAAACTGGGGGCTAAATTTCATTTTTGTGAAAAAAAAAAAAAATAATATTTTCACGGCTCTGCGTTATAAACTGTAGTGAAACACTTGGGGGTTCAAAGTTCTCACAACACATCTAGATAAGTTCCTTGGGGGGTCTAGTTTCCAATATGGGGTCACTTGTGGGGGGTTTGTACTGTTTGGGTACATCAGGGGCTCTGCAAATGCAACGTGACGCCTGCAGACCAATCCATTTAAGTCTGCATTCCAAATGGCGCTCCTTCACTTCCGAGCTCTGTCATGCGCCCAAACAGTGGTTCCCCCCCACATAGGGGGTATCAGCGTACTCAGGACAAATTGGACAACAACTTTTATGGTCCAATTTATCCTGATACCCTTGTGAAAATACAAAACTTGGGGGCTAAAAAATCATTTTTGTGAAAAAAAAAATATTTTTATTTTCACGGCTCTGCGTTATAAACTGTAGTGAAACACTTGGGGGTTCAAAGCTCTCAAAACACATCTAGATAAGTTCCTTAGGGGGTCTACTTTCCAAAATGGTGTCACTTGTGGGGGGGTTTAATGTTTAGGCACATCAGGGGCTCTCCAAACGCAACATGGCATCCCATCTTAATTCCAGTCAATTTTGCATTGAAAAGTAAAATAGCGCTCCTTCCCTTCCGAGCTCTGCTATGCGCCCAAACAGTGGTTTACCCCCACATATGGGGTATCGTCGTACTCAGGACAAATTGCACAACAACTTTTGTGGTCTAATTTCTTCTCTTACCCTTGGGGAAATAAAAAAATGGGGGTGAAAAGATCATTTTTGTGAAAAAATATGATTTTTTATTTTTACGGCTCTGCATTATAAACTTCTGTGAAGCACTTGTTGGGTCAAAGTGCTCAACACACATCTAGATAAGTTCCTTAAGGGGTCTACTTTCCAAAATGGTGTCACTCGTGGGGGGTTTCAATGTTTAGGCACATTAGGGGCTCTCCAAACGCAACATGGCGTCCCATCTCAATTCCAGTCAATTTTGCATTGAAAAGTCAAATGGCGCTCCTTCCCTTCTGAGCTCTGCCCTGCGCCCAAACAATGGTTTACACCCACATATGGGGTATCAGTGTACTCAGGACAAATTGCACAACAATTTTTGGGGTCCAATTTCTTCTCTTACCCTTGGGAAAATAAAAAATTGGGGGTGAAAAGATCATTTTTGTGAAAAAATATGATTTTTTATTTTTACGGCTCTGCATTATAAACTTCTGTAAAGCACTTGTTGGGTCAAAATGCTCACCACACATCTAGATAAGTTCCTTAGGGGGTCTACTTTCCAAAATGGTGTCACTTGTTAGGGGTTTCAATGTTTAGGCACATCAAGGGCTCTCTAAATGCAACATGGCGTCCCATCTCAATTCCAGTCAATTTTGCATTGAAAAGTCAAATGGCGCTCCTTCCCTTCCGAGCTCTGCCCTGCGCCCAAACAATGGTTTACACCCACATATGGGGTATCAGCGTACTCAGGACAAATTGCACAACAATTTTTGGGGTCCAATTTCTTCTCTCACCCTTGGGAAAATAAAAAATTGGGGGTGAAAAGATCATTTTTGTGAAAAAATATGATTTTTTATTTTTACGGCTTTGCATTATAAACTTCTGTAAAGCACTTGTTGGGTCAAAGTGCTCACCACACATCTAGATAAGTTCCTTAGGGGGTCTACTTTCCAAAATGGTGTCACTTGTTAGGGGTTTCAATGTTTAGGCACATCAGGGGCTCTCCAAATGCAACATGGCGTCCCATCTCAATTCCAGTCAATTTTGCATTGAAAAGTCAAATGGCGCTCCTTTGCTTCCAAGCTCTGCCATGCGCCCAAACTGTGGTTTACCCCCACATATGGGGTATCAGCGTACTCAGGACAAATTGTACAACAACTTTTGGGGTCTATTTTCTCCTGTTACCCTTGGTAAAATAAAACAAATTGGAGCTGAAATAAATTTTGTGTGAAAAAAAGTTAAATGTTCATTTTTATTTAAACATTCCAAAAATTCCTGTGAAACACCTGAAGGGTTAATAAACTTCTTGAAAGTGGTTTTGAGTACCTTGAGGGGTGCAGTTTTTAGAATGGTGTCACACTTGGGTATTTTCTATCATATAGACCCGTCAAAATGACTTCAAATGAGATGTGGTCCCTAAAAAAAAATGGTGTTGTAAAAATGAGAAATTGCTGGTCAACTTTTAACCCTTATAACTCCGTCACAAAAAAAAATTTTGGTTCCAAAATTGTGCTGATGTAAAGTAGACATGTGGAAAATGTTATTTATTAAGTATTTTGTGTGACATATGTCTGTGATTTAAGGGCATAAAAATTCAAAGTTGGAAAATTGCGAAATTTTCCAAATTTTCGCCAAATATTCGTTTTTTTCACAAATAAACGCAAGTTATATCGAACAAATTTTACCACTAACATGAAGTACAATATGTCACGAGAAAACAATGTCAGAATCGCCAAGATCCGTTGAAGCGTTCCAGAGTTATAACCTCATAAAGGGACAGTGGTCAGAATTGTAAAAATTGGCCTGGTCATTAACGTGCAAACCACCCTCGGGGCTTAAGGGGTTAATGATACCATTTTGGCACGGATACCATGTTTTGATCACCTTTTATTTCATTTTATTACAATGTTGTGGCGACCAAAAAAAACATAATTATGGCGTTTCTAGTTTTTTTCTCGTTATGTCAATTACCGATCAGATTATTTTACATTTTGATTGGTCAGACCTTTCTGAACATGTCAAGTCCCAATTTATTTATTTTTTTAAATGGAGCAAAAGCGATATTTTTTTTTTCTGATATTTTTATGATATAGGATGTAACTGCATCATGCATTGTGAAGGGGTTAATACTATAATTATTGGCCAAATGGACCAGGTCCTTCTGCCAACATGGATTTAGCCTGCTCTCTGTGAGAAAGCTAAATCCAAGTGGGATAAAGGACCAGGTCCCTTGGAGTGGTTTAATGCCAGACTTAGTAAGCTAAAACACCAGGTCCTTCTGCCCACTTAGATTTAGCTTGCTGTATATAACAAAGTCTAGTGGGCAACGCAGTCCAACAGTGATTCACCAATCTGATGCACTGTAATGATCCCACTGGTTCACTGTCGGACTTCCGTACTGTAGTGCCCCTGTGTCACGCTGGGGGCAGTCCGGCAATCCAACCTACTACAATGTTTCCGCCAGGTTATGCGTATTGCCGGTCACTGTGCTCCTTGAGTTCAACTCAATCACGGTGCAGGGATTGTCTGCCAGGCCATGAAATGCCGCAGCCATCTTTGTTGTTTAGTGCAGTGATTGGCTGGGCCATACAGCATCATCCCGAGTATAAGAGACCTGGCGCCGCCCTGCTCGCCGCATTCTGTTCCTGTTTCAGCGAGAGTAGGGAGAGCTGCTGCCGAGATAGGGTCAGAATCGTGGTTTTAGAGTTAGTGTAGGTCTGCAACTCTTACATCCACAACTCCTCAGAAACCAAAAGTCCTTTTTAGGGCTAATTTGTGGGTCCCGATATTGCAGCACTAGGTAGGCAGGGCACCGCATATCCACATCAGTGCAAGGCCTGCAGGCACTGTATGTGCGTTCATTGCTCCCACTGCATCCCTCCCAAAGCTCCATGACTGCCTGCTGCTGCTGCAGCTTATTTACTGTCTATATATCTATTTTTCCTTCTTTTTTTTTCAAAAATTCCCCCCCCCCCCCAAAAAAAAAAAAATACAGTCTGTTCTGTCATACTGAGGCCTGTTGAAAAATTATAGTTTGTCAGGCATACGTAGCATAGTTGTCTGTGCGACCCTTGTGCTCCCTTTTTTTTTGGTGTTTTAAATTCACTGAAAAAGGCCTCATATATCTGCGTGCTCCATGTTTGGTCATTGGAGGCCGGTGTACTTATTTTTTGACTGTGTGATAGTCAAATTCTATACAGCACTATTTCGTATCAAAAAAATTCAAAGGTCACAGATTTGCCAGTGTGGTGTTTCCGTTACAGCCGTCATATATCTCTGTGCTCCAAGTTTGGGCATTGGAGGCTGGTGTACTTATTTTTTGGCTGTGTGATACTCAAATTCTATACAGCACTATTTTGCATAAATTAACTTGTTAGGTCAGGCTGAGGCCTGCCTGGTGTTTGGGTTTGAAAAATCATAGATTTGCAGGCATACTGATCACATATTATTTCGCTACTAATAAAGACATTTGTGTTGAGCATTTGAAATAGTGCAGTAGTCCATTTAAAATGGTTAAGGCAAGGGGCAAAGTACGGGGAAGTGGACGTGATGCTGATGGTGCATCCAGAGGATGAGGCCGTGGGCAAGGTGAAAGTGGGCAACAACAAAGACCCACATCTTCTCGCTCGACATTCCTGTCCCAGTTTCTAGGGGACCGCAGCACACAACTATTGAAGCCAGAGCAGTGTGTAACGGTTGTTGGTTGGATAGCGGATAATGCTTCCAGTCACTTAGCCACCACCACCACCACCACCTTGTCTTCCACACGGTCAAGTCTGAGTAGCCGTGAGTGTGGCCCGGATATTCCTCACCCTGATCCTCCTTCCTCCCACCATGCCGAGTGCCCTGAGACAACTGATCCCACACTTGGACACTCTGAAGAGCTGTTCAGTTTTCCATTTCAAGATTCAGAAATCTCTGCCGGTCAACTTGAAGTGGGGAAAGATGAAATTGCATGTAGAGCTGCCCAAAGCTTTGACCAGCCCCAGTCACATGAAGGCAATGGTGGGAAAGTGTCACAAGAGGTGGACCATGATGAGACCTAATTTCTAGAAAGTCAGGAGGAGGAGCAGGGTGCACATGTGGAAGACGAGGTGGTGGATGTCATAGTAAATGACCCAAGCTGGCAGGAGGACATGCGTAGCGAGGACAGCAGCACAAATGGGGAAGGAGGCATATCCCCCAACAGGCAGGAAGAAGCAGTGTGGTGGCCACAGACAGAAGGCGTGCATCCGTTCCCTGTAACACCAACATGAGTGAAGTTGCCATTCCACCTGTGAGATCTTCCCGACTCTGGCTATTTTTTAAAGACTGCCGATAACCCTAAACAGGCCATTTGCAGCACCTGCCATGCCTGCTTCAGCAGGGATAGCAAAACAACCAGCCTGACCACCAGCATGATCAGGCACATGCAAGCAAAGCACCTGACTTTGTGGGCCGAACCCCAGGCTCGAGGACCACTGCATGCTGGTCACACCACTGCTTCTTCCACTGTTTTGCATAGAAGCCAATCTCTAGTACACCGTGCATGTGAAGATGCCTCTAGCCCTGCACCTGTTGTGGCCGGAAGCAGCAAACCCGTCCACGTCCTTGACCCAGCACAGCGTTCAGTTGTCTATAACCCAGTCTTTGGAACACAAGCAGAAATACCCAGCCAACACCCCACAGGCCACAGTCCTCAATTCTAATATTTCTCTTCTGCTTGTGCTAGAAATGCTGCCTTTTAGGCTTGTTGAGACGGAAGCATTCCGCAACCTGATGGGGGCGGTCATCCCAAGGTACTCGGTCCCCAGTCGCCACTATTTCTCCCGGTGTGCCGTAACGGCATTACACCAGCATGTGTCCCACAACATTACCCGTGCCCTCAACAATGCTGTTACCGGGAAAGTCCACCTAACCACGGACACGTGGACAAGTGCTTGTGGGCAGGGACGGTACATCTCAATGACGGCACACTGGGTTAACATAGTGGAAGCCGGGACCCAGTTGGACCTTGAGATGGAACACATCCTCCCCACGCTGAGGATTGCTGGCCCTATGTCAATCAGGGTTGCCCCCACAGTCTTCAGCTCCTGCACCTCCTCCTCCTCCTCTTCATCCTCCATCTCTGAAATCAACACATCAGTCAGAAGTTGGAAGCACTGCAGCACTGCCTCAGCCAAGCGGCAACAGGCTGTGCTGAAGATAATCTGCATAGGTGACAAACCGCACAAAGAGTTGTGGACAGCGCTGAAAGAGCAGTCAGATGTTTGGATGACACCGCTGAACCTACAGCCAGGCATGGTCATGTGTGACAATGGCCGTAACCTGGTGGCGGCTCTGAGGCAAGGTGAGCTCACACACGTACCTTGCTTGGCCCATGTGCTTAATCTCTTGGTTCAACGTTTTCTGAAAAGCTACCTGGAGCTGCCAGATCTGCTAGTGAAAGTATGCCGTCTGTCTGACCATTTTAGAAAGTCAGCTACAGCTTCAGCCGCCCTTGCCGTGCTTCAGCAGCGTTTTCAGATTCCAGCTCACCGACTATTGTGTGATGTCCCCCATCCCCACGCGCTGGGACTCTACGCTGCATATGTTGGAAAGGATTTTTGAGCAGAAGAGGGCCGTTGTTGACTACCAACATCAACAAGGCCGTCGAATTTCAGGTCAGACTCCACACATAAGACCTCAGGAGTGGACATGGATGTCAGACATATATAACATCCTCCAAAACTTTGAGGACTGCACTAAGATGGTGAGTGGCGATGATGCCATAATTAGCATCACTATCCCTCTTCTCAGCATTCTGAAAAACTCTCTGCTCACAATCAAAGAGGATGCATTGCAGGCGGAGCACGAGGACATGGAGCAAGGAAACATACAGGGGGATTACACTCAGCCCAGCCTCATGTCTTCTCAACGTGGATTGGTAGGCAATGAGGAGGAGGAGGAGGAAGAACAGGAGCTACTTTCATGTGCTATAGATGGTACTACAAACACATCTGTATTAGCTTCTGTTCAGTGGGGATGACCTGAGGACAGGGAGGAGGAGGAGGACAGCATCGTCAGTCGTCCTGTTGATGAGGACGCGGAAGTCTTTCCTGTTAGCAGTCTGGCACGCATGGCTGACTTTATGTTGCACTGCATTTCACGTGACCCTCGGATTATCAAAATTTTGGGTGACACTCATTACTGGTTGGTGACATTCTAGACCCACGCTACAAGGAGAACTTTCAATCTCTTCTGCCTGAGGCAGAGAGGTGTACTAAAATTTTGCAGTACCACAGGGCCCTTGTAGCGGAATTACTTAGAAAATTCCCATGTGAGAACGCTGGCAGCAGACGTCAAGAGTTTGTTGTACAACCAAGGACTCCAAGCAAGAGAGAGACAGAAGTACAATCCAGCTCAGGCAGGGGAACAATGGCCAAGTTCTGGGACAGTTTTCTCAGACACTCCCATCGTGGCGCCACAGAGGCAAGGGGTGCTGTCATAAGAAGTGCAATGTTTGGGAAGATGGTGAGGGAGTACCTTGCAGATCGTGCAAACATCCTCCGGGATTCCTATGTGCCTTTGAATTATTGGGTATCCAAGCTGGACACGTGACATGAACTGGCTGTCTACACCTTGGAGGTCCTGGCCTGCCCTGCTGCTAGCGTTCTGTCAGAGAGGGTTTTTAGTGCCGCTGGTGGAATTATAACAGAAAAGCGCATCCGCCTGTCAACTGAAAATGCTGACAGGCTGACTCTTATAAAAATGAACAAGGCCTGGATTGGGAAAGACTTCTGTACACCACCAAGTGAAAACAGAGAAACATAACCTCAAATACATTCTCTCTTTTGGGGAGGCGTATTCTTATGCACCTCTTCACAACCCAACATGGGTATACGCTTACAGATTTGGTCTGTTTGTTCTTATCCTCCTCCTTATCCTCATCCTCCTCATCCAGAACCAATATATCACCAGGGTGAACGTGGTCTGTACGGTGCATTTTGGCCAAGGATGCTCTGATGGCACTCTTTTTTATTTTTTTTAAAAAGGACAACACATTGGGGAACTGGGCATGACATTACATTGAGCCTACTTCTTAACTCGGTCTCCTGCAAACTGTCCTGTACCTGCCAGTAGATCACCAGGGTGAATGTGCTCTGTACTGTTATAGGCCAGTGAATTTTGGACAAAGGGGCTGTGCTGGCACTAATTTTTTAAGTCCAAAAAGGACAACACATTGGGAAATTGGGCATGACATTACATTGGGCCTACTTCTTAACTCGGTCGCCTGCAATCTGTCCTGTATCTGCCAGTAGATCACCAGGGTGAACGTGCTCTGTACTGTTATAGGCCAGTGAATTTTGGACAAAGGGGCTGTGCTGGCACTAATTTTTTAAGTCCAAAAAGGACAACACATTGGGAAATTGGGCATGACATTACATTGGGCCTACTTCTTAACTCGGTCGCCTGCAATCTGTCCTGTATCTGCCAGTAGATCACCAGGGTGAACGTGCTCTGTACGGTGCATTTTGGCCAAGGGGGCTGTGATGGCACTCTTATTTTTTTTAAAAAGGATCCCACATTGTGGAATTGGGCATGACATTCCATTGGGCCGACTTCTTAACTTGGTCTCCTGCAATCTAAAATGTTCCTGCCACTAGATCACCAGGGTAAACGTGCTCAGTACTGTTATAGGCCGTTAATATTTGGGCTAGGGGCATGCGATGGCACTAGTGTACTTTTAAAAAAGGTACCCCCATTGGGGAATTGTTTGGCAGATCATGCACTGCATTACAAGTCTCAAGAGACCCACACCACTACATTGGCCCTAATTCTTAACTGTCTCCTGCAATGTCTCTTCCTTATCTCCGACAACATGACCTGGGTGAACATGCTTTGTATTGTTATAGGCCCGTGAAGTTTGGGCATGGGTGGCTGTGATGGCAATAGTATATTTTTAAAAAAGGTACCCCCCCATTGGTGAAACCACATCCTTGATAGCAAACACTTCACATTTGTCTACCTTAAAGAGCTCACTGGAAAAGCTCCTTTTGTGTTGCCTGGTTGCGCAAATTGGACACAATACACTTCATATACATTTGATAATGCAATGATGTTAGTTTGGCTCAGTAGTTTATTACAAATATTTCTTTGTCCACTATATTAGTTTCTCTCCTTGAGAGCCATAACTTTGGCTGCCTCAAATGTACAAATGGCGAATATACAAATGGCGATTTGTAAACAAGATTGAAATACTGTACACCGAATGCATTCAGACAATCACATAGCTGCATATCTTGTAAAACATTTACAGATGTGACAGACAATGCTCATAGTGACACAATCTTGATAAATGTTTGTTTTCTCACTTCAGAAACAGTTTGAAGCCTCTATATGTTTGCTGTTTGTCATTGTAAAACATTAAGGTTTACTGAAACTCTGCCTGTGGTGGTTTGATCTAAATCCTTGTGGTTTTTATTTTCTAGTGGTTTATGGCCACTCGTCTGATGACTCCATGATATCTCAGTTTAATACAACCTTGAAAGCTGGCCGCTTGAAGGTCTGGGTGAAACTAGAGTTACTACATAGTGTAAATCACTATATAAGACCAGAGAAACATGACCAAGACAGATGCCAAAACTGGGGTACCTGTACATGTACAGTGTGCTGATACCTGCATAATTGGGGACGCCCATGCAGTGTAGGTAATCTCAAAGGGGTTCTCTGTCTTGGTGTTGCTTCTCGGATATTCCAGACGGATGATATTTAAAAGCCTCTTGATGATGATCTAAGTAGACTGTATGAAGTTAATCTTCATATATACACGTAATCAGTATATTTACCTGATGCACCAGTAAAAATAGGCTCTGTGACTTTAAGAGTCCCTCCTTCGTAAATGAAACAAGATGCGTCTGCTTATGTGTCACACACCACATGGCCAGCTAGGGGTGTTAAATGTTACAATGACATTTCCCAGTGAATGCATTTATAGTGGTTGAAAGCAATGTTAAAGTTGAAAAACGCTTCAAAAACGCTGCATCTGAACTAAGCCTAACAGGGAGAGGAAATTTTCGGCCTGGGGTTAAATATTTGGCCTTACAGGCCAGCAAAACCCGTTTTGGTTTCGTTTTAATGTATTTTTTGTGGCACCAGGAAAAATGGCATGAATCTCGGAAAAAAAATATTAAGGCTGTGAACTAGGAGTCAGGAATTCTTCCAGGGGCGATCCCCATGATGTTCCTGTGTCTTTTGAGCAGTGTTTCCATCATTTTTAGATGTTTTTAGACCTTAAAAGGACCCCCGGGGGGGATCGTAGTAAAAATACTTGGGTCTCCCATAGACTTATATTGGGTTCGCTGTTCTGGCCGAGTACCCGAGTATTCCAATTTGCTTGACCCGAGCAACGAGCACCCGAGCATTTTAGTGCTCGCCCATCACTATTCAGAAATTAATATTTTGTGTAATAACCATAATTTTTAATCACAGCTTTCATGCATCTTTGCATGCTTTCCAGCAGTGTTTCACACTGCTTCTGGCGCGAAAATGTAAGCATTTCTTTGTTTGATGGCTTGTGACTATCCATCATCCTCTTGATTACATTCCAGAGGTTTCCAGTGGGGTTCAGGTCTGGAGAATGGGCTGCCCATGGCAGGGTTTTGATGTGGTGGTTTCTTAATTTTGGCCAGAGCTGTATATATTACCCCAATTGCCACTGCACACATGCAATCAGGAAGAGTGGAGTCGATGCTCAAGAATTAGCGCTTCTCATAGATGCTCCATTTCTCGTGCGGCTGAGGACTAGTCTTATTAGTGTTGGTAGGGGCCAATATCCATGGACTTTCACAGCTTTTTAATATCAGCCCTTAGCTGTCTGTTTTGCCGTAGCTGGTTATTAAAAATGGAGGGGGCCCCAATTAATTTTTTGGATGAGTCCACCCATTTTTTAATAACCAGCAAAGAAAAAGCAGACAGCTGTTCACTGATTAATAAGCTGAAAAGTTAAATGTTTATTGGGCCCTTCCCAGCATGAGACCAGCTCACAGCCAATGTGGTCTCGTACTTTCGCGTGGTAAAATGGGGGTAGTAAGCGGTAAAGGTGAAAAATAGAAAAAGGGGGTAAGCAGGACAATAGCCCTGAAAACAAATGTGGATAGTAAGATCACTTAAAATAACAGAGAATAAAAAGTAATAATAATCTTGAAAAAAGAGGCATAGGTCCAAATGTAGGAGGAGGTGTAGTAGATGGATGAGCTTGAGGCGAATGTGGCGATGAAGGTGGAAGAGGCAGGGGATGAGGTATCCAACAGTTTTTTGGAGGGTTTCTTATTAATTTTTTTATTTTTTTATTTTTTAGGGACAGCATTTAAAAGAACATTGTATAAAATAAAATAAAAAAGAACAATGTAGATACAGCAGTCAGATGTCCTAGTGGAGGAGGTGGTGTAGGTGGACATTGCAGTGTAGGCGCAAGAGGCAGGCCTGATGGTATCCAACATTATTTTTGTGGATTTTATTTCTCTTCCTTTTTGGTAAGGCCCCAAAATAAAACAAATGGCAAATAAAATAAAACAATGTCTGGGTGCAGATGGTACATTTGTCTGGTTTACCAAAGGCAAGTCCTGTGGACTCCACTCCTGGTTTCTTTTAATGAATGCGAGAGTGCCCACGTTGGCTTTGGACAGGTGGATGCGCCTATGTGTGACTATATCCCCTGCTGTGATAAACACATGTTCCAACATTACACTTGCCACGGGGCATGCCGGCACTTCCAAGTCAAAAAGTACAAGCCTAGGCCATGTGTCCAGTTTGGAAACCAAGAAGGTAAATGGGCAGACCCATCACTTAGTACATGCAGACGTGTGGACATTGACATGTACTCTTCCACCATGTTGTTATAACGCTGGCACCTGGTTGTATAGACCGTATCAGATGGTGGTGCTGGATGCTGTGTCATGCTGATTAATTTTTTTCACATTTTAGCCATGTTAACCCTCCCTTCTGAGGTGGTGCCACAACTGCGTTGGCGACTTCCTCCTCCTCTGCCTTGTGTTTCTTCTGTCAGGTGGGAACACCGTCAGTAGTGCCTCTACCAGCATGTGCTTGTATTCACACATTGTCTTTGCAGCAGGGATCCAGCAGGGTGGCCACCCGGTAATCAGTAGGGAAGATCTGGGCAACTCTGCGGTCGTTGCGCAGGCACAGCAGACTGTATTGGCTCATTCCGCCCTCTCTCTGTTGGAGTCCCTCAAGGCTCTGTCCTGGGGCCCCTACTTTTTTCCATCTATACCCTTGGCCTAGGATAACTCATAAAGTCCCATGGCTTCCAGTACCACCTGTATGCGGACGACACTCAGATATACCTCTCTCGCCCAGATGTCACCTCTCTGCTGTCCAGAATCCCGAAGTGTCTAGCAGCCATATCCTCCTTCTTCACCTCTCGCTTCCTAAAACTCAATGTAGACAATACCGAACTCATCATCTTTCCTCCATCTCGCGTATCCCCCCTACCTGATCTATTTATTATGGTAAGCGGCATCACACTCTCTCCCACACCTGAAATACGCTGCCTCGCGGTAACTCTCGACTCTGCCCTGTCCATCAAACCGCACGTCCAAACTCTTGCCACCTCCTGTCGCCTCCAACTCAAACATATTGCCATAATCCGTCCCTTCCTCTGCCCTCAATCTACTAAGACTCTTGTGCATGCCCTCATCATTTCTTTCCTCGACTACTGCAACATCCTCCTCTGTGGCCTCCCCGCTAACTCTCTTGCACCACTCCAGTCTGTCCTCAACTCTGCTGCCCGGCGGCTAATCCACCTATCTCCTCGCTACTCCCGTTTCTCCCCTCTGCAAATCCCTCCACTGGCTCCCAATTCCACAACGAATCCAGTTCAAACTACTAACACTGATCTACAAAGCCATTCACAACCTGTCCCCTCCCTATATCTCTGAACTAATCTCACAATATCTTCCCTCACGTAATCTCAGATCCTCCCAAGACCTCCTACTCTCCTCCACACTTATTCATTCCTCACACAACCGCCTCCAAGATTTCTCCCCAATATTCCACATCCTCTCGAATTCCACGCCTCAACACGTCCGATTATCCACCACCCTTGGATCCTTCAGACGGAACCTGAAAACCCATCTCTTCAGGAAAGCCTACAGCCTCCAATAACCATTCTGCCACCTCACCACCACCAGAGCTACTGCACCCCCGACCTTTTGTCTCTTCCCCATTATCCCATAGAATGTAAATCCGCAAGGAAATGAAATTTCAACTCATAGCTGTCAAACAAGTTTATTACAAGACGAATAGTTAGAAATAAAAAAGAGAAATATATAAGTATGCATACATACAAATCAATAATAGTTTTAGAAATCAAAACAATGAATTAAACATTAAAGACAGATTAATGACAAAAAAGAAAAACACATTTTGTACCAAAGTCCCATGTGCTTTAGCTGCAAAAATTGTATTGTGGTGCTTAAAGGCAACCTGTCACCCCCAAAATCGAGGGCGTGCTAAGCCCACCAGCATCAGGGGCTTATCTACAGCATTCTGTAATGCATTCTGTAATGCTGTAGATAAGCCCCCGATGTATCCTAAAAAATGAGAAAAAGAGGTTATATTATACTAACCCAGGGACAGTCCCAGTCCTGTCCGATGGGCATCGCAGTCCGGAGCCTCCTATCTTCATCAGATGACGTCCTCTTCGTGTCTTCACGCTGCGGCTCCAGCACAAAGTACTGCAGTGTGCAGGCCCCAGGCCTCTCTGACCTTTCCCGGCGCCTGCGCACCGCAGTGTGAAGACAAGAAGAGGATGTCATCCTATTAAGATGGGAGGGCCCAGGACCGGACCGCGACTTGGATCGGACCACCCGCGTCAGTATAATATAACCTCTTTTAGGATACATTGGAGGCTTAACTACAGCATTACAGAATGCTGTAGATAAGCCCCTGACGCTGGTGGGCTTAGCTCACCATCGATTTTGGGGGTGACAGGTTCCCTTTAAGAGACAGAGGGAGGGCGGGGGAGACAGAGGGAGGGCGTGCATCGAGAAAAAGGGATTTTTTTTTTATTTTTTTTTAGTAATTATACTCATCTATCTGACATTATCAGACGCCCACAGTGTCATCCCTTTGGGTCCTCACACGGATTGTGGGGGCACCGCCATTCCACTTGGTGAAAAGAAATCCAGTGATGAAATGACATCTGCAGGGAGGTCACTGCTCTGGGGGGCACAGGATGGGGAAAAGTCGCAATACCTAGAATAAAACAGAGAAAAAATCATGCAGAAAACTGGATACAAGTAGTGGCTGACACCAGTGGCCACCGGGCTAATACTGACCAGCACAGAGTGCGAGGGGAGAATAAAGCCAGGGATCTGGAGACATTGTTGTAAAGCTGTTTTGCTCCCAGAGGTCATAGGTCAGTCATCAACCTGACAGCATGTGTCCCCAATAATATTAATGAGAACACGTTTTATGTATTTAAAAAAAAAAAACACAGGACCGACTCCTCACCATCAGGCAGAGATTCTCATGCTAAGTAATATCAATCCCTCAGATCTCCATCATCATTCATCCCCTCCCCTGTTCGCCCCCACACACGTAGCACTATACTTCCCTGCACCCCCCACCGCAAGTGACATCACACACACTGACCTGCACACCACACAGACCCATGCGAGTAACATCAGCCCCATTCTGCAGGTAGACCCCCCTGCGCGCAGATCCCCCACGCATGCAACATGACCCCCTTCCCAACAGAGACTCCAGCACACAGCCCCCCTTCCCAACAGACACCCAGCACCGCTAGCAAGGAACATGACCCCCTTCCAACTGAGATCCCCAGCATGCAGTCACCCTTCCCCAGGCAGGCCCCTCCAGCACGCAGTCCCATGCAAACAACATCTCCCCCTTCTCCCCAGGCAGACCCCCCGTCCAGCATGCACATGCAGCCCCATGCAAGCATCACCCCATTCTCCCCAGGCAGCCCCATGCAAGCATCACCCCATTCTCCCCAGGCAGCCCCATGCAAGCATCACCCCATTCTCCCCAGGCAGACCCCCCTCCAGCATGCACATGCAGCCCATGCAAGCATCACCACCCCATTCTCCCCAGGCAGCCCCATGCAAGCAACATCACCCCATTCTCCCCAGGCAGCCCCATGCAAGCAACATCACCCCATTCTCCCCAGGCAGCCCCATGCAAGCAACATCACCCCATTCTCCCCAGGCAGACCCCCCACCAGCATGCACATGCAGTCCCATGCAAGCAACATCACCCCATTCTCCCCAGGCAGACCCCCCACCAGCATGCACATGCAGCCCCATGCAAGCAACATCGCCCCATTCTCCCCAGGCAGCACCATGCAAGCAACATCGCCCCATTCTCCCCAGGCAGCCCCATGCAAGCATCACCGCCCCATTCTCCCCAGGCAGCCCCATGCAAGCAACATCGCCCCAACATGCACATGCAGCCCCATGCAAGCAACATCGCCCCAGCATGCACATGCAGCCCCATGCAAGCAACATCGCCCCAGCATGCACATGCAGCCCCATGCAAGCAACATCGCCCCATTCTCCCCAAGCAGCCCCATGCAAGCAACATCGCCCCATTCTCCCCAGGCAGCCCCATGCAAGCAACATCGCCCCATTCTCCCCAAGCAGCCCCATGCAAGCAACATCGCCCCATTCTCCCCAAGCAGCCCCATGCAAGCAACATCGCCCCATTCTCCCCAGGCAGCCCCATGCAAGCAACATCGCACCATTCTCCCCAAGCAGCCCCATGCAAGCAACATCACCCCATTCTCCCCAGGCAGCCCCATGCAAGCAACATCACCCCATTCTCCCCAGGCAGCCCCATGCAAGCAACATCACCCCATTCTCCCCAGACAGACCCCCGTCCAGCATGCACATGCAGCCCCATTCTCCCCAGGCAGCCCCATGCAAGCAACATCACCCCATTCTCCCCAGGCAGCCCCATGCAAGCAACATCGCCCCATTCTCCCCAGGCAGCCCCATGCAAGCAACATCGCCCCATTCTCCCCAGGCAGCCCCATGCAAGCAACATCAACCCCATTCTCCCCAGGCAGACCCCCCGTCCAGCATGCACAGGCAGCCCCATGCAAGCAACATCACCCCATTCTCCCCAGGCAGCCCCATGCAAGCAACATCACCCCATTCTCCCCAGGCAGACCCCCGGTCCAGCATGCACATGCAGCCCCATGCAAGCAACATCACCCCATTCTCCCCAGGCAGCCCCATGCAAGCAACATCACCCCATTCTCCCCAGGCAGGCCCCCCGTCCAGCATGCACAGGCAGCCCCATGCAAGCAACATTGCCCCATTCTCCCCAGGCAGCCCCATGCAAGCAACATCGCCCCATTCTCCCCTGGCAGCCCCATGCAAGCAACATCGCTCCATTCTCCCCAGGCAGCCCCATGCAAGCAACATCGCCCCATTCTCCCCAGGCAGCCCCTGCCCCTGAGCCGCTGCTGCCGTATGTGTCCCTATTACTGCTCCTGATACCCCAATACTGAGCCTCTGCTGCCGTATGTGTCCCTATTACTGCCCCTGATACCCCAATACTGAGCCACTGCTGCCGTATGTGTCCCTATCACTGCACCTGATACCCCAATACTGAGCCGCTGCTGCCGTATGTGTCCCTATTACTGCCCCTGATACCCCAATACTGAGCCTCTGCTGCCGTATGTGTCCCTATTACTGCCCCTGATACCCCAATACTGAGCCTCTGCTGCCGTATGTGTCCCTATTACTGCACCTCATACCCCAATACTGAGCCACTGCTGCCGTATGTGTCCCTATCACTGCACCTGATACCCCAATACTGAGCCGCTGCTGCCGTATGTGACCCTATTACTGCACCTGATACCCCAATACTGAGCCGCTGCTGCCGTATGTGTCCCTATTACTGCCCCTGATACCCCAATACTGAGCCGCTGCTGCCGTATGTGTCCCTATTACTGCACCTGATACCCCAATACTGAGCCTCTGCTGCCGTATGTGTCCCTATTACTGCACCTCATACCCCAATACTGAGCCACTGCTGCCGTATGTGTCCCTATCACTGCACCTGATACCCCAATACTGAGCCGCTGCTGCCGTATGTGACCCTATTACTGCACCTGATACCCCAATACTGAGCCGCTGCTGCCGTATGTGTCCCTATTACTGCCCCTGATACCCCAATACTGAGCCTCTGCTGCCGTATGTGTCCCTATTACTGCACCTCATACCCCAATACTGAGCCACTGCTGCCGTATGTGTCCCTATCACTGCACCTGATACCCCAATACTGAGCCGCTGCTGCCGTATGTGTCCCTATTACTGCCCCTGATACCCCAATACTGAGCCTCTGCTGCCGTATGTGTCCCTATCACTGCACCTGATACCCCAATACTGAGCCGCTGCTGCCGTATGTGTCCCTATTACTGCCCCTGATACCCCAATACTGAGCCGCTGCTGTCGTATGTGTCTCTATTACTGCCCCTGATACCCCAATACTGAGCCACTGCTGCCGTATGTGTCCCTATCACTGCACCTGATACCCCAATACTGAGCCGCTGCTGCCGTATGTGTCCCTATTACTGCCCCTGATACCCCAATACTGAGCTGCTGCTGCCGTATGTGTCCCTATTACTGCACCTGATACCCCAATACTGAGCCGCTGCTGCCGTATGTGTCCCTATTACTGCACCTGATACCCCAATACTGAGCCTCTGCTGCCGTATGTGTCCCTATTACTGTCCCTGATACCCCAATACTGAGCCTCTGCTGCCGTATGTGTCCCTATTACTCCACCTCATACTCCAATACTGAGCCGCTGCTGCCGTATGTGTCCTTATTACTGCACCTGATACCCCAATACTGAGCCGCTGCTGCCATATGTGTCTCTATTACTGCACCTCATACCCCAATACTGAGCCACTGCTGCCGTATGTGTCCCTATCACTGCACCTGATACCCCAATACTGAGCCGCTGCTGCCGTATGTGTCCCTATTACTGCCCCTGATACCCCAATACTGAGCCTCTGCTGCCGTATGTGTCCCTATCACTGCACCTGATACCCCAATACTGAGCCGCTGCTGCCGTATGTGTCCCTATTACTGCACCTGATACCCCAATACTGAGCCACTGCTGCCGTATGTGTCCCTATTACTGCCCCTGATACCCCAATACTGAGCCGCTGCTGTCGTATGTGTCTCTATTACTGCCCCTGATACCCCAATACTGAGCCACTGCTGCCGTATGTGTCCCTATCACGGCACCTGATACCCCAATACTGAGCCGCTGCTGCCGTATGTGTCTCTATTACTGCCCCTGATACCCCAATACTGAGCCTCTGCTGCCGTATGTGTCCCTATTACTGCCCCTGATACCACAATACTGAGCCGCTGCTGCCGTATGTGTCCCTATTACTGCACCTGATACCCCAATACTGAGCCGCTGCTGCCGTATGTGTCCCTATTACTGCCCCTGATACCCCAATACTGAGCCGCTGCTGCCGTATGTGTCCCTATTACTGCCCCTGATACCCCAATACTGATCCGCTGCTGCCGTATGTGTCCCTATTACTACCCCTGATACCCCAATACTGAGCCGCTGCTGCCGTATGTGTCCCTATTACTGCACCTGATACCCCAATACTGAGCCGCTGCTGCCGTATGTGTCCCTATTACTGCACCTGATACCCCAATACTGAGCCGCTGCTGCCGTATGTGTCCCTATTACTACCCCTGATACCCCAATACTGAGCCGCTGCTGCCGTATGTGTCCCTATTACTGCACCTGATACCCCAATACTGAGCCTCTGCTGCCGTATGTGTCCCTATCACTGCACCTGATACCCAAATACTGAGCCGCTGCTGCTGTATGTGTCCCTATTACTGTCCCTGATACCCCAATACTGAGCCGCTGCTGCCGTATGTGTCTCTATTACTGCCCCTGATACCCCAATACTGAGCCGCTGCTGCCGTATGTGTCCCTATTACTGCCCCTGATACCCCAATACTGAGCCGCTGCTGCCGTATGTGTCCTTATTACTGCACCTGATACCCCAATACTGAGCCGCTGCTGCCGTATGTGTCTCTATTACTGCCCCTGATACCCCAATACTGAGCCGCTGCTGCCGTGTGTCCCTATTACTGCACCTGATATCCCAATACTGAGCCGCTGCTGCCGTATGTGTCCCTATTACTGTCCCTGATACCCCAATACTGAGCCGCTGCTGCCGTATGTGCCTCTATTACTGCCCCTGATACCGCAATACTGAGCCGCTGCTGCCGTATGTGTCCCTATTACTGCCCCTGATACCCCAATACTGAGCCGCTGCTGCCGTATGTGTCTCTATTACTGCCCCTGATACCCCAATACTGAGCCGCTGCTGCCGTGTGTCCCTATTACTGCACCTGATATCCCAATACTGAGCCGCTGCTGCCGTATGTGTCCCTATTACTGCCCCTGATACCCCAATACTGAGCCGCTGCTGCCATATATGTCCCTATTACTGCACCTGATACCCCAATACTGAGCTGCTGCTGCCATGTGTCCCTATTACTGCCCCTGATACCCCAATACTGAGCCGCTGCTGCCGTATGTGACCCTATTACTGTCCCTGATACCCCAATACTGAGCCGCTGCTGCCGTGTGTCCCTATTACTGCCCCTGATACCCCAATACTGAGCCGCTGTTGCCGTATGTGACCCTATTACTGTCCCTGATACCCCAATACTGAGCC
Source organism: Ranitomeya variabilis (assembly GCF_051348905.1). Taxonomy (NCBI): domain Eukaryota; kingdom Metazoa; phylum Chordata; class Amphibia; order Anura; family Dendrobatidae; genus Ranitomeya; species Ranitomeya variabilis. The sequence goes on along the minus strand of NC_135235.1, from coordinate 702,157,714 downwards.
GCTGCTGCCGTATGTGACCCTATTACTGCACCTGATACCCCAATACTGAGCCGCTGTTGCCGTATGTGTCCCTATTACTGCACCTGATACAGAGTTCTACAGCTGAGGTGGGACAATCAGTCGTACACTGCATCAATCTGGCCTTTATGGAAGAGTGGCAAGAAGAAAGCGATTTCTCAAAGATATCCATAAAAAATGTTGTTTAACCCCTTCATGACCCAGCCTATTTTGACCTTAATGACCTGGCTATTTTTTGCAATTCTGACCAGTGTCCCTTTATGAGGTAATAACTCAGGAACGCTTCAACGGATCCTAGCGATTCTAATATTGTTTTTTCGTGACATATTGGGCTTCATGTTAGTGGTACATTTAGGTCGATAATTTCTACGTTTATTTGTGACAAAAATGGAAATTTGGCAAAAATTTTGAAAATTTTGCAATTTTCACATTTTGAATTTTTATTCTGTTAAACCAGAGAGTTATGTGACACAAAATAGTTAATAAATAACATTTCCCACATGTCTACTTTACATCAGCACAATTTTGGAAACATAATTTTTTTTTGCTAGGAAGTTATAAGGGTTAAAATTTGACCAGTGATTTCTCATTTTTACAACAAAAATTTACAAAACTATTTTTTTTAGGGACCAACTCACATTTGAAGTCAGTTTAAGGGTTCTATATGGCTGAAAATACCCAAAAGTTACACCATTCTAAAAACTGCACCCCTCAAAGTGCTCAAAACCACATTCAAGAAGTTTGTTAACCCTTCAGGTGTTTCACAGCAGCAGAAGCAACATGGAAGGAAAAAAATGAACATTTAACTTTTTAGTCACAAAAATGATCTTTTAGCGACAAATTTTTTATTTTCCCAAGGGTAAAAGGAGAAACTGGACCACGAAAGTTGTTGTCCAATTTGTCCTGAGTACGCTGATACCTCATATGTGGGGGTAAACCACTGTTTGGGCGCACGGCAGGGCTCGGAAGGGAAGGAGCGCCATTTGACTTTTTGAGTGAAAAATTGGCTCCAATCTTTAGCGGACACCAGGTCGCGTTTGGAGAGCCCCCGTGTGCCTAAACATTGGAGCTCCCCCACAAGTGACCCCATTTTGGAAACTAGACCCCCCAAGGAACTTAACTAGATGCATAGTGAGCACTTTAAACCCCCAGGTGCTTCACAGAAGTTTATAACGCAGAGCCATAAAAATAAAAAAATATTTTTCTTTCCTCAAAAATGATTTTTTAGCCCGCAATTTTTTATTTTCCCAAGGGTAACAGGAGAAATTGGATGCCAAAAGTTGTTGTCCAGTTTCTCCTGAGTACGCTGGTACCCCATATGTGGGGGTAAACCACTGTTTGGGCACACGTCAGGGTTCGGAAGGGAAGTAGTGACGTTTTGAAATGCAAACTTTGATGGAATGCTCTGCGGGCGTCACATTGCGTTTGCAGAGCCCCTGATGTGCCTAAACAGTAGAAACTCCCCACAAGTGACCCCATTTTGGAAACTAGACCCCCAAAGGAACTTATCTAGATGTGTGGTGAGCACTTTGAACCCCCAAGTGCTTCACAGATGTTTATAACGCAGAGCCGTGAAAATAAAAAATCATTTTTCTTTCCTCAAAAATAATTTTTTAGCCCGCAATTTTTTATTTTCCCAAGAGTTAAAGGAGAAATTGGACCCCTAAAATTGTTGTCCAGTTTCTCCTGAGTACGCTGGTACCCCATATGTGGGCGTAAACCACTGTTTGGGCACACGTCGGGGCTCGGAAGGGAGAGAGCACCATTTGACTTTTTCAACGCAAGATTGCCTAGATTCAATGGTGGCGCCATGTCGCGTTTGGAGACCCCCTGATGTGCCTAAACAGTGGAAACCCCTCAATTCTAACTCCAACACTAACCCCAACACACCCCTAACCCTAGTCTTAACCCTAATTCCAACCCTAACTAATTCCAACCCTAACCCTAAGGCTATGTGCCCACGTTGCGGATTTGTGTGCGGATTTTTCCGCACTGTTTTTGAAAAATCTGCAGGTAAAATGCACTGCACTTTACCTGCGGATTTACCGCTGATTTCCAGTGTTTTTTGTGTGGATTTCACCTGCGGATTCCTATTATGGAGCAGGTGTAAAACGCTGCGGAATCCGCACAAAGAATTGACATGCTGCGGAAAATACAACGCAGCGTTTCCGTGCTGTATTTTCCGCACCATGGGCACAGCGAATTTGGTTTTCCCTAGGTTTACGTGGTACTGTAAATGTGATGGAAAACTGCTACGAATCCGCAGTGACCAATCCGCTGCGGATCCGCAGCCAAATCCACACCGTGTGCACATAGCCTAATTCTAATCCTAATTCCAACCCTAGCCCTAATTCTAACCCTAATTGCAACCCTAATTCTAACCCTTACCCTAATTCTAGCCCTATCCCTAAGTGCAACCCTATCCCTAAGTGCAACCCTACCCCTAACCCTAACCCTAATGGAAAAACAAAAATAAATACATTTTCTGTATTTTATTATTGTCCCTACCTATGGGGGTGATAAAGTAGGGGGTTATTTACTATTTTTTTCATTTTGATCGCTGTGATAGGTTCTATCACAGCGATCAAAATGTACAGGGAACGAATCTGCCGGCCATTTTCCAAGATGGCGGCGCCCATGCGGGAAGACACCGAGGACACCAGGACTAGGTAAGTATGGGGGGGCGCGATCGGACAGCGGGGGGGAGGGGAGGACGGGGAGGGTCGGAGGGGAGAGGAAGGCGCTTAGGACAGGACGGAGGTCTCGCCGCCGTCAGTCATGGGGGGGGGCAGATCGGGGTCTCCGGCCCTGGCCGATGCTATTGCAGCATCGGCCATGGCTGGATTGTAATATTTCACCAATTTTCATAGGTGAAATATTACAGATTGCTCTGATTGGCTGTTTCACTTTCAACAGCCAATCAGAGCAATCGTAGCCACGGTGGGGCTAAGCCACCCCCCCCCCGGGCTGAAGTACCACTCCCCCCTGTCCCTGCAGGTCGGGTGAAATTGGAGTTAACCCTTTCACCCGATCTGCAGGGACGCGATCATTCTGTCACACAGCATGTGCGTCACAGGTCAGATTGGCACTGACTTTCATGACGCATACGCTGTGTCACTTGTCAGGAAGGGGTTAAAGTTTGCAAGAAGCCACCTGGGAGACACACCAAACATGTGGAAGAATGTGCTCTGGCCAGATGAAACCAAAATCGAACTTTTTGTCAACAATGCCAAGCGATATGTTTGGTGTAAAGGCAACACAGCTCATCACCCTGAACACCATCCCCACTGTCAAACATGGTTATGGCAGCATCCTGGTTTGGGCCTGCTTTTGTTCAGCAGAGACAGGGAAGATGGCTAAAATTGATGGGGAGATGGATGGAGCCAAATACAGGACCATTTTTGTAGAAAACCTGTTGGAGTCTGCAAGAGACCTGAGACTGGGATGGAGATTTATCTTCCAATAAGACAATGATCCCAAACATAAAGCAAAATCTACGATGGAATGGTTCACAAATAAAGGTATCCAGGTGTTAGAATGGCCAAGTCAGAGTCCAGACCTCAATCCAATCGAGAATCTGTGGAAAGAGCTGAAAACTGCTGTCCACAAACGATCTCCATCAACCCTCACTGAGCTCGAGTTGTTTGCCAAGGAAGAATGGGCAAGAATTTCAGTCTCTCGATGTACAAAACTGATAGAGACATACCCCAAGCGACTTGCAGCTGTAATCGCAGCAAAAGGTGGTGCAACAAAGTATTAAGTTAAAAGGGGTGGAATAATATTGCATGCCCCACTATTCAGTTTTTGAATTTCCACAAAAATTTAAAATAACCAATAAATTTTGTTCAACTTCACAATTGTGTTCCACTTGTGTTGTTGATTCTTCACCAAAAAGGTACATTTAGTATCTTTATGTTTGAAGCATGATATGTGGGAAAGGGTTGAAAAGTTCCAGGGAGCCGAATACATTCGCAAAGGCACTGTATATGGATACACCTAATTAAAATGGGAATGGTTGGTGATATCAACTTCCTGTTTGTCGCACATTAGTATATGGGGGGGGGGAAACGTTTCAAGATGGGTGGTGACCATGGCGGCCATTTTGAAGTTGGCTATTTTGGATCCAACTTTATTTTTTCCAATGGGAAGAGGGTCATGTGACACATCAAACTTATTGAGAATTTCACAAAAAAACAATGGTGTGCTTGCTTTGAACATAACTTTATTCTTTCATGAGTTATTTACACCATTCACACCATTGTTTTCTTGTGAAATTCGCAATAAGTTTGATGTGTCACATGACCCTCTCATGGTTTCATGGCACAGGGCGTGTCTCATGGTACAGGGCCCCCACACAGTATAATGTTCTTACAGTACCGCCAACCTTAAAACATTATAATATGAGATGCCCCACACAATATTCTACCACCCAAACCATTAGATAATAAATCCTCACTTATCCCCATTCTTGATACCATATAGCCACTTTCTGTTTTTCGTATAATATATGGAAGCCTACAAGAAAATGCTAAAAAAAACACAACGTAATATAAAGAGAACATAAGAGACTGTACATGGAGACATTGCTATCAAATATCTCCTGTCTTGTTGTTCTTCCAAAAAAAATCTACTATATAATTGTCTAAGGGTCACTTCCGTTTTTCTCTCTGTCTGTCTGTCTTGGAAATCCCAAGTCGCTGATTGGTCGCAGCAAAACAGCCACGACCAATCAGCGACGGGCACAGTCCGGCTGCAAAATGGCCACTCCTTTCTCCCCGCAATCAGTGCCCGCTTCATACTCTCCTCCAGTCAGCGTTCACACAGGGTTAATGGCAGCGTTAACGGACCACATTATGCCGCGGTGTAACGCACTCCGTTAACGCTGCTATTAACCCTGTGTGACCAACTTTTTACTATTGATGCTGCCTATGCAGCATCAATAGTAAAAAGATCTAATGTTAAAAATAATAAAAAAAATAAAAAAGTTATATACTCACCGTCCATCAGCCCCTCAGATCCAGAACAGGCCTTTCCCGCTCCTCGCGGCGCTCCGGTGACCGCTCCATGCATTGCGATCTCGCGAGATGAAGACATAGCGGTCTCGCGAGACTGCTACGTCATCATCTCGCGAGACCGCAATGCACTCTTGGGACCGGAGCGCGCGAGGAGCATCGGTAAATGCTTCGCCTGGATCCGGGGGCCAACAGAAGGTGAGAATATAACTATTTTTTAATTTAATTCTTTTTTTAACAGGGATATGATGCCCACATTGCTATATGCTACGTGGGCTGTGCAATGTACTACGTGGGCTGTGCAATGTACTACGTGGGCTGTGCAATGTACTAGGTGGGCTGTGCAATGTACTAGGTGGGCTGTGCAATATACTAGGTGTGCTGTGCAATATACTACGTGGGCTGTGCAATATACTACGTGGCTGTGCAATATACTACGTGGGCTGTGTTATACACTACGTGGGCTGTTATATACTACGTGGCCTGTGTTATACACTATGTGGGCTGTGTTATACACTATGTGGGCTGTTATACACTATGTGGGCTGTGTTATACACTATGTGGGCTGTGTTATACACAATGTGGGCTGTGTTATACACAATGTGGGCTGTGTTATACACAATGTGGGCTGTGTTATACACAATGTGGGCTGTGTTATACACAATGTGGGCTGTGTTATACACTACGTGGGCTGTGTTATACACTACGTGGGCTGTGTTATACACTACGTGGGCTGTGTTATACACTACGTGGGCTGTGTTATATACTGCGTGCATGGGCTGTTATATACTACATGAGTGTCACGAGGAGACTAGGTGGGCGAGAGCTAATAACCCGGGCCCCTGCAATTTCCCTCAGACTAGGGAAATCCTGACTGACCCTCTACCTGAAGTTTACACTGATGGTGTGCATGTCCAGGCCTCGAACCTCACCCTGCCTCCTGTTTCAACCCTAGGCTGAAAACCTCCACCCACCACCCAGTGAATGCAATACACCAATACTCACAGTAAACACAGACAAGGATAGAGGAAAATATACACCACGCCGCAGTCACTCAGGAATACACTATAAATGTGCAGGGCAAAATAAATACAAATATAGGAAGGAGTAAATAAGACAAAGGAAAATACACCACCAGCAACGATTCTCCAACAACCAGCTCTCCACTCCAGACCGAGATAACAACGCACAAGACAGAAGCTATAATCGGCGACGCCCAATGATCAGGAGAACTATTTAAAGGCCATGGGCATGGCCCAGCGTCCAATCCGAGGATCAGGTAGATTAACCCCGGAACAGCTAGATAAAATCTAGCCGACGCCAATGAGCAAATAGTGGTCAAAAGCGGAATTACCGCTGTCTGTCGGACGACCTGGTCTGAACAGCATCCGACATGACAGTACCCCGCCTTCTACGAGGGACCCCAGGGCCCTCACGGCTTATAGGACCCGGCTTGTCTGGATGGCGACGATGAAAAAACCTGACCAGCCGATCCGCATGAATGTCCGAGGCTGGTACCCAGGACCTCTCCTCAGGCCCATAACCACGCCAGTGTACCAAGTACTGTAAAGTGCGGCGCACTACACGAGAGTCAACCACCTTGGAGACTTCAAATTCCAGGTTACCATCCACCAAGACTGGAGGTGGCATAGGCGCCGCGTCCACAGAACCCACCACCTTCTTCAGAAGAGACCTGTGGAACACGTTGTGTATCTTATACACCGTAGGGAGCTCCAGTCGGTACGCTACTGGGTTAATGACGGCGGTGACCCTAAATGGACCAATAAACCGTGGACCCAATTTAAGGGACGGTATTTTGAGTCTTATGTTTTTTGTGGATAACCACACCCAGTCATCCACACTCAGGTCCGGACCTGGCACACGCCTACTGTCAGCCACACGTTTGTACCTAGCACCCACACTCAACAGGTGCTGTTTAACTCTCCTCCAGACTGACGACAATTGTGCTCCTAACTGGTCCTCCTCCGGAACGCCGGAAGAGCCCCTCTGACTCAAAGTACAAAATTGAGGATGTAGCCCGTAAACACAAAAAAACGGAGACTCCCCAGATGACTCCTGGTGGTGATTATTGATGGCAAACTCCGCCAAAGGAAGAAAGGTAGACCACTCCTCCTGGTTATCAGAGACAAAGCAGCGTAGGTAGTGTTCCAAATTTTGGTTCATACGCTCAGTCTGACCATTTGACTGAGGATGAAAAGCCGAAGAATGAGACAACTTGATCCCCAGCCGTGAGCAAAATGCTTTACAACATTTTGTCACAAACTGAGACCCCCTATCAGACACGATGTCAGACGGAACCCCATGAAGTCTGACCACCTCCTGCACAAATACCTGAGCCAGAGTCTTAGCATTAGGCAACGAAGGCAAAGACACAAAGTGCGAAATTTTTGAAAACCGATCAACAATCACCAAGATGACCGTGTTCCCAGCTGATGAGGGCAAATCAGTGATGAAATCCATGGAGATTTCCGTCCATGGCTTACTAGGTACCTCAAGAGGAAGTAGTGTGCCAACAGGACGGGAGCGGGGCATCTTAGTGGTACAAGCAGACACGTATGAGACCACGTCCTGTCGGATCTTGGGCCACCAAAACCGACGTGACACCAACTCCAAGGTACCTCTAACCCCTGGGTGGCCAGCCAGGACAGCATCATGATGCTCCGCCAAAACCTTTAAGCGGAGACGAAGCGGTACAAAAGATTTGTTGATGGGAAGCTCAGATGGTACCTCCTCCTGAGCCTCGGCAATCTTAGCCTCAACCTCGGTAGTGAGAGCCAAAACCACAACACCCTTTTGGAGGATGGGTACTGGATCCTCCCGAGGTTTTCCCCCCAGAAAACACCTGGACAGAGCATCCGCCTAAGGCTAAGTGCACACGTAGCAGAATTGCCGCGGAAATTTCCGCGGCAATTCTGCGCCTCCTGCCGCGGGTATATCGCATGCAGAATTTGCATGCATATACCCGCAGAAAACTAGCGTTTTGCAAGCGAAATTAGCTTGCAGAATGCTAGAGTTTTCCAAGCAATCTGTAGCATCGCTTGGAAAACTGACTGACAGGTTGGTCACACTTGTCAAACATAGTGTTTGACAAGTGTGACCAACTTCTTACTATAGATGCAGCCTATGCAGCATCTATAGTAAAAGATCGAATGTTTAAAAATAATAAAAAAAATTAAAAAAAAGGTTATACTCACCTCAGCGGCTTCCGTTCCTAATGCTGTGGGTGCAGGACCTTCCATTGACGTAGCGGTCACGTGACCGCGGTCATGTGACCGCGACGTCATCGCAGGTCCTTCACACACACCACGGAAGCCGCTGAGAAGGTCGGGCCGCCAGAAGGTGAGTATATCGCTATTTTTTATTTTAATTCTTTTTTTTTTTTACCAAATACATGGTGCCCAGTCCGTGGAGGAGAGTCTCCTCTCCTCCACCCTGGGTACCAACCGCACTTGATCTGCTTACTTCCCGCATGGTGTGCACAGGCCCGTGCGGGAAGTAAGCAGATCAATGCACTCCTATGTGTGCAGAATCGCCGCGATTCCGCAATTTTAATGAACATGCTGCATTTTTTTCTGGATTGCGATTCCGCTCAGGAAAAAAATGCAGCATGTGCACAAAAAATGAGGATTGCATTCTGTTACATAGGATGCTTAATGGTAGCGTTTTTTTCGCGGTTTTATAGCGTTTTTATAGTGAAAAACCGCGAAAAAAACGCAAAAAATCTGCTACGTGTGCACACAGCCTTAGTGTTTTTAGACCTCGGTCTGTAAGTGACAACAAAATTGAACCGCGTGAAAAACAATGCCCTGCGAGCCTGCCTGGGGGACAGACGCTTGGCAGACTCCAAATACAGTAGATTCTTATGATCGGTAATAACAGTTACCTGATGAACAGACCCCTCCAAGAAGTGTCGCCATTCCTCAAAGGCCAACTTGATAGCCAACAACTCCCTGTTGCCGATATCGTAGTTACGTTCGGTGGACGACAGTTTCCTGGAGAAATAGGCGCACGGACGCAACCACTCAAAGATGAGCCTTGAGATAGTGCCGCCCCCACACCAACCTCAGACGCATCGACTTCCACAACAAAGGATTTTGATACGTCTGGCTGCACAAGAATGGGGGCTGAAACAAAACAAGCGGTTTAGCAATGATGGAAAAATCCTTGATAAATTTTCTATAGTAGTTAGAAAACCCAAGGAACCGCTCAAGCGCTTTCAGGTTATCAGGACGTTCCCAATGCAGCACCGCTTGCACCTTAGCGGCGTCCATTTTAAAACCAGAAGCAGACACAATATAACCCAAGAACGGCAACTCTTGAACAAAAAATACACATTTCTCAAGTTTAGCATACAGCTTATTCTCTCTGAGAAGCTGTAACACCTGCCTGACATGATCTAAATGAGCATCACGGTCGCAAGAATATATGAGAATGTCATCTAGGTACACGATAACAAACTTCCCCAAAACATGCGAGAACACATCATTGATGAAATGTTGCAACACTGCAGGTGCGTTAGTCAACCCAAATGGCATCACCAAATTTTCAAAATGACCCTCAGGGGTATTAAAAGCCGTCTTCCACTCATCACCTTGACGGACTCTTATGAGGTTGTACGCCCCCCTGAGGTCAAGCTTGGTAAACCACTTAGCACCTGCCACCTGGTTGAACAAATCTGGTATCAGTGGCATAGGGTATGGATCATGAACCGTAATCTGGTTCAACTCCCTGAAATCCAAACACGGGCGTAATCCGCCATCTTTCTTCTTCACGAAGAAGAACCCTGCTGCCACCGGCGAGGATGACGGCCTGATGTGCCCTTTGCTCAAGCTTTCAGCAATATAATCTTTTAACGCTTGTCTCTCCGGACCGGAGATGTTAAACATCCTTGCTTTAGGCAATTTGGCCCCTGGTTTAAACCTGATAGAACAGTCATAGGAACGATGTGGCGGCAACTCTGAACAACCCTTCTCAGAGAACACATCCACAAAATCCAGACGTGACTCCGGAACGCTTGAAGTCACCGCAGCCACACATGTGGCCAGGCAGTTCTCCTGGCAGAACTCGCTCCACTGAATTATGTCCTGAGTCTTCCAGTCAATTACCGGGTTGTGCATAGACAACCAAGAAAAACCCAAAACCACCTGAGCAGGAAGATTCCTGAGCACCTTACATGTAACCCGCTCGGAATGTAGAACCCCAATGTGGAATTTCACCTCAGCCACAAACTCAGTAATCTCCCCCTCTGAGAGAGGAGCAGCATTGATGGTGACCACACGGATAGGATGAGGCAGTTTCTCCATCTTAAAACCAGAAGTGCGCGCAAACTCCTCATCAATGACATTTGTGGCTGAACCACTATCAACAAAAACAGTAATTGGCAGCTCACTGCCAGAGATAAAAAAAACTTAGCAGGGAGCATGCATTGAGAAACCACCATGGAGGATATACATAAGCTCAGATTGGTCTCCTCCACACCCTCTGAGCTTAGAAGTTTTCCGCCGTTGCATTTTTCTTAGTCAGCAGAGGACATATGTTAATAAAATGACCAGTTTTACCACAGTAAAAACAGGCGCCCTGCTTCCTGAGCTCAGGGACTCGACGTTTCACATGTGACACCCCTGCGATTTGCATAGGCTCCGTGGGCTCACCTGCAGCAACCTCACGTGAACCTAAAGCTTCTCCCATAGGCGATGTCTCATGCTCCGCCTGATGCAAACGGCGATCAATGCAGACAACCAGACTCATAGCGGAATCTAGAGAAGCAGGAGTCTCGTACATCAGAAGGGCTTTTTTAACCATTCCAGATACCCATGAATAAACTGACTCCGCAATGCTGGATCATTCCATTGTGTATCGATCGCCCAGCGACGAAATTCAGAACAGTAATCCTCTGCAACTCGCTCCCCCTGGCGAATAGAGCGTATCTTAGATTCTGCCAGAGCCATTCTGTCAGGTTCATCGTAGATTTTCCCAAGAGAAGGAAAAAAACTCTCCACAGAGTCAAATGCAGCAGAATCAGATGGCAAAGAAAACGCCCATGTTTGGGGATCCCCGCTTAACAATGACAACACCAGGCCCACACGCTGAGGCTCATTACCCGAGGAGATCGGGCGCATACGGAAATATAGTTTGCAAGCCTCACGAAAAGAAACAAATTTACTGCGTTCCCCAGCAAACTTTTCAGGTAAAGGAAATTTCGGCTCAGCAACACTTCCTGTCGCTCCAGCTTGCACATTAGATACTGCTAGTCCCTGTTGCTGTACTGCCCCCCTCAACTCAGTGACCTGTAGGGACAGCGCCTCCAACTGGCGGGTTATGGAAGTCATGGGATCCATGACAAAACACAAAAAAAAAGAAACTCCTTTTTTTTTTTTTTGTTGGGCCGATTATAATGTCACGAGGAGACTAGGTGGGCGAGAGCTAATAACCCGGGCCCCTGCAATTTCCCTCAGACTAGGGAAATCCTGACTGACCCTCTACTTGAAGTTTACACTGATGGTGTGCATGTCCAGGCCTCGAACCTCACCCTGCCTCCTGTTTCAACCCTAGGCTGAAAACCTCCGCCCACCACCCAGTGAATGCAATACACCAATACCCACAGTAAAGACAGACAAGGATAAAGGAAAATATACACCACGCCGCAGTCACTCAGGAATACACTATAAATGTGCAGGGCAAAATAAATACAAATATAGGAAGGAGTAAATAAGACAAAGGAAAATACACCACCAGCAATGATTCTCCAACAACCAGCTCTCCATTCCAGACCGAGATAACAACGCACAAGACAGAAGCTATAATCGGCGACGCCCAATGATCAGGAGAACTATTTAAAGGCCATGGGCATGGCCCAGCGTCCAATCCGAGGATCAGGTAAATTAACCCCGGAACAGCTAGATAAAATCTAGCTGACGCCAATGAGCATATAGTGGTCAAAAGCGGAATTACCGCTGTCTGTCGGACGACCTGGTCTGAACAGCGTCCGACATGACAATGAGCTGTGTTATATGCTACGTGGGCTGTTATAAACTACGTAGCTGTGTTCTATGCTATGTGGGCTGTTATACAATCCGTAGGCTGTGCTGTATACTACGTGGCTGTGCTATATACTCCGTGTGCTGTGCTATATACTCCGTGGTCTGTGCTATATACTCCGTGGGCTGTGCTATATACTCCGTGGGCTGTGCTATATACTCCGTGGGCTGTGCTATGTACTACGTGGCTGTGCTATATACTTCGTGGCTGTGCTATTTACTACGCGTGCTGTTATATACTACGTGGCTGTGCTATATACTACGTGGCTGGCCGCAAAGAATCAGCGATAGGCATAGTCCGGCCGCGAATTGGCGCGGGATTTGAATCACGCTTTGCTAATTGGTTGCAGCTGTCCGAATCCTGTGTATAAATTGCATTATTCTAAAATCTTCATAACTATACTACATACATATTCTAGAATACCCGATGCGTTAGAATCGGGCCACCATCTAGTCTCTTATAAAAGCCTCAAACTTCTATGTGTGAATCAGACCTGAGATCTAACGTGATAGAAGATTACAGTGCGGGGAAGACAGGAAACCTTCATATAGACGGCCGGTGGTGATGGAGTCAGTGACGGGCTCTGGACAAATATGTTTCTAGAGCCGTAGTAGACGATGAAGATGTCGTCCTCATCATGAAGTAGTTATTTCTCCTGTCACGTGTAATAAATATCTCCTGCAGTATTGCTAATGCCGATTTCAGTGTCGGTAAATGAGACGAGAATTAGCGTTATGGAAGATGAGTCTATGAGGAACGTATTCAGCTGCCGACTCCGAGGAACAAACTGCTTGTTGTCTGTGGCCTAAATATATAGGTTTTATTAGTAGATGTAAAGAAGGAAACTAAATACTGTATAATAATAAATCTCCTCATATGTTTCCCTTATTATCTCCAGTAATTGTATTATTACACAGGATTTTTATTATGTTACATCGGCTCATCATCTTCTCATTCAGGTCTCTACAATATCGGATCCTCTCAGTGAAGATCTTCTATAGAAGAGAATTTTCCTGATTTACCCATCAAGGCTGGATATGGACAGATACAAGATGGCGGAGAGGATATTACAGCTCACCCTAGAGATCCTCGTCCGGCTTACTGGAGAGGTGAGAGATTCTGATGACGTCACATTACCTCATTCTTATCTATGGGAATAACAGATGGACAGAACTGGAGAGGTGAGGACTCTGGAAATGTCTGTAGTGAGATTTATTAATGTGTCTCTCCATAACCAGGATTACACAGTAGTGAAGAAGACCTCTAGTGAGCGCTGTCAGGACCCTGTGTCTGAGGGATGGGGAAGACCCCTGAGCCCAATCACAAGGCCTCCACCTCACCCCCTGATACATGAGGACATCAGTGACCAGAAGATCCTAGAACTCACCTACAAGATGATCGAGCTGCTGACTGGAGAGGTGACACTGCTGGGAATGCTGGGACATTATAAGTAACGCTATGAAGGGACCCGGGGGATGATGATATTGTATGTGACAGGTTCCTATAAGATGTCAGGATGTCACTGTCTATTTCTCCATGGAGGAGTGGGAGTATTTAGAAGGACACAAAGATCTGTACAAGGACGTCATGATGGAGGTTCCCCAGCCCCTCACATCACCAGGTAATAGACAGGACTAAGTGCATACGGCCTATAATTATCTGTATGTAAATAATGAATTCTGTCCCTGTATATGTTTCCTCCAGATCTATCCAGTAAGAGGACAACACCAGAGAGATGTCCCCGTCCTCTTCTTCCAGAGGACTGTAAACAAGAACATCCCAATGTTCCTCAGGATCATCAGGTAGATGGAGAGAAGTGTCATGAGATCCCCCCTATGATGTGTAGACGGCTGTGTAGGTCTTGGGCTCAGTCTTGTTTTATTCTCCAGAATTATAAGTTTTATACTTTTGTAATGAGAGCGGTGGAGATGGCAGGATTAGAGCTGATCATAGATGTGACTTCTCCATCTGTCTATGACTTTTACAATATTTGTTTCAGGGTGAAGATTTTACATATATTAATTCTACAGGGACATATGTGAGGGGTGATGAGCGGTGTAAAGAGGAGATTCCCACATATGACTACCCAGGTGAGTAGTGACCACTAAATGCAGAGAAGTCACAGAATCGTCTCAGTCACCGGCTGTGGCTGCTTTATTGGTCATGAGATGCAGCTTTATTACCATGATCGCCATTTTGCCTCTAGACCACATCATTATCCTCCAATCAAAACTGTTCAAATGACTTTGGTCATTGAAAGCCCTTTCATATAGAACTTACAACCTGGAGGATTCACCTACCCTCTGGGATTAGAAGACACTGACCGTTACCTGCCCAGATCTGTAAACTACAAAGTAAAATGACAGTGTACGTTAGAAAATCATTTGAAGAAAAATATTATGATGGTCCTTAAGAGAAAGCGGAGGGTAATGATGCTGTTGGCTTCCTAGAACCCTGATATCTTATTGGATGAATCTCCCTTCTCTCCCTTCTGTGCTGCTGAATGTGCTCATATGGTCCCTACAAGACCAGGTCCAGTCTTTCTGGCCAAACTTCACTTTTATGATCGACAACATTAAATGTGCAGTGAGGCCAAGTGTGAATTTCTGTACAATAACAGCAGAGTTTCCCTTTATCCTGACTTTTCAATTTGTATTAAAACCGACTAACTTCAAGGAGGATTGTGATAAACTACATAAAAACCATTACACCTGTGCCATGATATATCTCTAAGCTGTGCGTGTCTGATGGCTGTAATATACATTTATTCACGCCTGCAGGAGATGTGTTGGCATGGCTCGAGCCCTGGTGTCATGGATTCACTCCACGTCATTAATTCCATTATGTTTTCGAACCTAAGGAATTCAGATTACTGCACAATCTCTCCTGAAATGAGGATCAATATTAGTTTCTCTACTCTTCTGGTCAGGACTCATAGTAGCTCCAATAGTCCACTATAAATGAGTGCAGCTCTGGTTTACTGTTGGAGTTCTCCCCTTGTACATACATTGTTGTTGGGAATGTAACATTTTTTTATTCTATGTCTTTTTTTTTTTTTTACCTGTTCATTCTATATGATAGTTTGATTGGGATATGTGAGTCTGTATCTCCCTGATAGTCTTAAAAAAAAAAAGCTCTCCATCGCCTCTTCCAAATGCCGAAGATCTAAATTTAAAGTGAACCTGTCAGCAGGATTGTGCACAGTAACCTACACACAGTGTCAGGTCAGCGCCATTATACTGATTACATTGATAACTGGTGATGAAATCTGTCTTGTGGTTGTTTAATCTTTATTTGTAGTTTGAAGTTAATGAGATTCCCGTGCTTTGGGGCGGGGCTGTGGGCGGGGTTTTACATGGTGCTCTGCTTACATATTCATCTGTATTGGCATATAACAGGTCACTGATCCTTCAGTGACCTGCCCCCCATTTTTATATAATGCATATAATATTGTGGAACTCTGGAACTCTCTACCACAACATATCAGACTCTCGCCTACCATTGAAACCTTCAAAAAGAACCTGAAGACCCACCTCTTCCAACAAGCCTACAACCTGCAGTAACCACCGATCGTCCAAATGGCTGCACGACCAGCTCTACCCTCGCCAACTATATCCTCACCCATCCCTTGTAGATTGTGAGCCCACGTGGGCAGCAGGGTCCTCTCTCCTCCTGTACCAGTCCTGACTTGTATTGTTTAAGATTATTGTACTTGTTTTTATTATGTATACCCCTCCTCACATGTAAAGCGCCATGGAATAAATGGCGCTATAATAATAAAGAATAATAATTTCATCACCAGGTATCAGTGTAATCAGTATAACGGCACCGACCTGACAGTGTCTGTAGGTTACTGTGCACAATCCTGCTGACAGGTTCCCTTTAAGACACCTCAGCTCTGCACTATTATACACAGTTCTCTTTAAATGTGTAATATTTCTTCTTGAAACTCATCTGACAGAAAATATTGGAGCTTACAATAGTTTAGATTGTGAAGTCACCGAGCCCCGTATCTAATTACCCCAGAGAGGTTTCACCACTAGCTACTCATTTATTACTGATGAAGACTGTTCAGTTTGATCATTTCAGTAGGTGTTATTGTCTATAGTCACAGTTTTTGATTACAGTAGTGTCCAAAATACTTTGATTTAACGTCTTCTCGCAGCGAGTTTTGTGTTCTTAATCAGGCCACATCTGACGTTTGACACTTTATGTGGTGATCACTTTGGAATTATTCACAAAGTGGGGATACATCTTAGAAAGCGTACATGCGTTACCTGTCATGATCTCTGCAGGCAGAGATCATAGCAAGCCTATAGAGGGACAAGCTCTCGGAAGATGGAACTATACTGACCATGAACTAAGCCTGCCGCGCAACTAGAAATAGCCAGGTAGCATTTCCTATTCATCGCTAGATGCCCAGCTCTGGCCTAAGACCTAAATAGCTAGCAGAGGGAAATATAAGACCTGGCTCACCTCTAGAGAAATATTCCAAAGAAGACAGTAGCCCCCCCACATATAATGACGGTGAGTTCAGATGAAACAACAAACGCAGCAGGAAAATAGTCTTAGCAAATTTGAGGTCCGCTTACTAGATAGCAGAAGACAGATAGTATACTTTCATGGTCAGCAGAAAAACACTAACAAAACACCATCCAGAGATTACCTTAAACTCTGGCATTAACTCATAACGCCAGAGTAGCAATCCCTGATCAACGAGAGCTTTCCAGACACAGTAACAAAACTTCAGCTGTGAACTGGAACAAATAGGCAAAACAAAACATGGACAAAAGTCCAACTTATCTAGTAGTTGTCTAGAAGCAGGAACAAGCACTGAGAGGCATCAGATAACATTGTTGACCGGCAAGAAACCACCAGAGAAATGAGCTTAAATAGCGACACCCACTACTGATGGAATCAGGTGAAACAGGAAAGAGGATGACAAGTCCAATTCCACAAGCGGCCACCGGGGGAGCCCAGAATCCAAATTCACAACAGTACCCCCCCCTCAAGGAGGGGGCACCGAACCCTCACCAGATCCACCAGGGCGACCAGGATGAGCCCTATGGAAGGCACGAACAAGATCAGAAGCATGAACATCAGATGCATTGACCCAAGAATTATCCTCCTGGCCGTAACCCTTCCAGTTGACCAGATACTGGAGTTTCCGTCTGGAAACACGAGAGTCCAAAATTTTCTCCACAACGTACTCCAACTCACCCTCAACCAACACTGGAGCAGGAGGCTCAACTGAAGGTACAACAGGTACC
Source organism: Ranitomeya variabilis (assembly GCF_051348905.1). Classification (NCBI taxonomy): domain Eukaryota; kingdom Metazoa; phylum Chordata; class Amphibia; order Anura; family Dendrobatidae; genus Ranitomeya; species Ranitomeya variabilis. The sequence goes on along the minus strand of NC_135235.1, from coordinate 702,140,355 downwards.
TCATACCTGCGCAATAACGACCGATGAAAAACGTTATGAATGGAAAAGGACGCAGGGAGGTCCAAACGGAAAGAAACAGGATTAAGAATCTCCAATATTCTATAAGGGCCGATGAACCGAGGTTTAAACTTAGGAGAAGAGACCCTCATAGGGACAAAACGAGAAGACAACCACACTAAATCTCCAACACAAAGCCGAGAACCAACACGACGATGACGGTTGGCAAAACGCTGAGTCTTCTCCTGGGACAACTTCAAATTGTCCATAACCTGCCCCCAAATGTGATGCAATCTCTCTACCACCGCATCCACTCCAGGACAATCCGAGGATTCCACCTGACCGGAGGAAAATCGAGGGTGAAACCCCGAATTACAGAAAAACGGGGACACCAAGGTGGAAGAACTGGCCCGATTATTGAGGGCGAACTCTGCCAATGGCAAAAAAGCAACCCAATCATCCTGGTCAGCAGAGACAAAACACCTCAGATATGTCTCAAGGGTCTGATTAGTCCACTCGGTCTGGCCATTAGTCTGAGGGTGAAAAGCAGACGAAAAAGACAAATCTATGCCCATCCTAGCACAGAATGCCCGCCAAAATCTAGACACAAATTGGGTACCTCTGTCAGAAACAATATTCTCAGGAATACCGTGCAATCGGACAACATTCTGAAAAAACAGAGGAACCAACTCAGAAGAAGAAGGCAACTTGGGCAGAGGAACCAAATGGACCATTTTAGAGAAACGGTCACAGACCACCCAGATGACAGACATCTTCTGGGAAACAGGCAGATCTGAAATAAAATCCATCGAGATGTGTGTCCAAGGCCTCTTAGGAATAGGCAAGGGCAACAGCAGTCCGCTAGCCCGAGAACTACAAGACTTGGCCCGAGCACAAACGTCACATGACTGCACAAAGACTCGCACATCTCGTGACAGAGAAGGCCACCAGAAGGATCTTGCCACCAAATCCCTGGTACCAAAAATTCCGGGATGACCTGCCAATGCAGAAGAATGTACCTCAGAGATGACTCTGCTGGTCCAATCATCCGGAACAAACAGTCTATCAGGCGGACAACGATCCGGTCTATCCGCCTGAAACTCTTGCAAGGACCGCCGCAGATCAGGAGAAACGGCCGACAAAATTACTCCCTCCCTAAGGATACCTGTGGGTTCAGAATTACCAGGAGAGTCCGGGTCAAAACTCCTAGAAAGGGCATCTGCCTTAACATTCTTAGAACCCGGTAGGTATGACACCACAAAATTAAAGCGAGAAAAAAATAAAGACCAGCGCGCCTGTCTAGGATTCAGGCGTCTGGCAGTCTCAAGATAAATCAAATTTTTGTGGTCAGTCAATACCACCACCTGATGTCTAGCCCCCTCGAGCCAATGGCGCCACTCCTCAAACGCCCACTTCATGGCCAAAAGCTCCCGATTCCCAACATCATAATTCCGCTCTGCGGGCGAAAATTTGCGAGAAAAGAAGGCACAAGGCCTAATGACGGAGCAGTCGGAACCTTTCTGCGACAACACTGCCCCAGCTCCGATCTCCGAAGCGTCAACCTCAACCTGAAAAGGCAGATTCACATCAGGCTGACGCAACACAGGGGCAGAGGCAAAACGGCGCTTAAGCTCCTGAAAGGCCTCTACAGCATGAGGGGACCAATTAGCAACATCAGCGCCTTGTCTGGTCAAATCAGTCAGTGGTTTAACGACATCCGAAAAACCAGCAATAAATCGGCGGTAAAAGTTGGCAAAGCCCAAAAATCTCTGAAGACCCTTAAGAGAGGAGGGCTGAGTCCAGTCACAAATAGCTTGCACCTTGACGGGATCCATCTCAATGGAAGAGGGAGAAAAAATATACCCCAAAAAGGAAATTTTCTGGACCCCAAAAACGCACTTAGACCCCTTCACACATAAAGAATTAGACCGCAGAACCTGAAAAACTCTCCTGACCTGCTGGACATGAGAGTCCCAGTCATCAGAAAAAATCAGAATATCATCCAGATATATTATCATAAATTTATCCAGAAAATCGCGGAAAATATCATGCATAAAAGACTGGAAAACTGAAGGGGCATTAGAAAGACCAAAAGGCATGACCAAATACTCAAAGTGGCCCACGGGCGTATTAAATGCGGTCTTCCACTCATCCCCCTGCCTGATCCGCACCAAATTATACGCCCCACGAAGATCAATTTTAGAGAACCACTTAGCACCCTCTATACGAGCAAACAAATCAGTAAGCAATGGCAATGGGTATTGATACTTAACAGTGATCTTATTCAGAAGCCGATAATCAATACATGGTCTCAAAGAGCCGTCTTTTTTTGAGACAAAGAAAAACCCAGCTCCCAAGGGAGAAGAAGATGGACGAATATGTCCCTTTTCCAAAGACTCCTTTATATATTCCCGCATAGCAGCATGTTCCGGCACAGACAAATTAAACAAACGACCCTTTGGATATTTACAACCCGGTATCAAATCTATGGCACAATCGCACTCACGGTGCGGAGGTAACGACCCAAGCCTGGGTTCGTCAAAGACGTCTTGATAATCAGAGAGGAACTCAGGGACTTCAGAGGGAATGGACGACGAAATAGAAACCAAAGGTACGTCCCCATGAATACCCTTACATCCCCAGCTCAACACAGACATTGCTCTCCAGTCCAAGACTGGGTTGTGAGACTGCAACCATGGCAATCCCAGTACCAAATCGTCATGTAAATTATACAGCACCAGGAAACGAATAATCTCCTGGTGATCCGGATTGATACGCATGGTTACTTGTGTCCAGTATTGTGGTTTATTATTAGCCAATGGGGTGGAGTCAATCCCCTTCAGAGGAATAAGAGTCTCCAAAGGCTCTAAATCAAAACCACAACGATTGGCAAAGGACCAATCCATAAGACTCAGAGCGGCGCCAGAGTCAACATAGGCGTCCGTGGCAATGGATGACAAAGAGCAAATCAGGGTTACAGACAAAATAAACTTAGACTGAATGGTGCTAATGGAAACAGACTTATCAAGCTTCTTTGTACGCCTAGAGCATGCCGATATAACATGAGTAGAATCCCCACAATAGAAACACAATCCATTCTTCCGTCTAAAATTCTGTCGCTCGCTCCTGGACAGAATTCTATCACACTGCATACTTTCTGGCGTCTTTTCCATAGACACCGCCAGATGGTGCACCGGTTTGCGCTCCCGCAGACGCCTATCAATCTGAATAGCCATTGTCATGGACTCATTCAGACCTGCAGGCAAAGGGAACCCCACCATAACATCCTTAACGGCATCAGAGAGACCTTCTCTGAAAGTTGCCGCCAAGGCGCACTCATTCCACTGAGTAAGCACAGACCATTTACGGAATTTTTGGCAGAAAACTTCAGCTTCGTCTTGCCCCTGAGATAGTGCCATCAAAGTTTTTTCTGCCTGAAGTTCCAAATGAGGTTCCTCATAAAGCAAGCCCAAGGCCAGAAAAAACGCATCCACATCGCGTAACGCAGGATCCCCTGCTGGCAATGAGAAGGCCCAATCTTGAGGGTCACCCCTGAGCAAGGAAATCACAATCCCAACCTGCTGTGCAGGGTCTCCAGCTGAACGAGACTTCAGGGACAAATAAAGCTTACAATTATTTCGGAAATTCTGGAAGCTAGCTCTATTCCCTGTGAAGAACTCCGGCAAAGGAATTCTCGGCTCAGATACCGGAGCATGTACCACAAAATCTTGTAAATTTTGTACTTTCGTGATGAGATTATTCAAACCCGCAGTTACACTCTGGAGATCCATTATTGTCAGGTGCACACAGAGCATACAGAGATTAGGAGGAGAGAGAGAGAAAAGACTGCAGCAAGGCAGACTGGAGGAAAAAAAAAAAAAAAAAAAAAAAAATTCCAGCAGACTTCTTATAACTCTCCTTTCTCAACCAGGGTCTTTAACACTTTAACTGGCCGGTCAAACTGTCATGATCTCTGCAGGCAGAGATCATAGCAAGCCTATAGAGGGACAAGCTCTCGGAAGATGGAACTATACTGACCATGAACTAAGCCTGCCGCGCAACTAGAAATAGCCAGGTAGCATTTCCTATTCATCGCTAGATGCCCAGCTCTGGCCTAAGACCTAAATAGCTAGCAGAGGGAAATATAAGACCTGGCTCACCTCTAGAGAAATATTCCAAAGAAGACAGTAGCCCCCCCACATATAATGACGGTGAGTTCAGATGAAACAACAAACGCAGCAGGAAAATAGTCTTAGCAAATTTGAGGTCCGCTTACTAGATAGCAGAAGACAGATAGTATACTTTCATGGTCAGCAGAAAAACACTAACAAAACACCATCCAGAGATTACCTTAAACTCTGGCATTAACTCATAACGCCAGAGTAGCAATCCCTGATCAACGAGAGCTTTCCAGACACAGTAACAAAACTTCAGCTGTGAACTGGAACAAATAGGCAAAACAAAACATGGACAAAAGTCCAACTTATCTAGTAGTTGTCTAGAAGCAGGAACAAGCACTGAGAGGCATCAGATAACATTGTTGACCGGCAAGAAACCACCAGAGAAATGAGCTTAAATAGCGACACCCACTACTGATGGAATCAGGTGAAACAGGAAAGAGGATGACAAGTCCAATTCCACAAGCGGCCACCGGGGGAGCCCAGAATCCAAATTCACAACAGTTACCTATACTGTGGGTGTAGGCCGCAGGGTGGGATGAGGGGGTGTTTGGGTGTCTCCGGGTGCCCGGCCATTACTGGCTGGTCTCCAGAAATATGGCCGACGCTGGAGGCGGCGCATGCGAAGATGGTGATCTCTGGATTGAGATCTCGAGAGATGAGATTTCAGCGCTGAGATCTCATCTCTCGAGATCTTGGCCCCAACATCACCGTGATGCCATATTCCCGGAGACCACCGCACATGGAACCGTGGAAGTGCCGGGGCTCTAGCCTATCGCAAAATGTTGGCAGAGCCCCGGGCCGCACCGGACACCTGCGCAGCATCGCTGCAGCACCAGCCAGCAACCGCCGGGCACCCAGAGACACCCGGCAGCAGCACAAGACCCACGCAGCAGCGCACCGCACATCGGAGTCCCCCCTCATCCCTGCCTGCAGCATCATCCCACTCGTGCCTCCTCCAACAGCGACCCTGGGATCCCGCTTCACCGCAGCCACCAACCCCAGTAAGTAATAAGATACAAGAATTATAAGAAGCATCACCATTTAATTAAAAAATATTTTTTTCTTATTTTTCTCCTCAAAATTTGGGGTGTGTCTTATAATCTGAAGCGTCTTATAATCTGAAAAATACAGTATATATAGGGCTACAGATACTCACTGTGCTGTTTGGGGACATAGTGTGTATCACACTCAACATGGGCCAGAGTAAGCAAAGGAAAGAGTGGTCTCAGGAGATTAGAAAGAAAATTATAGACAAATATGTTAAAGGTAAAAGTTATAAGACCATCTCCAAGCAGCTTGATGTTCCTGTGACTACAGTTGCACATATTATTCAGAAATTTAAGATCCATGGGACTGTAGCCAACCTCCCTGGATGTGGCCGCAGGAGGAAAATTGATGACAAATCAAAGAGATGGATAATACGAATGGTAACAAAAGAGCCCAGAAAAACTTCTAAACAGATTAAAGGTGAACTCAAGGAACATCAGTGTCAGATCGCACCATCCGTCATTGTATGAGCAAAAGTGGACTTCATGGGAGACGACCAAGGAGGACGCCATTGTTGAAAGAAAATCATAAAACAGCCAGACTGGAATCTGCCAAACTACATGTTGTCAAGCCACAAAGCTTGAGAGAATGTCCTATGGACAGATGACATAAAAATTGAACTTTTTGGTAAGGCACATCAGCTCTGTTCACAGATGGAAAAATGAAGCATATCAAGAGGAGAACACTGTCCCCACTGTGAAACATGGTGGAGGCTCTGTTATGTTCTGGGGCTGCTCTGCTGCATCTGACACAAGGTGTCTAGAATCTGTGCAGGGTACAATGAAATCTCAAGACTGTCAAGGGATTCTAGAGAAAAATATGCTACCTAGTGTCAGAAAGCTTGGTCTGAGTCACAGGTCATGGGTCTTACATCAGGATAATGACCCAAAAGACATAGCTAAAAACACCCAAGAATGGCTAAGATGAAAGCGGACTATTCTGAAGTGGCCTTCTATGAGCCCTTACCTTAATCCTATTGAGCATCTTTGGAAATAGCTGAAACATGCCATCTGGAAAAGGCAACCTTCAAACACGAGACAGCTGGAGCCATTTGCTCTTGAGGAGTGGTCCAAAATACCTGTCAAGAGGTGCAGAAGTCTCGTTGATAGTTACAGGAATCCTTTGATTGCAGTGATTGCCTCAAAAGGTTGTGCAGCAAAATATTAAGCTAAGGGTACCATCATTTCTGTCCAGACCTATTTCATGAGTTTTATTTTTTTTTATTCTGTGGAAGTATGGTTGAAAAGCAATGTCTGACTTTCATTCATTCATTTTCATAGATTTTTTATTATTACTTTTGTCAGATTCAAGTTATTTCTGTGACCATTTGTGGGATTTTTTGTCTTTAAGTATGGGGTACCAACAATTTTGACCACGTGTGTAGGAGGAGTGAATATTTTGACTCTGCAGCCAATTTAATACGCAGTGGATGTTGGAGAGTGAAAATTACACATTTGCCTCTTTATTCCCCAACATATAGTGACAGGCTGTGCTCCAGGAGACATACACACCGCAAATTAAGTGGGTTATTCTCACTATAATATTGCTAAATACAGGGATCCTAAATGTTGTTTGAGCACACTGCTAGACTCAGAAGTGAGAGCGGATTTTGCTGGATTGGTTTATAGAAACCCTGTTGCTTTTCAACAGCTTTTTTGAACCATTAATAGTGTGGGAACCTCTGTTTTTCCATTGACAGCTGATGGACCTGAGTGGGGACTTCTTATTTGTGAGATGAGAATTGATATTATTTTTGCCTACATAAGATTGATTGGTTTCTTTTTATTCAATATTTTGGGGGCAGAATGAGCAAACAGTTGAACACCACACACTACTGGATCATCCAACAAGGTTTTCTATTAGACTGTGAACTGTCAATGTTTTGGTAAATAATTAAAGTTTTTTCATAGCTTTCCATTTTTATAGACAGTTTAAGTAGAAATGTTCAAAAATATAAAACTCAAGGATATTTTATTAAAAAATAATAATTGAGTATTTCATATGGGGTAAACTCCAACCTTGCATAAGCATACAGACCCTTTCTCGACCTAAATCTTTAAGTGGTGTAATTGGTCTTCCCAATTTTAGGAGGTACTTCCAGGCTACTGCATTACTTAGGATTCTAGATTGGCACTTTCAAGCTGATGCTAAACAATGAGTGAGGGTGGAACCGGAGAGTTTGGATGTCCCTTTAAGACATCTGCCGTGGTGTTCTGGGTAATCATTGACTATAGTCAATTGTAATTTAACTAGAGACACACTTAAAATTTGGAGCACTCTGAGAAAAGGGGAGGTTCCCAGATAGGAATATTAGCCCACTTACATCAATGTTTTTCAATTCATCCTTTCTCCCTGGATACTTGCGCAGATCTTTTCTCGGTCGGAGGGCAGTGGAGGATACCCGATTGTTTCAGGTGCTAGAAGACAGGGAGCAGGCTCAGTTTCCAAATGAGAACGTTAGGTGGTTTGAATACTTGCAATTACAATCTTTCCTAGTGGCACATAATTTTGATAAAATTTTGATTTCAAACTTCACCTTTTTTGAGAAATTGTTCTTAGAAGAAAATAGGCTGCCACATGCTATATCAGTGAGTTATGGGGGCTTGAGCTGAGAGGGTGAAGCCGAGAAGTTAACATTTCAACAGGCATGGGAGAGAGACTTGGGGATAAGCTTGTCTCCTTAGGATTGGGAAAGATGGTTTCTCTTCACTCATAAACTTGCTAGCGCTGGGATTGCACAAGAGAAGAACTATAAAGTAATACAATTCTTCGGTTTTGTCTAACAGCAGCACAAATGGTAATCCCGCGGTTTTTGAAACTTACAAACCTTCCTGACATATTACACTGGTATAAGGACATGGTAAATCTGTGTAGAAAGGAGAAGCTGTCTGCAGACTGCAATGGAACAAACAATACATTTAGAAGGATTTGGAGTGGATGGATATTATTTCAGGACTCACCTGATTTCCATAATTTGTTCTGCTGACTTTTACAGTTACATAAGAATTTGCACATTAACATATATACAGTGCCTTGCGAAAGTTTTCCGCTCCCTGAAACTTTTCAACCTTTTCCCACAAATCATGCTTCAAACATAAGGATACCAAATGTAAATTTTTGATGAAGAATCGAAAATAAGTGAAACACAATTGTGAAGTTGAACAAAATTTATTGGTTATTTTAAATTTTTGTGGAAATTCAAAAACTGAATAGTGGGGCGTGCAATATTATTCAGCCCCTTTAACTTAATACTTTGTTGTGCCTCCTTTTGCTGCGATTACAGATGCAAGTCGCTTGGGGTATGTCTCTATCAGTTTTGTACATCGAGAGACTGAAATTCTTGCCCATTCTTCCTTGGCAAGCAGCTCAAGCTCAGTGAGGTTTGATGGAGATCGTTTGTGAACAGCAGTTTTCAGCTCTTTCCACAGATTCTCGATTGGATTGAGGTCTGGACTTTGACTGGGCCATTCTAACACCTGGATACGTTTATTTGTGAACCATTCCATTGTAGATTTTGCTTTATGTTTGGGATTGTTGTCTTGTTGGAAGACAAATCTCCGTCCCAGTCTCAAGTCTTTTGCAGACTCCAACAGGTTTTCTTCAAGAATGGTCCAGTATTTGGCTCTATCCATCTTCCCATCAATTTTAACTATCTTCCCTGTCCCTGCTGAAGAAAAGCAGGCCCAAACCATGATGCTGCCACCATCATGTTTGACAGTGGGGATGGTGTGTTCAGGGTGATGAGCTGTGTTGCTTTTACGCCACACATATATTTTGGCATTGTTGCCAAAAAGTTCGATTTTGATTTCATCTGACCAGAGCACCTTCTTCCACATGTTTGGTGTGTCTCCCAGGTGGCTTGTTGCAATCTGTAAACAACACTTTTTATGGATATCTTTGAGAAATGGCTTTCTTCTTGCCACTCTTCCACAAAGGCCAGATTTCTGATTGTTGTCCTATGGACGGGCTGTCCAACCTCAGCTATAGATCTCTGCAGTTCATCCAGAGTGACCATGGGCCTCTTTGCTGCATCTCTGATCTGCCTTCTCCTAATTTGAGATGAAAGTTTAGAGGGACGGCCGGGTCTTGGTAGATTTGCGGTTGTATGATACTCTTAACATTTCAATATGATTGCTTGCACAGTGCTCCTTGGGATGTTTAACATTTTGGAAATCATTTTGTATCCAACTCTGGCTTTAAACTTCTCCACAACAGTATCACGGACCTGCCTGGTGTGTTCCTTGGTCTTCATGATGCTCTCTGTGCTTCAAACAGAACCCTGAGACTATCACAGAGCAGGTGCATTTATACAGAGACTTGATAACACACAGGCGGATTATATTTATCATCATTAGGCATTTAGGACAACATTGGATCATTCAGAGACCCACAATGAACTTCTGGAGTGAGTTTGCTGCACTGAAAGTAAAGGGGCCGAATAATATTGCACGCCCCACTTTTCAGTTTTTGAATTTCCACAAAAATTTAAAATAACCAATAAATTTCGTTCAACTTCACAATTGTGTTCCACTTGTTGTTGATTCTTCGCCAAAAGTTTACATTTCATATCTTTATGTTTGAAGCATAATATGTGGGAAAAGGTTGAAAAGTTCCAGGGAGTCGAATAATTTCGCAAGGCACTGTATATGATTTTAAGGACCCCTTTATCCATAACCCCTTTTTGTTCTTTTTTTCTTCCCTTGTCTTTCTTTCCCTCTTTTTCTTATCCTATGTCTTTCTTCTTTGAATACCTTGTTGGCGTTTGCCATATGGTTATTGTTATTGTCTACCATGGTATGTTTGACTTACTGTTAAAAGTGGTATTCTCATTTTGAATGCTAGATATTTTCTACAATTATATATATTACCATTTTTCATATATTTTTTGTTTCCAAAATGTTTAATAAAGTAGATTGAACATAAAAAATCATAATGTTTTATTTTAGCAGATGACTGTACCAGGAGATCAGAGAGACAGCAGACATCTTCATATTTTAAATCTGATGATCTTGAGATCCTACAAGATACAACTGAAGTGATTGCTGTTACTCCAGATATACCATCATCCATTCACAGCAAAGATCTGTCATTCGATCCTATGAAACAGGTCCCATCTTCTGATTCATTACCGACTACTAAGGAAAATCAAAGTCACAAAAGAGGCATTAAAAAAAAAACTGCTCCTAAAGGAAATAAGTCATTTTTCTGTTCAGAATGTGGGAAATGTTTTGCAGATAAATCAGATTTTGTTAACCACCAGAGAGCTCACACAAGGGAGAAGCCATTTTCATGTTCAGAATGTGGGAAGTGTTTTAACTGGAAAAAGTCTCTTGTTGGTCACCAGAGAACTCACACGGGGGAGAAGCCATTTTCATGTTCAGAATGCGGGAAATGTTTTAACTGGAAACATACTCTTGTTAATCACCAGAGAACTCACACAGGGGAGAAGCCATTTTCCTGTTCAGAATGTGGGAGATGTTTTAACAAGAAATCACATCTTGTTTCTCACCACAGAACTCACACAGGGGAGAAACCATTTTCCTGTTCAGAATGTGGGAAATGTTTTAACCGGAAAGATAGTCTTGTTAGACATCAGAGCAGTCACACAGAGGAGAAGCCTTTTTCATTTTCTTAATGTGGGAAATATTTTACTTGGAAATCAACTGTTGGTAAACATCAGAGATAGAACTTGAAATGGAAAGAAGGTGGGCACCACTTAATAAAATACAATTACACCATACAGCCAGGTGCTACTCAATGCGCAACCAGAGTTCTAAATAGTAAATAAAAAGAGCGCAAAATATAGTGCACACAAGGCAATAATAAATAGAAAGAGGCTTTTTTACAACAACAATGCCAAGACAGACAAAAAATGCAATTAAAAACAATTAAAATCATGATGGAGTGACATGCAAGACAATGAAAGGCAAGTAAAATAGGAAATGTGCAAACTTACAAAAATCTTCAAAAATTATTATAAAGGCAGTCAATATTGTGAATACATAATAGATCTAGTATAAAAGAGGCAATGAAAGGATCTCCAGGGAGAATGATGTCAAATGTCCATGGCTGGGGGAAAAAAAAAAACCTCAGGCAACAGCGACACGGACAGAGGATCCGGCGTGGCAGAAGAAAAAAGAAATACCAGGCAGCAAAATCTTCCAATGACTCAACGGGAAAAATACAAGCGATAACCTCAGAGAGTCAGCAATTACAGATTATTAATTTATCTACACATGCTAACTGAACTTGAGAGGTCAGTACTTGAACTGGGGTTATCATTCTCGCCGATCCATGCTACTGATAAATTTACATTAATCAAAGATCTTTTCTTATTCTGTAGGAAGATTGTATTACAGGCTCTACATTCAAAACCGGATTTGCTTCCTGATTCTGCCTCGTCACTTGACAGGCGAGTTTTTTTTAGATTTGCTTGATTTACTAAATGAAAATGAGATGAATACAGGTAGGAGACGTTTTCCAGTTAAATTGCCATCTACAACCTTTATCCCTTCTGTTAGAACCTTTTTTGAGGTTATGAAAAGTGAGATACAGTGTCTCCCTGATAATTGTTCGGATAAGCAAAACCTGATTCCATCTGATAGAAGGACTCTTTCAAGGTTGCAATCCAATACCATGTTTGTAATTAAGACTGCAGACAAAGGAGGCAACGCAGTCCTTTGGCCCATTGAGATGTATGTCCATGAAGCAAGGAGACAGCTGAACAATCCAAAAAATTATGTTAAGTTGCCATCTGATCCTACAGTCGTTTTTAATCAAAAACTTGAGCGCCTACTCTTGGTGGCTTTGACTGAAGTTATCATTAATAAGCAGGAGATGGAATATATTTTTGTGAGGAAACCTGTCATACCGACTTTCTACCTCCTGCCTTAAGTGCACAAGGACCTTAATTGTCCTCCCGGCAGACCTATTGTTGCCGGGATTGGGGGCCTTGGAGAGAGCCTGTATTTATGTAGATTTTTTTCTATAGCCAATGGTTTTGACATTACCATCATATTTAAGGGATTCTTTGGATCTTATTGAAAAATTGAGGAGTCTACAATTACCTGAGTTAGTCTTATTAGTGACAATAGATGAAGAATCATTGTACACAAACATTACGCATCAACATGGACTGAATGCTGTAGAATATTTTTTAGAAAGTCAGAATTTTTCAGATTTACAGCATAATTGTTTTCTCCTTGGTCTATTGAAATTCATTTTGACTCACAATTAATTCATTTTTCATTTTTTCGTCAGATTTCTGGCATGGCGATGGGGGCATTCTGTGCTCCGTCTTTCGCCAACCTCTTTTTGGGGTGGTGGGAGGCGGAGCATGTGTACCTATTGCCGGCACTTCAAGCACATGTTTTTTCATGGTTTCGTTTCATTGATGATGTTTTTTTCATTTGGACAGGTACTCAAAATGATTGTGAGGATTTTATTGTATCACTAAATCAGAATTCATTTAATATTTGTTTGACTCATCATTTTTCTCTTTCTACTGTAGAATTTTTGGATCTCAGGCTCTCTCCAAAGTAACCAATTGTGCACAAACCTTTTTCGGAAGAAGACAGCGACCAATGGACTATTGGACTTCAGAAGTTTCCACCCGGAACATCTCAAACGTGGTAGTGGTATACCTTATGGACAATTTATAAGATTGCGTCTTAAATGTTCAGAGATATGGGACTACAAGACCCAATTTGGGGACCTCTCGGCACGGCTGCGCAGCAGGGGGTATCCCAGATCAGTGATAATGCAGGCCTATCGTAGAAAGGTATCCAAGACTCGAGATCAGCTACTAACTCCAAGTCCAGGTGCTCCTAATAATGATATTAGATTTATAACCACTTTCCATAATCAATGGGAGAGGGTAAAAGGCCTTTTTCAGACACACTGGCAATTCTTAAGACCAATTCACGCATTTCTGATTTGTTGCCGGAACGTCCGGTAATGACCGCTAGAAGGGCTCCAAATTTTAGTGATTCCTAAATGAAAAGCCATTTTGTTCAGCCTACCACAAGGTTAGGTACGGGCTATCGGTTACGGGGATCCTACCCATGCGGTGAGTGCAATATTTGTGGATATGTGGAACGTACAACTTCCTTTGTCAATCCAGTTGATTCGTGTACTTACATATTGAAGGATTACATAAATTGCAAAACACATAATGTTATTTATGTACTGATCTGCCCATGCTCTACGTTATACATTGGTCAAACATCTCAGGAGATGCGGAAACGTATACAGCAACATATATCGAATATAGGTTTGGCCAGATAAGATGTGGCTAAAGGGAAAACTATAACCACTGTAGCTTCCCATTTTTTGGAGCACCAAGCTGAACTCACATGGGGATTAAGGGTGTTGGGCCTTCAAAAGGTTAGGCCTAACATACGTAGAGTGGATCGACAAGGGGAACTGCTAAGATTGGAATCCCGGTGGATGTATGAACTAAATTCTGTTAGACCATTCGGCATTAATGAAGATCTTTTTTTTACAGGTTTCCTTATGACTTAGTTTTTGAGTTATGGGGGCCCTGGGTGATTAAGTAATTGGGGCCTCATTGCCCTTGTGTGTGTGGATTTGGGTTCTCTATGGGTTTGTATAGGCGTAGTGTAAGGTACTCATATGGCATTAGGGTGGCATGATATTATATATTGGTATTTATAATTGTATTATTTTGGTTTCTATCATGGTTGAATAGTTTGTTGCTTTTGTGGGGAAAGAGAAAAAAAAACTTTTTTTTTTTTTACATACCACCTTTTATGATGTGGATTGTATTAATCCAACTGTGTTGTTGGCTGCCTGGCTTATAAGTGAGAAAGAAGAAAGGGATTAGGGGGAGATATGGAGAAATGGAAGGGATAGCAAAGGGATAAATTAATGAAGGATAATAGAGATCATACCTCTTTGGAACATGGTGCATTTTTAGTTGCTTGGTTCCCTCATCCATATTCCCCATGAAAGGTATGCCAACTTTTGCTCTGCACAGCTTGTTTATGCCGTCCAAATGTGCTTACTAGGTGTTGTATGTTTTATTGTTTATTTTGCTTTTTGTATTCATTTATTTTATTATGCAGAAGGTATGGGTCCAATTTGCGCATGCGCACTGATGGCCGGATGCTTGGCTCCGGCAGTCGCCTCTTTTCCTGGATCGCACATGATTGAATTGCCGCGTGTGCATTGGCCATTGGACTTTCTCTCCATCTGATTGTAAACACTCAGTGGATGCCACTCGTATGTGTAGCGTTCACTGAGTGATTAGCAAATGCACTTGCTTTCTGTAAATCGGGTTCTGACTCACTATGACAACTACCCCTGATGAAGCTGCTTTGAGGCAGCGACACGCGTTGGGCAGAGCTAGGGCATGCTGACTTAGTAAGTATGTTTAGATATTTGTGCGGTCTTTGTTGAGAAACTTGGTGACTGTCAGCTCACCATGGGGGCTTGTTCACACACGTGATCCTTATTTGGCTTATTTCTGCCTTAGTATTTTGTTACAAACACATTCTGAGTGTTTGCATGTGTGTTTGAGCCTCTGATGGACTGTCTCCACTCTGGTGATCTATGACTTCATACATTGATTCATGCATGTTTATATTTTGTATATATGACAATTGTCAGGTGGGTATTTATATTTTATTTGATTCTCAGGGAGATTGATCAGTTGGCTTACTACAGTTATTTAAACATTTCATTATTATATCACATAGCCTGTTAGACACCCAATATATATATTTTTTCCAGCCATGGACATTTGACAGATCTATCTATCTATATACCAGATCTATCATGTATTCACAATATTGACTGCCTTTATAATAATTTTTGAAGATTTTTGTAATTTTGCACATTTCCTATTTTACTTGCCTTTCATTGTCTTGCATGTCGCTCCATCATTAATTGTTTTTAATGCATTTTTTGTCTGTCTTGGCATTGTTGTTGTAATAAAGCCTCTTCCTATTTATTATTGCCTTGTGCAAACTATATTTTGCACTCTTTTCCTTTACTATTTAAACATCAGAGATGTCACATAGGGGAGAAGCCTTCTTTTCCATCACCCATGATGGCACCACGAGAGAGGTGATCCACCCTTCAAGGACAGGAAACCTTCAAGATAAAAAGGGTGGCTCCTCTCTCCGCATCAATTGGTTTCCTGTCCTTGATGAGGAATTCTCAAGATGAAATCTTAGAGTTGTGATTATCAGTCAGTACCCTCAAGGTGCAGGTTTCAGCTTTGGCGGCGTTACCTGTGACCTGGCGAATGATAGGTGGGTGGCAAGGTTTATCAGAGTCTACTCAGAGCAAACTCTGTCCCATCTCCTACACCTACTCCTTGGGATCTAAGGTCCCTTTGAGCCATTGAAAATGGTGTCAGAAGGGATAATTGCATTAAAGACAGCCGTATTAGTGGCACTTATTTCGGCTCCTAGAATAGGTGACTTGCAGGCATTATCAGCAGACCCTTGCAACACTCAAGTCATGGACAATAGAATTGCATTAAGATTAGACCCAGCTTATCTCTCCAAGATGGTGTCAAGGTTCCATAGGGCTCAGGAAATAACCCTACCATCTTTCTGTCCTAACCCTAGTAACCAGAAGGAGGAGAGGCGTCATTGCCTGGACATTAGGAGATGTCTTCTACGATACTTAGAGGTAACGGAACCCTGGAGAAAGCAAAGGGCCTTGTTTGTCTCGTTTCAGGGGTCGAGAAGGGGCCTTAAGGTCTCTAAACAGACTATAGCTAGATGGGTGAGAGAGGCCATTAAATTAGCATATAATAGTGCAGGCAGGGCTGTTCCAGAAGGTCTGAAGGCCCATTCCACAAGAGCCATGTCAACATACTGGGTGGAGAGAGCAGATGCTTCCATCGACCAAATCTGTAAGGTGGCCATTCGGTCCTCTCCATCTACCTTCTTCAGACATTATAGGTTAGATCTGTCTGCTTCCTCTGACCTCACATTCGGGAGAAGGGTGTTACAGGCAGTGATCCCTCCCTAAGAAACTACAAATCTCTAATTCTCTCGTCGTGCTGTCATGGGTGATGGAAAGTGGAAAATTTAACCTTGAGCACTACTAGAGAAGGGGTGCCAAGGACAGGTTCCCAAACCATATAGATTAATAGTAAGAGACCTAGCACTCAACTTTAGGTAAGATGCAGCAGGAAAAATTTATTGTAGTAAATACAGGAAAACATTTCTGTCAATTGTAACCTTCATCAGTTACAGGGGTTATTAAATGAAAGCCGGTAACGGGAATTATAATCGCTGCACGATCATATATCAAATTAGTTCAGCGTGGTTGTTGTAGGCAAACCTGCTATGAGCAAATAGGAAGATTCCTGGAGCTGCAG
This sequence comes from Ranitomeya variabilis, assembly GCF_051348905.1. Taxonomy (NCBI): domain Eukaryota; kingdom Metazoa; phylum Chordata; class Amphibia; order Anura; family Dendrobatidae; genus Ranitomeya; species Ranitomeya variabilis. Next base: position 702,123,771 of record NC_135235.1, on the reverse strand, counting down.
TGCTCTCCGACGCGGCATCCACCGCTTGTCACGAGACAAGCAGTGGATGCTGCGTTGGAGAGCACTGCAGCTCCAGGAATCTTCCTATTTGCTCATAGCAGGTTTGCATGCAGTGATCTTGGAGTTCTTTACTAGTGATGAGCGAATATACTCGTGGTTTTCCCGAGCACGCTCGGGTGAGCTCCGAGTATTTGTTAGAGATTTTGTTTTTGTTGATTCAGCTGCTTGATTTACAGCTACTAGCCAGCCTAAGTACATGTGGGGGTTGCCTAGTTGCTAGGGAATCCCCACTTGTAATCAAGCTGTCTAGTAGTTGCAAATCATCTAGCTGCAGCAAGGAAAGCTAAATCTCTGAACACTAACAAATACTCAGAGATCACCCAAGCGTGCTCTGGAAAACCCGAGCAACGAGTATATTCGCTCATCACTATTCTTTACCTCTCTCTCCAAGGCTTTTCTCCAACGATTGCTCAGTTTGGTTGGACGGCCAGGTCTAGGAAGACTTCTGTTGGTCCCAAACGTTTTCCATTTAAGGATTATCGAGGCCACTGTGCTCTTAGGAACCTTGAGTACTGCAGAAATTCTTTTGTAACCTGGGCCAGATCTGTACCTTGCCACAATTCTGTCTCTGAGCTCCTTGGCCAGTTCCTTTCACCTCATGATTCTCATTCATTTGGTCTGACATGCACTGTGAGCTGTGAGGTCTTATATAGACAGGTGAGTGCCTTTCCAAATCAATTCCTATCAGTTTAATTAAACACAGCTGGACTCCAATGAAGGAGTAGAACCATCTCAAGGAAATGGACAGCATGTGACTTAAATACAAGTATCTGAGCAAAAGGTCTGAATACTTATGACCATGTGATATTTCAGTTTTTCTTATTTAATACATTTGCAAAAATTACTACATTTCAGTTTTTTTCCGTCAAGATGGGATACAGAGTGTACATTAATGAGAAAAAATATGAACTTTTTTGAATTTACTAAATGGCGGCAATGAAACAGAGTGAAAAATTTATTGGGGTCTGAATACTTTCCGCACTCACTGTAGGGTGAGGTGACATATACACACTCACTTGTGTTTTTCCTCCTATAGAGACTGCCCTAGTTTGGTATTGTAACAGCTGTCTATTAGTAGTGCAGGCAAATTGTCCTAGACTAAACTCAGTTTTCAGACGGCCCAATATATACCACTCAGGGAACACTTACCTGCTCCAAAGATCAATAGCAGCTTCTAACTAATTGTCATGCTGCAGTCTGTCAAGAAATTAGTGCAATATCATTATAAAGACTAGGGATATGTGCAACTATAATGTCTGGGAGATCCGTGCTATTTTTTACTATGAATATAGAAATTATCTCTGGAAGTTGTGTTCCCTGAGCGGTATGTACTGTATTTTCACATACTATCTATTCCTGACACTGGAGTGGCTTATAAACTTACGAAGTATATAATTTGAAGGCTGCAGTCTGCCAATATGTGGCTAGTTTTCTGACTGTTTCGGATAACATGATAAATGATTTTAGGGTTTTATTCGTCTAGTCTCTCTTGAACATACAGCTCTGGCAAAAATTAAGAGACCACTGCAAAATGTTCAGTTTTTTTGACTTTTCTCTTTATAGGTATATTTTTGAGTAAAATGTAAATTGTTCTTTTATTCTATAAACGTCTGACAACATGTCTCCGAAGTTCCAAGCAATACATTTTGTATTTTTTTTCTGACAAAGAAAAATGGTCAAAATTAAAATAAAAAAAAACCCCAGTGCTTTCAGACCTCAAATAATGCAACACCATTTTTTTTTAGGGACCACATCACATTTGAAGTCATTTTGAGGGGTCTATATGATAAAAAATAACCAAATGTGATACCATTATAAAAACTACACCCCTCAGTGTGCTCAAAACCGCATTCAAGAAGTTTATTAACCCTTCGGGTGTTTCACAGGAATTTTTGGAATGTTTAAAAAAATGAATATTTAACTTTTTTCACAAATTTATTTCAGCTCCAATTTGTTTTATTTTACCAAGGGTAACAGGAGAAAATGGACCCCAAAAGTTGTTGTACAATTTGTCCTGAGTACGCCGATACCCCATATGTGGGGGTAAACCACTGTTTGGGCGCATGGCAGAGCTCGGAAGGGAAGGAGCGCCATTTGACTTTTCAATGCAAAATTGACAGGAATTGAGATGGGACGCCATGTTGCATTTGGAGAGCCACTGACGTGCCTAAACATTGAAACCCCCCACAAGTGACACCATTTTGGAAAGTAGACCCCCTAAGGAACTTATCTAGATGTGTGGTGAGCACTTTGACCCACCAAGTGCTTCACAGAAGTTTATAATGTAGAGCCTTTACGGCTCTAATTAAAAAAAAAAACTTTCCCATGAAAATAATTTTTTAGCCCCCAGTTTTGTATTTTTCCAAGGGTAACAGTTGAAATTGAACCCCAGAAGTTGTCCAATTTGTCCTGAGTACGCTGCTACCCAATATGTGGGGGAGAACCACCGTTTGGGCGCATGGCAGAGCTCGGAAGGGAAGGAGCGCCATTTGGAATGCAGACTTAGATGGATTGGTCTGCAGGCGTCACGTTGCATTTGCAGAGGACCTGATGTAACTAAACAGTAGAAACCCCCCACAAGTGACCCCATATTGGAAACTAGACTCCCCAAGGAACTTATCTAGATGTGTTGTGAGAACGTTGAACCCCCAGGTGTTTCACAACAGTTTATAACGCGGAGACGTGAAAATAAAAAAAACAAAACATTTTTTCCACAAAAATTATTTTTTAGCCCCCAGTTTTGTATTTTCCCAAGGGTAACAGGAGAAATTGGACCCCAAAAGTTGTTGTCCTATTTGTTCCGAGTACGCTGATACCCCATATGTGGGGGGAACCACCGTTTGGGCGCATGGGAGAGCTCGGAAGGGAAGGAGCGCCATTTGGAATGCAGACTTAGATGGAATGGTCTGCAGGCATCACATTGCATTTGCAGAGCCCCTAATGTACCTAAACAGTAGAAACCCCCCACAAGTGACCCCATATTGGAAACTAGACCCCCCAAGGAACTTATCTAGATGTGTTGTGAGAACTCTGAACCCCCAAGTGTTTCACTACAGTTTATAACGCAGAGCCGTGAAAATAAAAAATCTATTTTTATTCAGTCGCCATGACAGCACAACGAGAGGGGATCCGCCCTTCAGGGACAGGAAACCTCAGACATAAAAGGGCGGCACTTCACTCCCCCGTCAGTTGGTTTCCTGTCCCTGACAGGGGAACCTCTTCAGACAGACTCTAAGAAGAGGGATGAAGATTTAAGAAGATATCCCACTTCTGACAGGCCGATGCAGGTAGCGGGGGTCCCCTACCTCAGCCTGGTCAGATTGTGGAAGCACCACACGGCAGGGGTACTGTCGGTGTCGGTGACAGCAGTGAGAAGCGGCCTCTGATAGCGTGGGCTGACTTCTAATGTGGACCGCGCACGTACCTGGTAAGTATACAGGGCTGCGCTTTGCGGGGTCGTGTCTGCTGGGGCCTCCGGGGGTCTGTGCGCTGCCTGGTGCGGGCGCGCTGATTGCTCCGGGCGGTGCTGGCGTCCTCCTGCACGTGTCGGCCTGCAATGCCGCGGTCGCGACCAGAAGTGACATTTCCGGATGTTGCGGCTGGCAGCGCGGCCTGATGACGCGGCGGGGCATGCCCAGTAGCGCCGTCCCGGTCAATGGCGGCGCCCTGTTGTCCGGGCTGTGCTGGATCTCGGCGGGGGCGGGGGCGCGACCCTGGGGAGCGTGCCTATCAGCGCCTGGTACTAATCGCACCACCTGGAGATCCTGCTGTCCCCCACCCGGGGGTGGTACCATGGGGGTATATTTAAGGTAGCACATACCGGCTGTGAGGTGCTCCTGATCCTTTCTCGTGATGGATTCGCCAGAAGGAGCATCGCAGCTGGTCAGACAGCAGCAGCAGCAGGAGTTGGAAGAGCCTCAAGTGAGCTCCCAGCAGCGATCTAGTGGCAGTAGTCGCGCTGGTGGAGCTAAGGCGGCTCAGAAATCAACCAAGTCCTCAGGCCGTAAGGAACCTCCGGATAAGAAGGACCCCTCGATCACGGTACCATTCGCTGCAGGGATGGGTAAGTGAGCTACGTGAAAGTACGCTTTCTGATTGCTGTCCCTCCTTGTATTCCCTCTCTCCTTATTATGGGAGAAAATGTGCTTCCAAGTCCAAGCATAGGGAGTGTGCCATGTGTACGGAGCCACTTCCAGATGGGCATAAAAAGAAGCTGTGCAGATCCTGCATACAGCGTTTAATTGAGGAGGAGGCCCCTGACCTTACGTCTACTCTTAGGGATATGGTTAAACAGGAGGTCAGAGATTCCATGAGGTCCAGGTCTCACAAGACAGTTTCCAAAAAAAGAAAGGAAATTTCATCCCCAGCCTCAGATGTGGATTCAGAGACAGGTGGTGTGAGCTCGGATTCTCTTCCATCATCTTCATCTTCAGAGGACATTGAATCTAGCTAAGCCTGTCTGTCAATAAATAGGATTAACCACCTAGTCAAGGCCGTCAACAACACTATGGGGATTAAAGAGACCCAGTCAGAATGTTCCATCCAGGACATAATGTTCAAGGGCATAGATCGTAAATCCCAGAGGGTTTTTCCTGTGGTAGATAAAATCAAGTCGCTGATTACAAAAGAATGGAAGAAACCCGAAAGGAAGGGGTCACTTCCACCAGCATTCAAAAGGAGATATCCTTTCGAGGAGGAGGCTTCATCCTCTTGGGACAAGGTCCCGAAATTGGATGCTGCAGTGGCCAAAGCGTGCAGAAAAACTTCTCTCCCATTTGAGGATTTGGGAAACCTAAAGGACCCGCTTGATAGGAAAGCTGATGTGTTCCTTAAAGGAGCTTGGGAGACATCAGCGGGATCCCTGAGGCCAGCAATTGCGGCCACTTGCACAGCCCGGTCATTGATGGTGTGGCTGGGCCACCTGGAAGACCAGCTTAAGGATAAAGTTCCTAGAAATGAAATCCTATCTTCTATGTCCATAATTCAAGATGCAGCAGCCTTCCTTTCAGATGCGTCAGCGGATTCTGTTAGGCTGGCCGCAAGGTCCTCAGCCTTGTCCAACGCAGCCCGTAGAGCACTTTGGATAAAATGTTGGCCGGGAGACTTATAGGCCAGATCAAAGTTATGTGGCATCCCCTGTGAAGGGGTTCATTTGTTTGGACCGGTGCTAGATGAGCTGCTAGAAAAGGCGGGTGACAGTAAAAAGCGGTTCCCTCTTTTCAGAACACCCTTTTATAGGCGAGATTACAACAGAGGATGGTCTTATCGCCGAAGATCTGACAGAGATTCAAATAGAGAATCGACCAGATATAACTCCAACAGAAGAAGAGGTAGAGGATATATGTTTAACTCCTCTCGGGACTCTAAAAAACTTCAATGACTGGCGGTCCAGGTGGGCGGTAGGCTTTTAGCCTTCTACCCGGCCTGGTTGAAGATCACCAATAGTCCGTGGATCCTCAGTATCATTAAAGAGGGTTTAAAATTCCAGTTCCATCATATCCCTCAGGACAAATTTAAATTAACTCCCATCCGTTCTTCTCCTGCAGAACAATTGGCACTGGAGTCAGAAGTCCAGGATCTCCAACAAAAGAGGGTTCTGATTAGAGTACCCACGGAAGAGCGAGGTAAGGGGTTTTATTCCCCTTTATTCCTGATAAAAAAAACCTGATGGGTCATATCGTACCATCATCAATCTAAAAGGCCTGAATGAATTCTTGCTGATCCCATCCTTTAAAATGGAATCTGTGAAAACGGCAATAAAACTTCTCTTTCACAATTGCTTCATGGTTGTCTTAGATCTGAAACACGCCTATTGCCATGTCCCAATACATGTAAATCATCAGCGTTTTCTCAGGGTGGCGGTTTCACTCGCCGGCACTGTGGAGCACTTTCAATATCAGGCACTCCCTTTTGGTGTTGCAGTTGCACCCCGTGTTTTCACTAAGATCATGGTAGAGGTTATGGCACACCTTAACGAACAAAACATACTAATAATTCCCTACCTAGATGATTTATTGATTGTGGGACGTTCAGAATCACACTGTAAAGACCAGTTGGGGAAGGTGATGGCAGTATTACATAACTTAGGATGGGTTATTAATCTCAAGAAGTCGCGTCTACAGCCCTTAAGATCACAGGAGTTTTTAGGTTTTATCATAGATTCTGGTCAGCAGGAATGTCGCCTGCCGGACTCAAAAGTGGACAGTATTCATCGGCTGGTCACCAGAACGATTAGTAATCCCGTAGTCTCCTTAAGAGAAGCGATGTCACTTTTGGGTTCTCTTACTTCTTGTATTCCGGCGGTGCTCTGGGCACAGTTTCACTCGAGATCTCTGCAGTGGGATGTTTTACATAATTTTCGTCAGCTGGGGGCTAATCTCGATTGCAAATTTTCACTATCTGTTGAGACCACTAATTCACTAATTTGGTGGACGCACATACCGAATCTTCGTAGAGGGGTACCCTGGACAAATCGAATAACACGAGTAATAACAACTGATGCTAGCCCTATGGGTTGGGGGCACACTGGGAGAATAATTGGATCCAGGGTTTGTGGTCCCAGTCTGAACGAAACTCATCCTCCAATCTAAAGGAATTGTTAGCGGTAGAACGCGCATTGAATGGGTTCCTTATTATTATTATTATTTATTTATATAGCACCATTAATTCCATGGTGCTGTACATGAGAAAGGGGTTACATACAGGGTTATAGCTATCATTTACAGTAAACAGGTTTACAGTGACTCACTGGTACAGAGGGGAGAGAACCCCTGCAGCGTAGACATGTCAGACTATTCTCTGACAACCAGGTGACCGTTGCCTATATTAACCATCAAGGAGGTACGCGGTCTGGGTCGTTAATGGACGTTGCGAATCGTATTTTTCAGATGGCCGAGAATCACCTACTTTCCCTTACGGCTCTTCATATAAAGGGAAAACTCAATACCATGGCCGATTATTTAAGCCGCAACGAACTCAAACAAGGGGACTGGTCTTTAAAACCGGCTGTCTTCAATCAGATCGTACATTTGTGGGGATGTCCAGAAATAGATCTCTTTGCCAGTCGAGGAAACAGAAAACTACATCAATTCTGTTCCCTAAACCCAAAGGACAACCCGTATGCAGTCGACGCTCTCCTAATCTCCTGGAACTTCAGTCTCGCCTATGCCTTTCCCCCTCTAAACCTAATTCCTATAGTTCTGAGGAAAATACAGGAAGACAGGGCCCGAGTGATACTAATAGCCCCGTTCTGGCCCAGAAGGTCGTGGTTCCCATGGCTGAGAAACATGTCCATTTCCCAGCCATGGATCCTCCCAGAAATACCAGACCTCCTCTCCCAGGGTCCAATCCTGCATCCACGAGTAGCCAACTTACACCTAACAGCGTGGAATTTGAGAGGTCACTACTAAAGGAGAAAGGATTTTCTCAAAATCTTATTAATACACTTCTTAAGAGTAGGAAAACCTCTACGACAAACATTTATGTCAGGGTTTGGAGAAAGTTCCTATCGAGTTCAGGGGCACAGATTGATCAAAAGCCTTGTATCACTCAAATTTTAGAATTTTTACAAAGGGGACTAGAGATGGGCTTAGCCACCAGCACCCTCAGAGTTCAGGTGTCGGCTCTGGGGGCGCTATATAATTCTAACTTAGCCAGTAATCACTGGATATCTAGGTTCTTCAAGGCGGTTACCAGATCCAGACCGGTTATTAAACAGAAGATAGAGAGATATAGACCACGGCACTCAGGGCTTCTTGGAGGTGCACAAGTTAGGTATCCAACCCAAACAGAAGATAGTTCCATGGGACCTAAATCTTGTGCTCTCAGCTCTAACACAAGCCCCATTCAAGCCTATTGATACTGTCCCAATCAAAATCCTGTTGGTTAAAACGGCCCTCCTAGTTGCCCTCACGTCCGCAAGAAGGGTTAGTGATCTACAAGCATTGTCTAGGCAACCTCCATATATGCAGTTTAGGGAAGATAGAGTTGTTATGAAACCTGACCCCCTTTATCTTCAAAAAGTTGCTTCAAAATTTCATAGATCACAAGAGGTGGTCCTACCTTCGTTTTGTTCTAATCCCTCTAATGATAAGGAACCTAGATTTCATTGTTTGGATGTACGAAGGTGGCTTCTCAAATATATTTCAGTTACAGACACCTGGAAAAAAGATAACTCCTTATTTATATCCTACCAGGGAGTTAGGAAGGGGCTTAGGGTATCAAAAAATACACTAGCCAGATGGATCAGGGAGGCGATATCTCTCGCTTATACCGCAGGTGACGTGGGAATTCCAGATGGTATAAAGGCTCACTCCACTCAGGCGGTAGCCACATCCTAGGCTGAGAGAGCAGAGGTGTCGATTGAAGACATTTGTAAGGCGGCCACATGGTCTTCTCCATCTACCTTTCTTAGACACTATAGATTAGATCTAGGTGGCTCCTCCGACCTCACGTTTGGGAGAAGGGTGCTGGAGGCAGTGGTCCCTCCCTAGTCGCCGGCGCCAGAGACCATTGGAGAAGCAGGGACCGTGTCAGGAGGGGTTAGTATGACGGGGGAGGGTGAGCCATGTGATATTCACCTGTCCCTGTTCCACCTCCAGGCTCTGTCTTCCATGTCCTCTGGCTGTGGTGATCAGGTCAGAGGGCACGATGACATAGTTACTGCGCGCCCTCTGCCTGAACAGTCACTGCAGAGACCCGGAAGACACAGCGGCGCGCGGTGGTGGAACGGGGACAGTTGAATAAATATGTACGCTACTTACCTGGTAGCAGTGTTTTTTCAGGAGCCCATGACAGCACCCTTATATTCCCTATCCTCTTTGCTTATTGGAGTCGACACTTCCTTTAGTTAATTCCTAAGTTTTTTCACTGGGTGAATTGTACCATGTTTTAAAATTGTTTATGTGCTACTAACCTAGAAGGTCCCTTCGTACTCTGTAAACCAACTGACGGGGGAGTGAGGTGCCGCCCTTTTATGTCTGAGGTTTCCTGTCCCTGAAGGGCGGATCCCCTCTCGTTGTGCTGTCATGGGCTCCTGAAAAAACACTGCTACCAGGTAAGTAGCGTACGTATTTTCCACAAAAATTATTTTTTAGCCCCCAGTTTTGTATTTTCCCAAGGGTAACAGGAGAAATTGGACCCCAAGAGTTGTTGTCCAATGTGTCCGGAGTACGCTGATATCCCATATGTTGGGGTAAAGCCCTGTTTGGGCACACGGGAGAGCTCGGAAGGGAAGGAGCACTGTTTTACTTTTTCAACACAGAATTGGCTGGAATTGAGATCGGACGCCATGTCGCGTTTGTGCCTAAACAGTGGAAACCCCCCAATTATAACTGAAACCCTAATCCAAACACACCCCTAACCCTAATCTCAACGGTAACCCTAACCACACCCCTAACCCTGACACGCCCCCAACCCTAATCCCAACCCTATTCCCAACCGTAAATGTAATCCTAACCCTAACTTTAGCCCCAACCCTAACTGTAGCACTAACCCTAGCCCCAACCCTAACCCTATCCCTAACCTTAACTCTTACTTTAGCCCTAATGGGAAAATGGAAGTAAATACTTTTTTTAATTTTTCCCTAACTAAGGGGATGATGAAGGGGGGTTTGATTTACTTTTATTGCGGGTTTTTTATCGGATTTTTATGATTGGCAGCCGTCACACACTAAAAGACGCTTTTATTGCAAAAAATATTTTTTGCATTACCACATTTTGAGACCTATAATTTTTCCATATTCCCATTATGGAGTCATGTGAGGTCTTGTTTTTTGCGGGACGAGTTGACGTTTTTATTGGTAACATTTTAGGGCACGTGACATTTTTTGATCGCTTTTTATTACGATTTTTGTGAGGCAGAATGACCAAAAACCAGCTATTTATGAATTTCTTTTGGGGGCGCTGTTTGGTAAAATGGATAAAGCAGTTTTATTCTTCGGGTCAGTACGATTACAGCGATACCTCATTTATATCATTTTTTATGTTTTGGCGCTTTTATACGATAAAAACTATTTTATAGAAAAAATAATTATTTTGGCATCGCTTTATTCTGAGGACTATAACTTTTTTATTTTTTTGCTGATGATGCTGTATGGCAGCTCGTTTTTTGCGGAACAAGATGATGTTTTCAGCGGTACCATGGTTATTTATATGCCTCTTTTTGATCGCGTATTATTCCACTTTTTGTTCTGCGGTATGATAATAAAGGTTTGTCTTTTGCCTTGTTTTTTTTTTTCTAACGGTGTTTACTGAAGTGGTTAACTAGTGGGACAGTTTTATAGGGTCGGGTCGTTTAGATAAAGGAATGTATTTATTGGAACAATATTTTTTTTTTATCATTATTTATTTAGGATTTTTTTTCTTTCACACATGTAATTTTTTTTTTTTACTTTTTTACTTTGCCCCAGGGGGGACATCACAGTAAAGTGACAGATCGCTGATCTGACACTTTGCTGTTCACTGTGTCAGATCAGCGATCTGACATGCACAGCAGGGAGGCTTCCCGGCGCCTGCTCTGAGCAGGCGCTGGTAAGCCACCTCCCTGCAGGACCCAGATGCAGCCCCGCGGCCATTTTGGATTCGGGCCTGCAGGGAGGAGGAGGTAAGAGACCCTCGCAGCAACGCGATCACATCGTGTTGCTCCGAGGGTCTCAGGGAAGCCAGCAGGGAGCCCCCTCCCAGCGCGATGCTTCCCTATACCGCCGGAACACTGCGATCATGTGTGATCGCAGTGTGCCGGGGTTAATGTGCCGGGGGCAGTCCGTGATCGCTCCTGGCACATAGTGCCGGATGTCAGCTGCGATAGTCAGCTAACACCCGGCCGCGATCGGCCGCGCTCCCCCTGTGAACGCGGCCGATCGCTCTGGACATACTATTCCGTCCTTGGGAAGTAGGGCCCACCCCACATGGACGGAATAGTACGTCCAGTGGCAGAAAGGGGCTAAATAGTCTCTTGATGAGTCGCCTTTGGTGAGGAGTTGGACAATGAATCACTTAGAAATGAGAGTCTTGGAGAGTGAGTGTGGTATATGTCACCTCACCCTATATACTAAGATGTGGGGTATATGTTTTTTCTATTAGTCACCTTCTGACTAACCTTCAGGGGGTGAATTATGGGTATAGTTTTACATTTGGAATTAATAAAGTTTAGTTTTATCCTTTTGTCGGTGAATCTTCTAATCAAGGGATGATAATTTTTTTTTCTCAGTGAACTCATTCCTCATGTTTGGCTCTATTAAAATAAAAACATTCCTACTCTGCTGGCGTACGGCCTCTGCTTCATTGGTGTCGAGACCCACTGTCCTCGGACTTATGTGAGGTTGTTACATCACACGAGTCCTGTGCCCAGTCAGCGGCAGCTTCACTGTTCCCACCTTTGGACGTATTGAACATCAACAGGAATCCAGGGCCGCGGCTGGTCTCTGACTTCCTCATGATGCTCGATTTGTCCGAAGGTGAGGACAGTGACATCAGCACTGATTGGGCACAAGGCTCACATGATGTAAAAAGCTCAAAAGAAAACCAAGAATGCAAGTGCCGACACCGCTGAAATGGTGCCAGCATGGGAGGTTTGTATAAGTGTTTTTATTTTAATAGGACCAAACATGAGGAATGAGAAGGGGTTGTCCAACTAGTGGACAACCTTTTTAAACATCAAAAATCCCACACAGAGAAGTTATTATTATACCTAGAGAGTGAGAAAGGAATTATAGGAAAATCGTATTTTGTTGAGCATCAAAAATAACTCAGACCGGGAGAAACTATATATATTATTGACAAATTGTACTAAAACATGATTCGCGCAGCGTGCGTTCAAGGATGGAATATTATATGAGAGTTTTATAGAATAAATTCAATGTGGGAATATTATATGGGAGTTTTATAGGATAAACCAAATACCAACAGAAAATAAATGACCCCAAACAAACATTTATCAGTAAAAATAACTCCTCTTTATTAGGTAAAGTATAAAAGAATTGCACAATTTTCTGATACCCGTCGTGTCCCCATTTTTCATGATCTCTTGTGGAGTGAGGGCTTATTTTTTGCTCACCGAGATGATGTTTTTAATGAATACCACTTCGGTGCAGATACGATGTTTTGAACGCCCGTTATTGCATTTTAATGCAATGTTGCGGCGACCAAATAAATGTAATTCTGGCGTTACACCGTTTAGCTATCAGGTTAATTCTTTTTTTATATTGATAGATCTGGTGATTCTGAATGCGGTGATACCAAATAAGTATGTTTGATTCTTTTTTTTTATATATAATTTTATTTTGAATGGGACGAATTTGAACGTATATATTTTTTTATTTTTAAAAATATTTTGTTAAATATTAATTATTGGTTATTGATTTATTCTTATTACACTCAATTTTATACTGAGCACATGCTGACAGGTTATTTCTGTATATTTAGCTCAGGGTAAATGCTAACACTATATAGAGAGAACACGTGCTCTGTTGGACATATATAACCACATGACCCACAGGAAGAGGGGCTCACTAAGCTTTCTTTGGATAAACTTTGCTTACATTTTACACAGACATCAGATGGACTGGTGGTGAGTTAACCACGTGTTTCTTTCTTTAACCATGCTCTTGACAGAGACAGACGCAATCTACCATTCAGGATCCCAAGAAAAATGGGGAACAAATTTTGATATGGACAAATGGACAATATATTCGCAACTATTTCACCTATTTTATGTTGTAATGTAATGATGCTTTTTAGTGGACAATCCAATAAACCACTACACTACATTTTTTATAAGAAACCTCATGACATTTTCTTTAGAGTATCGCATCTGGTAAGAAGTCCTGAATAAATAAATTTGCAAAATACCGTATTTTCTGGTGTAAAAGACGACTGGCCGTATAAGACGACCCCCAACTTTTCCATATAAAATATGGAATTTGGGATATGCCCGCCGTATAAGACGGGGGTCATCTTATACGCCCAGTCATCTTATACGGCGTGTGGTTCCCAGGGTCTGGAAGAGAGGAGACTCTCCTTCAGGCCCTGGGATCCATATTCATGTAAAAAATAAAGAATAAAAAAAAATATGGATATACTCACCCCTCTGACGAACCCTGGCTGTCACCGCTGCAAGCGTCTGCCTCTGTTCCTAGGAATGCAGTGAGTGAAGGACCTTCGATGACGTCTCGGTCATGTGAGCGGTCAGGTGAGCGGTCAGGTGAAAAATACGGTAAAAATACGGTGAAAATACGGTAAGTATATTTACCATTTGGTGAGCCAGCCATACCTGATTTTTTGTGCTATTTTGCATGGATTTTCTTCTACTTGCACACAAGGGAAAATAGAAAAGCTTTGTAAAACATCAGTTGTGAAAGTTGTAAGGAATTCCACTACAAGTCACAAGGATCAGACAGAATCTACAAATGAGGACTAAGAGGTGCCAGATGGATTGACAAGTACCAGAAGTACTACAAGTGCCAGACGTACTGAAGATTGACGTGCTGATGACCAGAGCCTAGCGTTGTCCAACAAAGGAACTACAAGCTGAGATATTTCAAGGTATGAAAATGGATGTTATTACCTCTTTTTCTAAGCAAAGTAGACTGAGATTTACCGTATATACTCTAGTATAAGCCAAGATTTTCATCCCATTTTTTTAGGCTATAAGTTCCCCTCTCGGCTTATACTCGAGTAATTGTCCCAGGGGGTCGGTGGGGGAGGAGGAGCGGCTGGAGTCATGGCTGTCACATTGTATTCACCCCCACCTGACGCATCTCTGCACATCCCTGTTTCTCTGATGGTCTCCGGCACCCATAGCTCTTCCTGTGTTCAGCGGTCACGGGGTACCGCTCATTAAAGTAATGAATATGGATGCAACTCCACTCCCATGCTAGGAGCGCATGTTCATTACTTTAATGAGCGGTACCATGTGACTGCTGAACACAGGATCAAGCTGCCGGCGCCAGAGACCATTGGAGAAGCAGGGACCGTGTCAGGAGGGGTTAGTATGACGGGGGAGGGTGAGCCATGTGATATTCACCTGTCCCTGTTCCACCTCCAGGCTCTGTCTTCCATGTCCTCTGGCTGTGGTGATCAGGTCAGAGGGCACGATGACATAGTTACTGCGCGCCCTCTGCCTGAACAGTCACTGCAGAGACCCGGAAGACACAGCGGCGCGCGGTGGTGGAACGGGGACAGTTGAATATCACAAGTGCCAGTGTCCTGAGCCAGCGGCGACTCCTGCACCTGGCACCCATAGCGCACCGGTGTCCCTGACTGCTCAAGACACCGGCACCAGACCTTCAGCGACAGGAGGTGAGAGTATGTCATGGGGCTTATTATTCTATGGAGCATCTTATGGGGCCATCAACCTTTGTGCAGCAGGGTCATTCCATATCAAGTGATCCAAATATGATTTTTTTTTTTACCTGACGTCTTTAGATTATTTTGTTTTATGAAGTGCAACTTTAGTTAATTGCAAATTAAAAGATTTGAATTTTTTTCTTCATAAGTTAATTTTTTACAGACTTCTAAGGTTTTGAAAAAGCGCGGATTTTGGCCTGGTATGGCTTTACATTTTTTATCATATCCCGGGCTAGAATTAAGATAAAGAGGTGGGAGAGGCATAATTTTTCTCAGAATGGTACCTGCTTTCATTTGATATGTCACAAGACTATGTTTCTTTATATTTTGCTTTGGAGAAATCAAATTCAAAATTTTAATGCACAATTGTGAAAAAAACGTATGTTTTAAAATTGTGAAAAAATGTGTTACTTGTGTTCTTGTTTATATTTGTACAGGGATTCAACTTGGGACATGTAAAAAAAAATGTTTAAAGGGAACCTGTCACCTGAATTGGGCGGGACCAGTTTTGGGTCATATGGGCGGGGTTTTCAGGTGTTTGATTCACCCTTTCCTTACCCGCTGGCTGCATGCTGGCCGCAATATTGGATTGAAGATCATTCTTTGTCCTCCGGAGTACACGCCTGCGCAAGGCAATATTGCCTTGCGCTGGCGTGTACTCCGGAGGACAGAGAATGAACTTCAATCCAATATTGCGGCCAGCATGCAGCCAGCGGGTAAGGAAAGGGTGAATCAAACACCCGAAAACCCCGCCCATATGACCCAAAACCGATCCCGCCAAATTCAGGTGACAGGTTCCCTTTAAGCCTTGAATCATCTGATTTTATGTTTGTGTGAGTTTCTTCCTTTTTTTCTTTTCAAATTACAACTTATTGAATTCAAGATTTATATGCAACAATGAAGAAACGCAAAAAACAACTACTGAAGTGCCAGAATAAATGCATCTTAATCATCATAACAACTTGCACAGCATTTTCAACCTGAATGCATTGAACAAGCCAAAAGATAAAAGGTGATCACATCCTCATGTGTGGTTTTTTAAATACAGTCTGATCCTAATTATATGTTAAAAACGAGATTAAAAGAACCAATATTTTTACGACCTATTTATACATGGAACAATTTTATTTCTACTATATCACTAAACATGTCATTTATGAAGTGTTTAAGAAGAATAGTACAGTAGTTAAATCCTCGTTGTATAAAATATGAACTAATCAAACAATTAATAGTAGGTTTTTACACTGGCCTTCTATCATCAATGTGTCCCTTCTAAAGGATGAAATGTCATCTTGTCCATATGCGCTCACTAGCAATGGCCGTTTCCTTTTGTGTCAGAGTATGTGCGGCTGTCATGGTGCTCGGCTCCACCTGAATTATATCTGTCATGGTTCCCAATGGCAGGGACTCAGGCAAAAACGGACTAGCTCTAGGAATGATGGAATCTCAGATGACCGCGACGCTGAACCTAACACGCAACTAATAGTAGCCAGGGGGTGTGCCTACGATTATCCCTAGACACCTCGCACCAGCCGGAGATCTAGTTACTCCTAGTAGAGGAATACACAGACCTGGCTTGCCTCCAGGGAAACCCCAAAAGTGATAGTAGCCCCCCACATATAATAACGGTTAGGTAAGAGGAAAACACGTACGCAGTATGAATATAGATTCAGCAAAGAGAGGCCCTCTGACTAGATAGCAGAAAATACAAAAGAGGACTTCGCGGTCACCTCAAAACCCTAAACAGCCATCCTGAAATTACTTTAACTCCGTTATCAACTCATGACACCGGAGTAGTAATTTCAGATCACTAGAGCTTCCAGCAGCAAGAGAAATATAAATGCATGCTGGACAAACAAACACAAAAAATGCCAAAGATCCAACTTAGCTGAATTGCAGACTTGGAGCAGGTAACAAGCAACAGAGGTGCTCTGGTAACATTGATTGCCGGCACTAGAATGACTGAGAAGCCAGACTAAATAGGAAACTCCCAGATTCCTGATGGGAACAGGTGCAAGACAAAAATCAGCCAGTACCACCAGTAACCACCAGAGGGAGCCCAAAAACAGAATTCACAACAGTACCCCCCCCCTTAAGGAGGGGGCACCGAACCCTCATGAGAACCACCAGGGCGATCTGGATGCGCCCTATGAAAGGCGCGAACCAAATCAGAGGCATGAACATCGGAGGCAGTCACCCAAGAATTATCCTCCTGACCGTATCCCTTCCATTTAACCAAATATTGAAGTCTCCGTCTGGAAACGCGAGAGTCCAAAATCTTCTCCACAACATACTCCAATTCACCCTCCACCAGCACAGGAGCAGGAGGCTCAACAGAAGGAACAACCGGTACCTCGTACCTCCGCAACAACGACCGATGGAAGACATTATGAATGGTGAAAGATGCTGGTAGGTCCAAACGAAAAGATACAGGATTAAGAATCTCCAAAATCTTATAAGGACCTATGAACCGAGGTTTAAACTTAGGAGAAGAGACCTTCATAGGGACAAAACGAGAAGATAACCACACCAAGTCCCCAACGTGGAGATGATGACCCACACGACGATGACGATTAGCAAACTGCTGAGTCTTCTCCTGAGACAACTTCAAATTGTCCACCACATGACTCCAAATCCGGTGCAGTCTATCCACCACCGTGTCCACTCCAGGGCAATCCGAAGATTCCACCTGGCCAGATGAAAAACGAGGGTGAAACCCTGAATTGCAAAAGAAAGGAGAAACCAGAGTGGCAGAAGTGGCCCGATTATTGAGGGCAAACTCTGCCAACGGCAAAAAGGCGACCCAATCATCCTGATCAGCAGACACAAAACACCTCAAATAAGTCTCCAAGGTCTGATTAGTTCGCTCCGTCTGGCCATTAGTCTGAGGATGGAATGCAGACGAAAAAGACAAATCAATGCCCATCCTGGCACAGAACGCTCGCCAGAACCTAGACACAAATTGAGACCCCCTGTCAGAAACGATGTTTTCCGGGATACCATGTAAACGAACCACATTCTGAAAAAATAAAGGAACCAACTCAGATGAAGAAGGCAATTTGGGCAAGGGTACCAAATGAACCATCTTAGAAAAACGGTCACACCACCCAAATGACGGACATTTTCTGAGAAACCGGGAGGTCCGAGATAAAGTCCATAGAGATGTGCGTCCACGGCCTCTTCGGAATAGGCAAGGACAACAACAATCCACTAGCCCGAGAACAGCAAGGCTTGGCCCGAGCACAAACATCACAAGACTTACAAAGGCACGCACATCCCGAGACAGGGAAGGCCACCAGAAGGACCTGGCCACCAAATCTCTGGTACCAAAAATTCCAGGGTGACCTGCCAACACAGAAGAATGAACCTCCGAGATGACTCTACTGGTCCATTCATCTGGAACAAACAGTCTCCCAGGCGGACAACGATCAGGCCTATCAGTCTGAAACTCCTGCAAAGCACGTCGCAAGTCTGGGGAGACAGCAGACAAAATCACCCCATCCTTAAGGATACCCGTAGGCTCAGAATCACCAGAGGAGTCAGGCTCAAAACTCCTAGAAAGGGCATCTGCCTTCACATTTTTTGAACCCGACAAGTATGAAACCACAAAATTAAACCGGGAGAAAAACAACGACCAGCGCGCCTGTCTAGGATTCAGACGCCTGGCAGACTCAAGGTAAATCAGATTCTTGTGATCAGTCAAGACCACCACCTGATGTCTAGCACCCTCAAGCCAATGACGCCACTCCTCAAATGCCCACTTCATAGCCAAGAGCTCCCGATTACCGACATCATAATTTCGCTCGGCGGGCGAAAACTTTCGAGAGAAGAATGCACATGGTCTCATCACTGAGCAATCGGGACTTCTCTGCGACAAAACCGCCCCCGCTCCAATCTCGGAAGCATCAACCTCGACCTGAAAAGGGAGCAAAACATCAGGCTGGCGCAACACAGGGGCGGAAGAAAAGCGGCGCTTAAGCTCCCGAAAGGCCTCCACAGCCGCAGAGGACCAATTGGCAACATCAGCACCCTTCTTAGTCAAATCAGTCAGAGGTTTAGCAACACTTGAAAACCCAGTTATAAATCGACGATAGAAATTAGCAAAGCCCAAGAACTTCTGAAGACTCTTCAGGGAAGTAGGCTGCGTCCAATCACAAATAGCCCGAACCTTGACAGGATCCATCTCAACAGAAGAAGGGGAAAAAATATACCCCAAAAAGGAGATCTTCTGAACCCCAAAAATACACTTTGAACCCTTTACAAACAAAGAATTGGCCCGCAAAACCTGAAAAACCTTCCTAACCTGTTGAACATGCGACTCCCAGTCATCCGAAAAAATCAAAATATCATCCAAATACACAATCATAAATTTATCCAGGTATTTACGGAAAATATCGTGCATAAAGGACTGAAAGACTGAAGGAGCATTAGAAAGACCAAAAGGCATTACCAATTACTCAAAATGGCCCTCGGGCGTATTAAATGCAGTTTTCCACTCATCTCCCTGCTTAATCCGCACCAAATTATACGCACCCCGAAGATCAATCTTAGAGAACCACGTTGCCCCTTTAATACGAGCAAATAAATCAGTCAATAGTGGCAAAGGATACTGGTATTTGACTGTAATCTTATTTAACAGGCGATAATCAATACAGGGCCTCAGGGAGCCATCTTTTTTACCCACGAAAAAAAAACCTGCTCCTAAAGGGGATGAGGATGGACGGATATGTCCCTTTTCCAAGGACTCCTTAATATACTCTCGCATAGCAGCATGTTCAGGCACAGACAGATTAAACAAACGACCCTTGGGAAACTTGCTGCCCGGAATCAAGTCTATAGCACAATCACAATCCCTGTGAGGGGGGAGAGAACTAAGTTTGGGCTCCTCAAAAACATCACAATAGTCAGACAAAAATGCCGGAATTTCAGAGGGAGTAGATGAAGCAATGGAAACCAAAGGTACTTCCCCATGAGCCCCCTGACATCCCCAGCTTAACACAGACATTGTTTTCCAGTCAAGGACTGGATTATGAGTTTGCAACCATGGCAATCCAAGCACTAAGACATCATACAAGTTATGCAACACAAGGAAGCGAATCACCTCCCGATGGTCAGGAGTCATACACATAGTCACTTGTGTCCAGTATTGTGGTTTATTCCTAGCCAATGGTGTGGAGTCGATACCCTTCAGAGGGATAGGAACTTCCAAAGGCTCTAGGCTAAACCCACAGCGTCTGGCAAAGGACAAATCCATAAGACTCAAGGAAGCGCCAGAATCCACATAGGCATCCACAGTAATAGATGATAATGAACAGATCAAAGTTACAGACAAAATAAACTTAGACTGTAAAGTGCCAATTGCAAAAGACTTATCAACCTTTTTTGTGCGTTTAGAGCATGCTGATATAACATGAGCAGAATCACCACAGTAGAAGCACAACCCATTTTTACGCCTATAATTCTGCCGTTCACTTCTGGACAGAATTCTATCACATTGCATAATCTCCGGTGTCTGCTCAGAAGACACCGCCAAATGGTGCACAGGTTTGCGCTCCCGTAAACGCCGATCAATCTGAATAGCCATAGTCATGGATTCATTCAGACCTGTGGGCGTAGGAAACCCCACCATGACATCTTTAACGGCGTCAGAGAGACCTTCTCTGAAATTCGCCGCCAGGGCGCACTCATTCCACTGAGTAAGCACAGACCATTTTCGAAATTTTTGACAATATATTTCAGCTTCATCATGCCCTTGAGAGAGGGCTATCAAGGCCTTTTCAGCCTGAATCTCCAAATTAGGTTCCTCATAGAGCAACCCCAGTGCCAGAAAAAACGCATCCACATTGAGCAGCGCAGGATCCCCTGGTGCCAATGCAAATGCCCAATTCTGGGGGTCACCCCGCAACAAGGAAATCACAATTTTAACCTGCTGAGCGGAATCTCCAGCGGAGCGAGATCTCAGAGAAAGATACAATTTACAATTGTGCTTAAAATTCAAAAAACGAGATCTATCTCCAGAAAAGAACTCAGGTATAGGAATCTTGGGTTCTGACATAGGAGCATGTATAACATAGTCTTGGATATTTTGAACCTTAGAAGCAAGAGCACTCAGGCCTGTAGCTAAACTCTGGATATCCATTTCTCAACAGCTGAGATCTGAGCCATTCAGGGGTTAAGAGGAGAGAAAAAGCAGCAGATTGCAATTATGGCTAGACAGAACTTCAGAGTAAAAAAAAAAAAAAGTGTCAGAAACTTCTTCTTTTCTCTCTTTCTTCAGCCAATACCTTTAATACATTTGCGGCCGGCAATACTGTCATGGTTCCCAATGGCAGGGACTCAGGCAAAAACGGACTAGCTCTAGGAATGATGGAATCTCAGATGACCGCGACGCTGAACCTAACACGCAACTAATAGTAGCCAGGGGGTGTGCCTACGATTATCCCTAGACACCTCGCACCAGCCGGAGATCTAGTTACTCCTAGTAGAGGAATACACAGACCTGGCTTGCCTCCAGGGAAACCCCAAAAGTGATAGTAGCCCCCCACATATAATAACGGTTAGGTAAGAGGAAAACACGTACGCAGTATGAATATAGATTCAGCAAAGAGAGGCCCTCTGACTAGATAGCAGAAAATACAAAAGAGGACTTCGCGGTCACCTCAAAACCCTAAACAGCCATCCTGAAATTACTTTAACTCCGTTATCAACTCATGACACCGGAGTAGTAATTTCAGATCACTAGAGCTTCCAGCAGCAAGAGAAATATAAATGCATGCTGGACAAACAAACACAAAAAATGCCAAAGATCCAACTTAGCTGAATTGCAGACTTGGAGCAGGTAACAAGCAACAGAGGTGCTCTGGTAACATTGATTGCCGGCACTAGAATGACTGAGAAGCCAGACTAAATAGGAAACTCCCAGATTCCTGATGGGAACAGGTGCAAGACAAAAATCAGCCAGTACCACCAGTAACCACCAGAGGGAGCCCAAAAACAGAATTCACAACATATATCTGATTTTTGTTCACTTTTACAATGTCTGGTTTCCTTGGATACACAAAGGATGGTGCTGGACTAGAAGGTGCAGAAAAGTCACTTCTACTTCTTCATTTTCACAATCTATGGAGAGTCCAGTAGCCACCAGCGCCGATCATATTCACAGGTCACATAGCCAGTTGTGTCATCCATGGCCGATCTTGTGCCGCCTTCTACCACTTCATGGACGTCACTGTCTTTGTTTTTATTTCTGTTTCACTACATGGGATGACAGTGTGGTATTGCTGAGTCCCTGTGATGGGTTCTGCTTCCTGTAACCGAGGCTTTCACAAACTCTCCTCCTCTTCGTAGTTCTGGTTCGTACAATACATGAACTGGATGTTAAGAATATTTATCTTACTCTATTTGAAAAATTGCCTGGGTGTTAATATTTGGTGTGAATACGGCCTCTGGAGGCTCGAGCTGCCGGCCTGTCACCTGCTCTGCATTCACTGTCCACCCCTGACAAAGATTTCTCCTTTGTCCTCTCCTGCTTCTAAGCTGTAACATATAGGAAAAGAGTGCAGGAGCGGTAGGGATAGTCATCGAGGAGCGGGGGCGCCTCTCTCGCATATCTAGGGTGCCAACCTCCGCTGTGTAGGCAGGGTAATCCAGTGGTCATTGTGTGAGGGACGGTTGTAGTGTGCACGGTTGTATGTCCTTTTGCTGTGTGGTACAGGTTTTTAATTATTAATAAATAAAAATAGTTTTATCCATTATCCCTTTGGATATAAGGTTCTACAACATTTTAACCTTATTGGTTTATTTCATTAGTTTAGTTTGAGTCATAGCAGGCACATAGCAGTTTTTGAAATTTTTAAATTAAACATTTTTTTCGGAAATGCTTTTTAAAATTTAGCGTTTCCGTTCGCACTGATGGAATAATACGTAATCAGCGATCAGCGGCCCTCACGGGGGGGAGCGTGGCCAGATGTCAGCTGATTCTCACAGTTGACAACCGACACTAAGCATCAGGAGTGGTTTCGGACCGCTCCTGGCACTGCGACCCCCGAAACACTGTGATCAAACATGATCGCAGCATTCTGAAGCCGGCAGGGAGGCTGACAGCCCCTCTGCCTTTGGATCGGAGACCCCGCGGCATGACGCAGAGTCCCGATCGCTGCCATGGAGACCCAATATCGTCATGACGACGTCCGGGTCTCCAGAGCTGAGAGACTTCCTGTCATGCGCAGTGCATGTCAGGAAGTCTCTAAGGTTAGTGCATAAAAGTTGCAGCGCTGACAGCTATAGAAGAGATCAACCTGCACAAAATGAGTGTCCAATAGTGGGACACAGTATAAAAGCAAGAATGAATTAAAAAAAAAAAATTGTAAAAATTTTTAAGAAAAATAATAAAAAATCAATATTTATTCCATCAATAAATAAATATTTGAGTAAAAAAATCTAAACAATAAAAGTACACATGTTTAGTATCGCCACATCTCTAAAGACCCAACCTATAAAACTGTCCCACTAGTTAACCCCTTTAGTGAACTCCATTAAAAAAAGGCAAAAAAAATTGCTTTATCATCATACTGCCAAACTAAAAGTGGATTAACACGCAATCAAAAAGACGGATATAAATAAATATGGTACCGCTGAAAACATCATCTTGTCCCGCAAAAAACAAGTATCAATATAGCTCCATCACCAGAAACACAAAAAAGTTATAGCGCTCAGAGTAAAGCGATGCAAAAATAATAATTTTTATATAAAAGTTTTTGTTGCATAAAAGCGCCAAAACATTAAAAAAAATATAAATGAGGTATCGCTGTCAATGTACTAACCCAAAGAATAAAACTGTATTAATCAATTTTATCACACGCGGAACGTTTTAAACACCCCCCAAAAGAAATTCATGAATTGCTGGTTTTTGGTCATGCTGCCTCACAAAAATTGGAATAAAAAGAGATCAAAAAAATGTTTTGTGCCCCAAAATGGTACCAATAACATCACTCGTCCTGCAAAAAACAAGACCTCACATGAATCTGTGGACCAAAATATGGAAAAATTATAGCTCTCAAAATGTGGTGATGCAAAATCTGTTTTTTTGCAATAAAGAGTCTTTTAGTGTGTGACGGCTGCCAAACATAAAAACCCACTTTAAAACCCCACTTTAAATAGTAAATCAAACCTCCCTTTATCACCCCCTCAGTTAGGAAAAAATAATTTAAAAAAAATGTATTTATTTCTATTTTCCCATTAGGGTTACAGTTAGGATTAGGGTTGGGGCTAAAATTAGGATTACGGTTAGGATTAGGGTTAGGTTTGTGGTTAGGGTTATAATTATGGTTGGGATTAGGGTAAGGGGTGTGTTGGGGTTAGTGTTGGAGTTAGGATTGGGGAGTTTCCACTGTTTAGGCACATCAGGGGTTCTCCAAGCGCGACATGGCGTCTGATCTCAATTCCAGCCAATTCTGTGTTGAAAAAGTCAAACGGTGCTCCTTCCCTTCCAAGCTCTGCCACGTGCCCAAACAGGGGTTTACCCCCACATATGGGGTATCAGCGTACTCAGGACAAATTGGACAACAACTTGTCCTTGGAAAAGTTAAAAATTGGGGACTGAAATATCATATTTGTGAAAAAATATGATTTTTTTTTATTTTCACGCCTGGGCGTTATAAACTTTAGTGAAACACCTGGGGGTCCAAAGTTCTCACTACACGTCTAGATAAGTTTCTTGGATGGTGTAGTTTCCAAAATGGGGTCACTTGAGGGTTTCCACTGTTTAGGCACATCAGGGGCGTTCCAAAACACGACATGATGCCCTACTTCCCTTCTGAGCCCCGACATGTGCCCATACAGTAGTTTTCTCCCACATATGGGGTATCAGCGTACTCAGGACAAATTGCACAATAACTTTTAGGGTCCTGTTACCCTTGGGAAAATTTAAAATTAAGGGGTGAAAAGATCATTTTTGAAAAAAAAAATAGATTTTTTAATTTTACAGCTCTGCTTTATAAACTTCTGTGAAGCCTTTGGGAGTTCAAAGTTCTCACCATACATCTAGATAAGTTCTTTGGGGGGTCTAGTTTCCAAAATGGTGTCATTTGTGGGGGGTTTCCACTGTTTAGGCCCATCATGGGCTCTCCAAATGTAACATGGCGTCCGATCTCAATTCCAGCAAATTTTGCATTGAAAAAGTCAAATGGCGCTCCTTCCCTTCCGAGCTCTGCCATGTGCCCAAACAGTGGTTTACCCCCACATATGGGGTATCAGCGTACTCAGGACAAATTGCGCAACAACTTTTGGGGTCTAATTTCTCCTGTTACCCTTGGGAAAATAAAAAAAAATTGGATCTGAATTAATTTTTTGGAGAAAAAAAGTTAAATGTTAATTTTTTTTTAAACATTCCAAAAAGGGTTAATAAACTTCTTGAATGTGGTTTTGCTCACCTTGAGCGGTGCAGTTTTTAGACTGGTGTTACTTTTGGGCATTTTCTATCATACAGACCCCTTAAAGTGACTTCGAATGTGATATGGTCCCTAAAAAAAAAAAAAAAAGTGTTGTAAAAATGAGAAATCGCTTGTCAACTTTTATTCAAAATTGTGCTGATGTAAAGTAGACATGTGGGAAATGTTACTAAGTAAGTATTTTGTATGACATATCTCTGTGATTTAAGGGCATGAAATTTCAAAGTTGGAAAATTGCAAATTTCTTTTTTTTTTCACAAATAAACGTAGGTAATATCAAATAAATTTTACCACTAACATCAAGTACAATATGTCACGAGAAAACAGTGTCAGAATCACCGGGATCCGTTGACGCGTTCCAGAGTTATTACCTCATAAAGGGACAGTGGTCAGAAGTGTAAAAATTGGCCTGGTCATTAACATGCAAACCACCAGGTAAAGGGGTTAAAAATCATGGTTATTCCACAAAATATTGATTTCTGAACTCTTCCTGAGTTAAAACATTATTGTTGTTTCTACATGAATAAGAATGTGTTTTCTTTGCATTATTTGAGGTATGAAAGCACTGTTTATTTTTTATTTTGACGATTTTTCATTTGCTGCCAAAAAAAAATACAACATTTTTAGCTTTGAATTTCAGAGACACTTTGTCAGTAGTTTATAGAATAAAACAACAACAGCAACAACAATTTATGCAAAAATGTACCTATAAAAAGGAAAATCAGAGAAACTAAAAATTTTAAAGTGGTCTCTTAATTTTTGCCAGAGCTGTATATATACAGCCTTGGCAAAAATGAAGAGACCACCGCAAAATTTTCAGTTTGTCTGATTGCCTCTTTATAGGTATATTTTTGAGGAAAATGTAAATTGTTCTTTTATTCTATAAACTATTGACAACATGTCTCCAAAGCTCCAAGCAATAAATTTCTTATTTTTTTTATGAAAATGAGAAAAGGTCAAAATAACCAAAAAATGCATTCCTTGCTGACCTCAAATAATGAAAAAAAAAACAAGTTCATAATCATTTAGAAACAACAATACTAATATTTTAACTCAGGAAGAGTTCAGAAATCAATATTTTGAGGAATAACCATGATTTTTAAGCAAAGCTTTCATGCGTCTTGGCGTGCTTTCCACCAGTCTTTCCCACTGCTTTTGGGTGACTTTATGCCACTCCTGGTACAAAAATGTAAGCAGTTCTTCTTTGTTTGATGGCTTGTGACTATCCATCTTCCTTTTGATTACATTCCAGAGGTTTTCAATGGGGTTCAGGTCTGGCCATGACAGGGATTTGATGTGGTGGTCCTTCATCCACACCTTGATTGACCTAGCTGTGTGGCATGGTGCATTGTCCTGCTGGAAAAACCAGTCCTCAGAGTTGGGGAACATTGCCTGAGCAGAAGGAATCAACTGTTTTTCGAGGATAACCTTGTTTGCGGCTTGATTCATACGTCCTTCGCAAACAACAACCTACCCAATTTCAGCCTTGCTGAAGTAATATTCATTTCTTTTTAGCATCGGGCACAGGAGTTAGCTGCAGCCGCCGGCTCCTGCGTCTGTGACCCGCTGCTTCACCAAACCCACCACTGCCAGAGCCGGTACATCCGGACTATAAGACGCACCCCCTATTTTCCTCCACATTTTAGGAAGAAAAAAGTGCATCTTAAAGTCCAAAAAATACGAAAAATGTAAAATAAAATCATATATAATAAAGTGACTGCGGTAAATAAATTAAAACATATATATATATATATAAAAAAAATACATAGATATGAAATAGAAGACAATATGTAGAAGTTGTGTCTAAAAATTAAAATATGCATAGAAATGTGTATAAAAAGTTAAGATACATCTACAAAATATACTATGAGAAGACGCCTTGCATCTGTGATTGCCATATACACACACGGCGCATTATGTATCACATGACTATAGAGTCTGCCCTCAACCTACATGATGATACAATATAATATAAGAGATAGAATGTATAGTATAGGTTACTGATATTGGACTTGATGGAATAATCCATAAGACATTTTCTGGTGTATTTGGCGCCATCCTGAATGGGTGCCATATTCAAGTTCCAGGATGAACAATATCGGCCAAAGATCACAGAAAGCTGTATATTAGAAAAGATGAAAAAAAATGAATACTGAATAAAAAAATCATATAAAACCACTTAAGTTAAACAGTATATCATCTATGTATGGACATATATACTGGATGACACCAAAAGGGGTCAGAGAAAAGGAACAAAGCTATTCTGTACATTAAGGCCAAATGGTTGAATAGTCTTCAATGTCCAAATCGGTTTATCTCGAATTGTGCCAATTTTGGCTGGCTTTCCTGCTCTGTATTGTAGGAGTAATCATGTCAATCCCAATAACTTTTAGAAGATATGGATTGCAGTCACGATAAAAATTAAAGTGTTTGGGAATAGTTTTGAGTGTTCAGAGCTTGTCCTCAAGTCTGCCAGCAGAAATCCCATTAATGTATTTCCATAGTCTCACTGTTAGTTGTCTAGTTGTGAGTCAAGCATAAATCTTGGCACATGGACAAGTAGTGTAATAAATGACCGTCCTCATAGTACAAGTGATATCATGTTGTATATCAAAAGTTTTTGTCCAGTTGGGTCCGAAAATACATTAGTTCTTTCAATATTTGGACACGCTTCACACTTACCACATGGTGCACCAATCAGAAAGAACCGAACATAAAATCACAAATGATATATATATAGGGACAATGAAATTACATAAAAATGCCTTTATTCATGAAAACATACATGGCAAATGGTAAGACCAACACAAAAGGGTGTACCGCATAATAAAGATAAAAAATACTGATTATACCAGATAAAATAGAATATGAAACTAACACCAGGTGAGATAAAACAAATAAATATTAAGTACTATAGCCCAACAAAGAACCAGAGATCCTAGACTAGAAATCTCAATGTATGTTAAATGACAGGTAATATTACACAAGAAATATATTAAAAAAAGGGTCTTGCTGTAACTAATACAAGTAATAGTGTTAAAAAACCTATATACATATATAGCTGGACTAAATATCTATAGTATTGTAAATGCTGGCTCTGATATGGGATATCATACTGCAATCAATCCATATTACACTGCAGCAGAGTCACAGCGGGGGCTCAAAAAGGTATATCGGAAATATTTACCTGGTGAATAGTGATTGGCAGTGCGGCACGCTCCTCGACGCTCCTCCTGACAAAGGACTGTATGTGTGTTTTTGCAATTGTTAAGAAATGACATAAAGCTGTGTAACTCTACGAATGAACCCTGCCTAATCAGGAGGATGTCGTCAATGTACCGCACCCAACACAGGACATGGTCCATCCATGCACACTGATCTGACAGGAAGAGGGACTCTTCCACAGGCCAAAAAACAAATTGGCATACGAGGATGCATAGGCCGCTGCCATAGTCATGTCCAGGAGATGCAGGTAGAAGGGCCCCTTGAAAACCAAGAAATTATGTGCAAAACTAAATTGCAATAATTGAGATGTAAATTCAATCATTTCAGGGCTCATGTTGGATGATTCTAATAAGAATTTGGTGGCTCTGATGCCATCAATATGTCTGATAGTGTATAGTGACCCCCATCACACATCAGTAGGAGTGTGTTCGCATCAATGTGAAGTTCATCAATTTTTTTGAGTGAGTCACCAGTATCACAAAGAAAAGATGGTAAACATCCAGCTATAGGCTGTAGTTTGGCATCAGTGAATTTACTTGTGTTCTCCAGATAATTACCGCTACCAGAAATGATTGGTCTTCCAGGTGGTGATTTCTCCTTTTTATAAATTTTTGGTAAAACGTAGAGACTGGATATTGTTGGTTTGTCATATTGTAGGGCCAATGCCAATTCTTTTGTAATAATTCCTTTGTTTGGCTACTTTTATCATACAGTATGACAAAATTGTGTTGAATATGATAGCAGGGGATTATAGGTTAGCTTTTTATAACAATCCTTATTTTTTAGATGACGGATGTTAAATATTAATTATTAATTTTTGACTTATTCTTATTCTCAATTCTGTACTGAGCACATTGCCTCTCACTGACATTCCAAAAGCTATATATATCTGTATATTTAGCTCAGAGTAAGTTAACACCATATAGAGAGAACACGTGTTCTATGAGACATATATGATCCACGGCTTTTAGGAGGATGGAGGCTGTAACCTCCTGCCTTTTCCTTCACTCTCCACAGACTTCAGACTACTCACAGAAGAAATGAACAGCTGGTAGCCATGATGACTTCTACTCCATAACAAAGACAGAAGCCATTTACCATCTCAGGAAAGATGGGGAACAAACTTTCATAGGAACAAATGGACAAACTCTTTGTAACTACTTCACCTATTTTATGTTTTGATGCAATATGGGTTTTTTGTAGACAATCCAATAAACCACTACATTTTTTATGAAAATATAACATTTTTCTTTAAGAGTAACGCATCTGGTAAAGAGTCCTGATTAAATAAATGTGCTAAATAAGCATATTTAACAACGAAATGCCTCGGACTCATACAAAAATATTTAGATTTGAGAGTCCTCAGTGGTTGATACCTTTTAATCGCTAACTGAAAAGATGGGAACAAATTGCAAGCTTTCGAGACTACTCCGGTCTCTTCATCAGGCATAGACTAATAGAAATTCTGAAGAATCACATATTTATGCACAACACAGCACAGAAAAATGCCATAGATAAGACAGGTGATGTGAAGCAGAATTACCATTATGTGAGTGATAAACAGTTATGTCCATAAATATTGGAACAGTTCATAGATAGGGAGTGTGAATGTTTTATTGTCCTCTGATTGGGGTCTGGTTCTATGTTATGATGAGCCCAAATGGTCTGAGGGGCAATTTCCTTAATTGATGTAAAAAGACATGAATCCATGCAACATATTCATTCCTGCACTGAGAGTGTCAGAGGTCATCATCAGCTTATATTCCCAGACTCTTCTGTCTCTGAGATGTGAAGTTACCTTTTAATACAAAAATATTTACAATTGAGTCCTCAGTGATTGATACCTTTTAATGGCTAACTGAAAAGATGGGAACAGATTGCAAGCTTTCGAGACTATTCAGGTCTCTTCATCAGGCATAGACTAATAGAAATTCTGAAGAATCACATATTTATGCACAACATAGCACAGAAAAATGCCATAGACAAGACAGGTGACGTGAAGCAGAATTACAATTATGTGAGTGATAAACAGTTATGTCCATAAATATTGGAACAGTTCATAGATAAGGAGTGTGAATGTTTTATTGTCCTTTGATTGGGGTATAGTTCTATGTTATGGTGACCCCACATGGTCTGAGGAGCAAATTCCTTAGTTGATGTAAAAAGACATAAATCCATGCGACACATTCATTTCTGCACTGAGTGTGTCTAAGGTCATCATCAGCTTATATTCCCAGACTCTTCTGTCTCTCTGAGATTTGAAGTTACCTTTTAATACAAGTAATTTCATGTCCATAATGCTATGATCAGGGAGACAAAAATGTATTGCCACAGGTAGATCCATTCTTTTTTCTCTTATTGTATGGCGATGAGAGTTCATCCTTGTTCTCAGTTTCTGCCCTTTCTCCCCAACATACAGACCCCCAGCTGGACATTTAGTACAAATTATTAAGTACACCACATTAGAAGTGACGCAGCTGAAAGTTCCTGGTAACTTGTAGTCCTGAAGTGAATTGGGGATCTTTATCTTGTCCATGGTTATTATAAAAGGTCAGGTTTTACATTTTTTTCTGGTTGCAAGGAAAGGTTCCTGCAGCTGTTGGAGAGGACAGAGAGCTTCTGACAATGATGCGTCTTAGATTTTGGGGGCTGCCGAAAACACAGTAGTAGGGGGTCTGGAAAAATGGATTGTAATCGGGCATCTTTTTGTAGTAAAGGTTGTAATTTCCGTGCAGCTCCCCTTAGCACCTCCAGAGTTTGATTGTAGGTAACTACTAGAGGCACCCGATTATTTTCTTCTTTAGCTTTGTAATGTAGCAGGTGATAACTTGATATTCTAGTTGCTCTTGTAATTTGGTTTTGAATTGTTTTTGGATGGTAGCCCAGATTCAAAAAGGTCTTTCCGAGGTGACCAAGGTGTTCAGCTCTATCCATGGGATTGGAACATATACGATTGTATCTGATGGCTTGGCCGTAGACAATGGAGTTTTGTATGTGTTTTGGATGGAAACTGTCCCATTTAAGGTATGTTGGGCGGTCGATTGGCTTCTGATACAGGGATGTTTCTATTTCATTGTTCTGCAGCTTAATGATGGTGTCCGAAAAGTTAATTTCAGTGCAGGAGGAGTGTTAAGTTCATGGTAAGATGAAATTGATTAAACTGTTCATGGAACATCTTTAGCTGTGGCTCAGACTCCGTCCAGATTATTAAAATATCATCAATGTAGAGGTAGTAGGCCAGAGGCCTGATGGGACATGAGGACAAAAAGTCACTGTCAAGCTTGGCCATGAAAAGATTTGCATACTGTGGGGCTATTTTACTTCCCATTGCTGTGCCAGTCTCCTGTAGATAAACAGTGCATTGCAAAAGTTTTCGGCTCCCTGGAAAATTTCAACCTTTTCCCACATATCATGCTTCAAACATAAAGATACCAAATGTAAATTTTTGGTGAAGAGTCAACAACAAGTGGAACACAATTGTGAAGTTGAACAAAATTTATTGGTTATTTTAAATTTTTGTGGAAATTCAAAAACTGAAAAGTGGGGCGTGCAATATTATTCGGCCACTTTAACTTAATACTTTGCTGCGCCACCTTTTGCTGCGATTACAGCTGCAAGTCACTTGGGGTATGTCTCTATCAGTTTTGTACATTGAGAGACTGAAATTCTTGCCCATTCTTCCTTGGCAAACAGCTCGAGCTCAGTGAGGTTTGATGGAGATCATTTGTGAACAGCAGTTTTCAGCTCTTTCCACAGATTCTTGATTGGATTGAGGTCTGGACAATGACTTGGCCATTCTAACACCTGGATATGTTTATTTGTGAAGATTTTGCTTTATGTTTGGGGTCATTGTCTTGTTGGAAGACAAATCTCCGTCCCGGTCTCAGGTCTTTTGCAACAGTTTTTTTTCAAGAATGATCCTGTATTTGGCTCCATCCATCTTCCCATCAATTTTAACCATCTTCCCTGTCCCTGCTGAAGAAAAGCAGGCCCAAGCCATGATGCTGCTACCACCATGTTTGACAGCGCGGAATAGTGTGTTCAGGGTTTTGCCTGTTTTGCCTTTATGCCAAAGATATCGTTTGGCATTGTTGCCAAAAAGTTTGATTTTGGTTTCATCTGACCAGAGCACCTTCTTCCACATGTTTCGTGTGTCTCCCAGGTAGCTTGTTGCAAGCTTTAAATGACACTTTTTATGGATATCTTTGAGAAATGCCTTTCTTCTTGCCACGCTTCCAAAAAGGCCAGATTTGTGCAGTGTACGACTGATTGTTGTACTATGGACAGACTGTCCCACCTCAGCTGTAGATCTCTGCAGTTCATCCAGAGTGACCATGGGCCTCTTGGCTGCATCTCTGATCTGCCTTCTCCTAATTTGAGATGAAAGTTTAGAGGGACGGCCGGGTCTTGGTAGATTTGCAGTTTTATGATACTCCTTCCATTTCAATATGATTGCTTGCACAGTGCTCCTTGGGATGTTTAAAGTGTTGGAAATAATTTTGTATCCAAATCTGGCTTTAAACTTCTCCACAACAGTATCACGGACCTGCCTGTTGTGTTCCTTGGTCTTCATGATGCTCTCTGTGCTTCAAATAGAACCCTGAGACGATCACAGAGCAGGTGCATTTATAGGGAGACTTGATTACACACAGGTGAATTATATTTATCATCATTAGGCATTTAGGACAAGATTGGATCATTCAGAGATCCACAATAATCTTCTGGAGTGAGTTTGCTGCACTGAAAGTAAAGCAGCTTCGCCAGGGATGCCCTCTTTCCCCAGCTTTATTTGCCTTGGCGATAGAGGCTTTGGCAATACGGATGAGGTCCTCTGTAGACATTAGGGGGACACATATTGCTGATCGAGTGGACATTATCGGTCTCTATGCTGATGATATGGTGGTGTTTATGGACCAAACAGAAGATATGTTACCAAAAGTAATAACGATGATTGATAAATTTAGTAAATTTTCTGGTCTCTACATAAATTGGGATAAATCTGCCCTGATGCCTCTCTCCCATGCCCCAATGTCATGCCTCGAAACTCTCTTGGTATTGCCCATTGTCTCCAATTTTAAATATCTGGGAATACATATGTCTCAGCGCAGTCAACTAGATCTACATCTTAATATACACCCACTACTGGATCTAGTTAAATCCAAATTTGCTACCTGGGATAAACTCCCACTTTCTGTGGCTGGTCGTATTAACCTGATCAAAATGACACTACTCCCCAAATTGAGCTATTGCTTCCAGCACAGCGCTGTTTCAATACCTAAATCTTTCTTTGCAACCCTAAACTCCCTTACTACATCCTTCATATGGGGGAAGACTAGGCCTAAACTTAAGTTGTCCACTCTGCAGAGACCCAGGCAGGGGGGAGGGGCAGCCTTGCCGGACTTCTACCTATATTACCTTGCCAGACAGGCTAAAATGATAAACTCATGGATGCCCGGGAACCCCCTTCCTAATTCTGAAAGTCATATACTACACTCAGCCAGAATCGATTGCCCGTTGGGGGTTTTGGAACTGGAGAAAATTAATGTTCCCCGTTTGCTGCCTCTGCTCCAATCGACACGATCAATATGGAGGCAAATTAAAAAAATTATTAAATTTATTGACATAGCAGTCGAAATGCCACTGTGGAATAACAGTTATTTTCCAGAATTATTGGGCCACCCGTCCACTGAGTTTTGGGTAGCGCATGGTGTTCTCTCAGTGGGTAACATACATAACCAGGGGATTTTTATCTCCTTTGAACAATTTCAAAATACTTATAATATACCGAGGTCTCAATTTTTCCGCTATTTACAACTAAGATCGGCCTTCCAGTCGCACGTACGGAATATGGGTGGGGGTCGAGCTATCTCGTCTCTACCGTTAATAGGAATTCTTAATTCGCAGGGCCCTCAAGGACTCCTTTCCTCTGTATACACCTATCTATTATCCACAGGCGGAGGATCTATTATAGATTCAATTAGGGGGAAATGGGGGGGGGGCTCCTTCTGGATACACTAGGAGAAGAATGGGATGAAATCTTGGAATCTCCAACTAAAGTCTCCCCATCAATCAATAATAGAATGACCCAATTGTATACTATACATCAATCCTATTTGACCCCGACTCGTCTCTTTAAAATGGGCTGTCTCCACTCATCAGACTGCTTGAGGTGTCATTCCAGTAATGCAGATTTCACTCATATGATTTGGAAATGTCCTATTGTTTTCCATTATTGGAAAGAGGTGACGACACTATTGACATCCTTGGTATCGATCCCTGTCCCACTTGAGCCATTGATATGTTTGTTTGGAGTATGGGAAGCGGAGGCCTGGGACCATTACACTGGGATTTTTCTGAGAGAGACACTGTTTATGGCACGAAAGGTGTTGGCACTACGGTGGATGGGTGGTTCTAGCCCATCTCTCAAAGCATGGGTTGAATTAGTAAATTCAATTATTCCGTATGAGCGGACATTGTATCAAAATAGAGGATGTCCAGCTAAATTTTAAAAAATATGGGGAAGATGGAACTCCTCCTGTCATACTTTATAGGCAGTAATAATACAGTATATGTGTGAGTGGTGGGGTGTACGATTTTGGAGGCACTACTTACTTGCAGGGCGGAATTTAATACAGATTCCTTCCTTTGGCGGCACTGTATGTTAGTTTTAGAAGGTTCTTTTTTTTTTATATGAGGTTATTGTAATTAAGGTTATAAAATAGGATATTAATGATCAATATGCACTGTTTTCTATCTTTGTAACACTTTAGACATGGCAATGCATGGTAACTGTCTGTAATTTATTTTGCAGTATACTCAAAACGTTTCGGTTCAACATGAACCTTCTTCAGTTACTACAAAATGTAAAAAGTGCAAATAAAAACAAAATAACCAAAGTATGTACAAAAAGGAGAACCAATCTAGTACGGGGCATGTTGTAAAAGGGGTTAATACAAGTAATTTTATGTCCATAAAGCTATGATCCGAGAGACAATAGAGATATTTTTCTATCCACTGGCTAACACAGTACCAAGATATATATCTTTCCTGTATCAGACTCATACATAGATTTTGCCAATATCACCATGTTAACACTTTTGTCCATGAGTTTAAAAACAACGTTTAATTTTTTGAGGTTCTTAATGGCTGGTGAGATGTTCTTTTCCTGAAATTCTGTGCCCTTTTTTCCTACACATACCTTTGATCATTGTGTCCAAACAGTTCTATTTTAACCTCATTGGTCCACAGGATTTGTTTCCAAAATGCAACCGGCAGGTTCAGATGTTCTTTTGCATACTTCTGATGCATGAATTTTATGGTGAGGACACAGAAGTTTTCTTCTGATGACTTCCATGAAAGCCATATTTGTGCAGGTGTCTCTGAACAGTAGAACAATGTATCATATCTGCTAAATCTTTCTGAAGGTCTTTTGCAGTCAAGTAGTGGTTATGATTTGCTAGCAATCCGAAGAGCTGCTTTCACTT
Organism: Ranitomeya variabilis; assembly: GCF_051348905.1. NCBI lineage: Eukaryota > Metazoa > Chordata > Amphibia > Anura > Dendrobatidae > Ranitomeya > Ranitomeya variabilis. The sequence goes on along the minus strand of NC_135235.1, from coordinate 702,088,209 downwards.
AAATTTTGCTTGGTCTTCCTGACCTTATCTTGACCTTCATCTTTAGTTTAGACCTTTTAGAGATTATTTCATCTACAACTTGTTTAACTGTAACGGTAATTTTGACCAGGGGTGCCAAAACTTGTACATGCCACTGTAAATATGCCATCCAGTTGGTGTTCAATATGGTTGTGCTATAAAAATTAACAAAAAGTTCCATGAATTTATTTGAGCTGTTATTGCAAATACTTTCCCAGTTATTGATGAACTCCTGGTCTCACACGTGTCCGCAATATTCTCAGTAGTAATTGTTTCAGAAGATCATTTTCCAGGAAAGCTTTGTTCCACCAAGTTTTGGTTCATTTAAAAAGTATTTTTTTTTTAATCAAAACGTTAAAATCCTTCCTACTCTGAGCCCCAGAGCCGCCAGTTGTTGGTGCTTCAATATTGGAAACAGGATTTACGTGACTGAGCCAAGACCGGTCCTGGGTTTTGTAGTCCATGGTCTTTAGCAAGATGCCCTGTGCGGAGCAGAGTATAATATTAGTGAGAATGAAAAAGACGCAAGACGATAATACACAGATGGGAAAAATAGAGAGGAAATATTGGGGAACAAAACATGGAATAATCTGATGGATCCAATCATTGTTTTTTTTTTTTTTTAAATGTTGTGCACACATGGCTCCGTGCCGTACACCTCGTACACGTACTGCTCCACTCCGTGCACATTGCACACACATGGCTCCACTCCGTACACCTCATGCGCATACGGCTCAGCTATGTACACCCCATACATGCATGGCTTTGCTTCATACACCTTGTACACACACGGCTCCGCTCCGTACACCTCGTACACACACGGCTCCGCTCCGTACACCTCGTACACACACGGCTCCGCTCCGTACACCTCGTACACACACGGCTCCGCTCCGTACACCTCGTACACACACGGCTCTGCTACATCCACACTGTAAACCCCTCCTGACCCCAGACATAAACCTCCCCTCATCCAGCACCATGACAACCAGCACAGCAGAGTCCTGCATACACTGAGGCCCCTGATCATGTGACCCCTGACTCCTCCCCTCCTGTGACCTCATCACAGGTCCTGTGCGCACAGAGCAGCCGTATATGTGGTGTGCGGGTGGATATATTGCACAGGGGATATCGCAAACAATTCCCTGGAAACACAGAATTAGAAATGATTCTTTCTCCGCAGTTTCTATAGGACTTAATACATTCCTGATTCCGGGGAGTAATAGAAATACGGCAGAAAACAGAGGAAGAAAGTTCAGAAAAGAAGCTTCATAGAAAGACATTGAAGTTACAGAGGACATTTAACCCTTTGGGAGAAAGTGATTCCAGCACTTTACCCACTAAATCCCTCCAGAACTGTAGCAGGTAAAGACCCCAATATCCACAGGTGTCCCTTCTAATTGGGGGGAAACTGTCACCTCTAATAATCCTCGGACAGTTCTGACAAACACGGAAAAGTGCCCCTTTATGGAGGTGACAGAAAGTCTGTTTAGTCACTTTAGCTTCATAGTATCAGCTCTAATCCAATGGTGAGAGAGCGATTTACCCTGAGGAGTCACAGATTGTGGGGTTGTTATAAGATGTTATATTTAGGGGGTTTTGTGTTGTCTCCTTATAAGAATCACAATGGTTTTGTTCCTTTTCCGCTGATACAAACGACCCAACTATGATGGGAACCAGGGAAACCTGTATTACTCTCATAGTACCGTGCTCCTTTCTTGGCCTCCAGACAGTATAATGTTCCCACAGTTCCTCCATTCCCCCACACAATATTGTCGGGAAACCTTCATATAGAGGCCGGTGGTGATGGAGTCAGTGACGGACTCTGGACAAATATGTTTCTAGAGCCGCAGTAGAAGATGAAGATGTCGTCCTCACCATGAAGTAGTTATTTCTCATGTCGTGTGTAATGAATATCTCCTGCAGTATTGCTAATGCCGATTCCAGGGTCGGTAAATGAGACGAGAATTAGCGTTATGGAAGATGAGTCTATGAGGAACGTATTCAGCTGCCGACTCCGAGGGAGAAACTGCTTGTTGTCTGTGGCCTAAATATATAGGTTTTATTAGGAGATGTCAGGAAAAAAGCTGAATGTTGTAAAATAAAAATACCATTGCTGCTTGGGTCTCCTCGTGTCTGTGTTTCCTGATCAGTCCCAACGAGCTTGTGATTCCTACAGCTAATCAGTTGTAGAAGCAGTAAAATAGCCAGTGATTGGGAGCATGGAGGGAGATGCCTTAGTCAGAAATTCAACTTATGTTGTTGCCCATACAAGACTAGAAAATACAACATTTTGTTCTATCTCCTGATATGTTTCCCTTATTATCTCCAGTAATTGTATTATTACACAGGATTCTTATGATGTTACATCGGCTCATCTTCTTCTCATTCAGGTCTCTACAATATCGGATCCTCTCAGTGAAGATCTTCTATATAAGAGAATTTTCCTGATTTACTCATCAAAGATGGATATGGACAGAGACAAGATGCTGGAGAGGATATTATACCTCACCCTAGAGATCCTCTTCCGGCTTACTGGAGAGGTGAGAGATTCTGATGACGTCACATTACATCATTTTTCTCTATGGGAATAACAGATGGGCAGAACTGGAGAGGTGAGGACTCTGGAAATGTCTGTAGTGAGATTTATTAATGTGTCTCTCCATAACCAGGATTACACAGTAGTGAAGAAGACCTCTAGTGAGCGCTGTCAGGACCCTGTGTCTGAGGGATGGGGAAGACCCCTGAGCCCAATCACGGGACCTCCACCTCACCCCCTGATACATGAGGACATCAATGACCAGAAGATCCTAGAACTCCTCTACAAGATGATTGAGCTGCTGACTGGAGAGGTGACACTGCTGGGAATGCTGGGACATTATACAGTAACACTGTGAAGGGATCGGGGGGATGATGGTATCATTGTATGTGTCAGGTTCCTATAAGATGTCAGGATGTCGCTGTCTATTTCTCCATGGAGGAGTGGGAGTATTTAGAAGGACACAAAGATCTGTACAAGGACGTCATGATGGAGGTTCCCCAGCCCCTCACATCACCAGGTAATAGACAGGACTAAATACACACGGCCTATAACTATCTGTATGTAAAGAATAAATTCAGTCCCTGTATGTGTTTCATAAACCATAAACTGGATACACAGGTATAGAATTCAAATCAAGCTCACAAACTAATACCTAAAATTTATTATCTTTATTAAATACAAAACAACAAACAACACTTAAAGGCATCGGGCCTGCAACTTATGATTTGGTGCTCCTACATATACAAATCCCTATAAGGCCCTAGCGGACCTTAATACACCCTTCCTTACAACGGAGGTTGGCACCCTAGCTTGAACGCAAATTGGCGCCCCCGCTCACCGACGGCTTACCCTAAATGCACCCTGCTGTTTCCTATAAAGGTGCAGAGTGCAGACGGTAAAAAATCTTTGATTGATAAGACAATTGTGCCATGGTGATTGGAAGGACTAGGGAGAAAAAAAGGGGGGAGGTGAACCCAATGAACTGATAAACACTAGATAACAACCTGCTTATCATCAGGAGCCCTACAAAGACGGTAACACTCAAATCACAACAAAAAAACCAAAACGATAAAAACCGGATAAATCTGAACATGATTCAGTGATAGAGGGTGGCACGATAAAGCCTAATATAGTCCTCCCTCTTATCACCCTAATCAAACCGTCCCTACCTGACTGAGGACATTAGCACCCTAGATAAATACGCAATGTGGCACCCCCACTCTCGTCAACTCGCCCTCACTTTCCCTTAGAATTATCCCTCTCTGCTCTCAAGCAAGAAAAAACAAAAAGTGAGGGAAATAACTTTAGTGGGAATTCAGTTCCTGTATGTGTTTCCACCAGATCTTTCCAGTAAGAGGACAACACCAGAGAGATGTCCCCGTCCTCTTCTTCCACAGGACTGTAAACAAGAAGATCCCAATGTTCCTCAGGTAGGTAGAGAGAAGGTGTCATGAGATCTCCCCTATGATATGTAGACGGCTGTGAAGGTCTTGTGCTCAGCTTTGTTTTATCCCCCAGTATTATATGTTTTATACTTGTGTAATGAGAACGGTGGAGATGGCAGGATTAGAGCTGATCATAGATGTGACTTCTCCATCTGTCTGTGACTTTTACAATATTTGTTTCAGGGTGAAGATATGACCCCTATTAATACTACAGAGACATATGTGAGGGGTGATGAGCGGTGTAAAGAGGAGATTCCTACGTATGGCTACCCAGGTGAGTAGTAACCACTAAATGCAGAGAAGTCACAGATTCTTCTAAGTCACCGTCTGTGGCTGCTTTATCGGTGGTGTAGTCCGGCCGTATCACAATCATGTGATCACCATTTTGCCTCTAGACCACAACTTTCTCCACCCAAAACTATTCAAATGACTTTGGGCAATAAAAGCCATTGTCTATAGAACTTACAACCAGGAAGATCCACCTACCCCCTGAGATTAGAAGACGCTAAGTCTTACCTGTCCAGATCTGTAAACTACAAAGCCAAATGACAGCGTACTTAGTATGTGCTGACAAGTTAGAAAATCACTTGAAGAAAATCACTTGAAGAAAATATTATGATGGACCTGTAAGAGAAAGTGGAGGGTAATGATGCTGTTGGCTTCCTAGAACCCTGATATCTTATTGGATGAATCTTACCTTCTCTCCCTTCTGTGCTGCTTATTGTGCTTATATGGTCCCTACAAGACCAGGTCCAGTCTTTTTGGCCAAACTTCACTTTTATAATCAACAACATTAAATGTGCAGTGAGGGTCAAGTGTGATTATCTGTACAATAACAACAGAGTTTCCTGTCAATTATAGAATACAATCTGTATAGAGTATTGTGCTTGGGTGCGAGGAAACACCAAAGACACAGGCTTGTTTAAGTAGTTCTTGTATTACTTCATACAAGTAAGTGTTAACACAGGTGCAGGTACAAAGGCAGGAGATAAGACAGGCAGGAATAAACCTTAAGTCCAAGCAAAGTTGCAGAAATAGGTTCAATTCTTTCTCTTACTTGCCTTGCAAATGTTGATGGTAAGCTGAGGGATTCCCAAGTACTCACGTGTCCAAGGATCGGAAGTAGAAGGTGGTTGGTCTAATAAGTCCAAGACTTCCTGGAGCAGGTCACAGGTAAACTTCAGACTTGATTCTGAAGCCCTGATTAAACAGCTGATGCTGCTTAAAGGGGCAAGTGGCAGAGAACAGGGCGGAAACATTGAAACTGAGAACTCCATACTGGTAAAGGGCAAGGTAGATGCAGCAGGACAGAAAGCAAAATGGCTGACAGGAAAAACTAGGTTCAATTAAAAATAACAGCAGATATGGAAAAGAGACTAAAAACCTTACATTACTCCCACCTTAGGGACAGCCTCCGGATGACCCCAGACCAGACTTGTCTGGGTACCTCTGATGGAACTGGCGAAATAAGTGAGGAGCATTAGTGTTATTAACCGGTTTCCATGAGTTGTCTTCAACTGAGTAGCCCTGCCACTTAATCAGATATTGTAGCTGATTTATTATTATTATTATTTTATTATTATTATTTATTTATATAGCACTATTAATTCCATGGTGCTGTACATGAGAAGGGGTTACATCAAAATACAAATATCACTTACAGTAAACAAAACTTGCGGGCTTACATTCTACAGGATTATGGGAAAGGAGACAGTAGGTCGAGGGTTGCAGCAGCTCCGGTGTTGGTGAGGTGGCAGCTCCGATGGTGTTGAGGTGGCCGCGTGGTCATTACAGGTTGTAAGCTTTCTTGAAGGGGTGGATTTTCAGGTTTCTTTTGAAGGATCTAAATGTGGTGGATAACCGGATGTGTTGGGGCACAGAATTCCAGAGGATGGGGGATATTCGGGAGTAGTCTTCAAGGCGATTGGGTGATGAATGAATAAACATGGAGGAGACAAGGAGGTCTTGGGAGGACCGGAGATTACGTGAGGGAAGATATTGAGAGATTAGTTCAGAAATATATGGAGGAGAAAGGTTATGGATGGCTTTGTAGGTCAGTGTTAGTAGTGTAAACTGGATACGCTGGGGAATTGGGAGCCAGTGAAAGGATTTGCAAAGAGGGGAAGCAGGAGTGTAGCGAGGAGAGAGATTAATTGGTCAGCAGCGTTAAAGACGGACTGGAGGGATGCGAGCGTGTTAGAAGGAGGCCACAAAGGGGGATATTGCAGTAGTCCGGCAGGAGATGATTAGGGCATGCACAATCATTTTGGTAGAAAGAGGTTTGAGGAAAGGACGGATTCTGGAAATATTTTTTAGCTGGAGACGACAGGAGGTGGTGAGAGCTTGGATGTGGGGTTTGAAGGACAGGGCAGAGTCAAGGGTTATTCCGAGGCAGCAGATTTTGGGGACAGGAGAAAGTGTGATTTCATTTTTTTTTTGATAGATAGATCAGGTAGGGAAGATGTGCGAGATGGAGGAAAGATAATTAGTTCAGATTTGTCCACATTGAGCTTGGGGAAGCGAGAGGAGAAGAAGGAGGATATGGCTGATAGACACTCTGGGAGTCTGGAGAACAGAGAGGTAGATCTGAGTGTCATCAGCATATAGATGGTAGTGGAAGCCATAGGACCTTATGAGTTGTCACAGGCCGAGTGTATAGATTGAGAAGAGTAAGGGTCTTAGGACAAAGCCTTGAGGGACACCGACAGAGAGGGGGCAAGATGAAGAGGTAGTATGGGAGTAGGAAACGCTAAATGTGTGGTTGGTAAGGTATGAGGAGATCCAAGATAGGGCAAGGTCTTTGACCCCAAAGGAAGAGAAGATCTGTAGTAGGAGGCAGTGGTCAACTGTGTCGAAGGCAGAGAACAGGTCTAGAAGGAGGAGTATAGAGAATTGTCTGTTAGCTTTGGCTGTAAGTAAGTCGTTAGTAACTTTGGTCAGGGCAGTCTCAGTGGAATGGTGGGGACGGAAGCCAGATTGTAGGTTGTCGAAGAGAGAGTTAAATGCAAAGTGAGAGGAAAGTTCTGCATGGACGTGCTGCTCAAGGAGTTTGGAAGCAAATGGGAGCAAAGATACGGGGCGATAGCTGAACATAGCGCTTGGGTCAAGGGATGGCTTTTTGAGGATAGGTGTGATTGTGGCAGTTTTGAAAGCTGAGGGGAAGTTACCAGAAGTTAGTGATAGGTTGAAGAGATGGGTTAGGGATGAGATTAGTGTGGTGGTGAGGTTGGCGAGGAGGTGGGATGGGATGGGGTCAAGAGCACAAGAGGTGAGGTGTAATTTGGAGAGAAGATGAGCAAGCTGTCCTTGAGTGATTTTGGAGAGGGAAGTTATGAGGTTAGGGCATTGGTCTGGTATACAAAGGGGTTGTGGTGGTTTGACAACAAAGACTTGCCATGTTTGGTCTATCTAATTTTTGAAGTGTGTGGCAAAGTCGTCAGCAATGATTAGGGTACTCGGAGGAGGCAGTGCTGGGCGGAGGAGGGAGTTAAAATTGTTGAACAACTGTTTGGGGTTGTGGGATAAAGAAGATGCGAGGGATGTAAAATAGGCCTGTTTAGCAGAGGTGAGAGCTGATTTGAATGCGAGTATTGCTTGTTTTAAGGGCAGTGAAATCATCTTGTGAATGCGTTTTCTTTCAACGCCGCTCTGCAATTCTGGATACTTGCCAAAGCTTTTTAGTGATGTTATTGTGCCAGGGCTTTCTATTGAATTGTCGCATTCTGCTATACATGACAGGGGCGACCGAGACGATGGCTGATGCAAGAGTGGCATTGTAGAAATTTGTAGAGATATCTATGTGACCTGGAATCCAGAATCTTTTCCAACACAAATTCCTCCTGACCATCAATGAACATTTGGATCAGGATGAGGAGAAGAACGTCCAGGAAACATATTGGGAATTGCTGCCTTTAGTAGTGAAACGTGAAAACAGGGTGATTCTCATAGTTCTGGGCAGATGAAGAAGACAAGCCATGGCTCTTACAATCTTACTGATCTTATAGAGACCAATGTACTTATGTCCCAATTTGGATGATGGAATCCTCAACTTAAGGTTCGTAATTGACAGCCAGACCAAGTCTCCTACCTTGAAGGCTGGTGTGGGTTTACAAAGCTTATCTGCTGCTTTCTTAAGGCCCCGGCACACATAGCGATTTACCAACGATCACGACCAGCGATACGACCTGGCCGTGATCGTTGGTAAGTCGCTGTGTGGTCGCTGGGGAGCTGTCACACAGACCGCTCTCTCCAGCGACCAACAATCAGGGGAACGACTTCGGCATCGTTGAAACTGTCTTCAACGATGCCGAAGTCCCCCTGCAGCACCCGGGTAACCAGGGTAAACATCGGGTTACTAAGCGCAGGGCCGCGCTTAGTAACCCGATGTTTACCCTGGTTACCAAAAAAAACAAACAGTACATACTCACCATCTGATGTCCGTCAGGTCCCTTGCCGTCTGCTTCCTGCTCTGACTGAGCCGCCGTACAGTGAGAGCAGAGCGCAGCGGTGACGTCACTGCTGCGCTCTGCTCTCACTGTACGGCCAGATCTCAGTCAGAGCAGGAAGCAGCCGGCAAGGGACCTGACGGACATCAGATGGTGAGTATGTACTGTTTGTTTTTTTTTTACATTTACGCTGGTAACCAGGGTAAACATCGGGTTACTAAGCGCGGCCCTGCGCTTAGTAACCCGATGTTTACCCTGGTTACCAGTGAAGACATCGCTGGATCGGTGTCACACACACCGATTCAGCGATGTCAGCGGGACCTCAACGACCAAAAAAAGGTCCAGGCCATTCCGACACGACCAGCGATCTCACAGCAGGGGCCTGATCGCTGGTACGTGTCACACATAGCGAGATCGCTACTGAGGTCGCTGTTGTGCGTCACAAAACTAGTGACTCAGCAGCGATCTCGCTATGTGAGACGGGGCCTTTATACCTCTCCTGAGCCAAATCCAGATTCTTCTTTGGAAGGTCAACATTCCATTGTAGATAAGTGATTCTGTCGGCCACAGCTGGCAAAGGCGTATCTATGGGAAATCAAGGAAGTATGTTAAGATGATAACCTAGATTAACATAAAAAGGAGACTGCTTAGTGGAAGTGCTCTGAGAGTTATTATAAGAAAACTCTGCCAGTGGGAGTAAATCCACTCAATCATCCTGTAGGTGGCAGATAAAGCAGCGGAGATACTGTTCCAGGGTCTGAATGGTCCGTTCTGTCTGACCATTAGTCTGAGGATGAAAGGCACAAGAATGGTTTACTTTAATGTCCAATGCGGCACAGAAATTCTGCCAAAACCTTGAAGTGAACCCCCCGATCACAATGGACCTACCTCATCCGAGAATCCATGCAAGCGAAACACATTTTGAATGATTAAATCTGTAGTCTTTCTAGCAGGGGGTACAGGGAATTAAGTGAGCTGCCTTTGTCAAACGATTCACCACCCCCAAAATGGTGTTTTTCCCTTGAGAGGTTGGCAACTCCACAATGAAGTCCATGGAAATGGATCTCCACGGATGACATGGGGTGGGTGGGGGTTGTAATAGACCCATCAGCGAAGAACGTGCGTGTCTTGCTTCTGGCACACACCTCCCATGAAGTGACATAAATTAGAATATCTCTTCTGTAAGTGGGCCATCAAAAGAAACGAGAAAAATTCTTGAGTCTTTAGAACACCTCTATGTCCAGCTATCTTAGAGTTGTGGATGAGTTGCAGTATTCTCAATCTGACCGTTTCAGGTACAGTGCCTTGCGAAAATATTCGGCTCCCTGGAACTTTTCAACCTTTTCCCACATATCATGCTACAAACATAAAGATACCAAATGTCAATTTTTGGTGAAGAATCAACAATAAGTGGAACACAATTGTGAAGTTGAACGAAATTGATTGGTTATTTTAAATTTTTGTGGAAATTCAAAAACTGAAAAGTGGGGCGTGCAACATTATTCGGCCCCTGTAGCTTAATACTTTGTTGCGCTACCTTTTGCTGCAATTACACCTGCAAATCGCTTGGGGTATGTCTCTATCAGTTTTGTACATCGAGACACTGAAATTCTTGCCCATTCTTCCTTGGCAAACAGCTCGAGCTCAGTGAGGTTTGTGAACAGCAGTTTTCATCTTTTTCCACAAATTCTTGATTGGATTGAGGTCTGGACTTTGACTTGGCCATTCTAACACCTGGATATGTTTATTTGTGAACCATTCCATTGTAGATTTTGCTTTATGTTTGGGGTCATTTTCTTGTTGGAAGACAAATCTCTGTCCCAGTCTCAGGTCTTTTGCAGACTCCAACAGGTTTTCTTCAAGAATGGTCCTATATTTGGTTCCATCCATCTTCCCATCAATTTTAACCATCTTCCCTGTCCCTGGTGAAGAAAAGCAGGCCCAAATCATGATGCTGCCACCACCATGTTTGACAGTGGGGATGGTGTGTTCAGGGTGATGAGCGGTGTTGCCTTTATGCCAAACATATCGTTTGGCATTGTTGCCAAAAATTTCGATTTTGGTTTCATCTGACCAGAACACCTTCTTCCACATGTTCCACGTGTGTCTCTCAGGTGGCTTGTTGCAAACTTTAAATGTCAGTTTTTATGGCTTTCTTCTTGCCACTCTTCCATAAAGGACAGATTTGTGCAGTGTACGACTGGTTGTTGTCCTATGGAAAGACTGTCCCACTTCAGCTGTAAATCTCCGCAGTTCATCCAGCGTGATCATGGGCCTCTTGGCTGCATCTCTGATCAGTCTTCTCTTTGTTTGAGATGAAAGTTTAGAGGGACGGCCGGGTCTTGGTAGATTTGCAGTGGTATGATACTCCTTCCATTTCAATATGATCGCTTGCACAGTGCTCCTTGGGATGTTTAAAGTTTTGGAAATTATTTTGTATCCAAATCCGGCTTTAAACTTTTCCACAACAGTATCACGGATCTGCCTGTTGTATTCCTTGGTCTTCATGATGATCTCATTGCTTCAAACAGAACCCTGAGACTATCACAGTGCAGGTGCATTTATAGGGAAACTTGATTACACACAGGTGGATTATATTTATCATCATTAGGCATTTAGTATAACATTGGATCATTCAGAGATCCACAATGAACTTCTGGAGTGAGTTTGCTGCACTGAAAGTAAAGGGGCCAAATAATATTGCACTTCCCACTTTTCAGTTTTTGAATGTCCACAAAAATTAAAATAACCAATAAATTTCGTTCAAATTCACAATTGTGTTCCACTTGTTGTTGATTCTTTACATTTACATTTGGTATCTTTATGTTTGCAGCATGATATGTTGGAAAAGGTTGAAATGTTCCAGGGAGCCGAATACTTTCACAAGGTACTGTATATGCAGGTGTTGTCTTTGAATCCACACCCCATTCTTATAAACAAACTTACGTCCCTAGAAGGTTGTGCCAACAAGGATTTCAAATGGTATGCCTCCTTGATGTCATTAAGTAGGCCTTAATTATAAATCACTACCAGGAACCTGGAATCGGGAAGAATAGTCTTAGAAGAAGTGAGTGGAGAGATCTCAGTTGAATGGATCCTAGAGAGTGTAATGGCCTTTCCCTTGTGAGATCCTGGCCTATAAGAGATTACAAAATTGAATTGATTTAAGAACAGACTCCAACGAGTCTGGCGAGGAGTCAGGCACTTAGCTGATCTGATAAATTCAAGATTGCGATGGTCGGTTAGGACGAGTATGTGCTGTGCAGCTCACTGAAGATAATGTCTCCATTCCTTAAAGGCAGCAATGATGGACAACAATTCTCTATTGCCCATGTTGTAGTTCTTTTCTGCTGCAGACAACCACTGGGAAAAGAAAGCACAGGCATGCAAAGATTCTTATCACCTGTTCTCTGGGAGAGTATAGCTCTGATGGCCCAGTCTGAGGCATCCACCTCTATAATGAAGGCAAGTTCAGGGTTGGAATGCACTAGGATAGGTGCTGTGGTAAATTTACTCTTCAGACAAGAAAACGCTTCTTGGGTTTGAGGAGTCCAGGTGAAGATAGACCTTTTACAGGTAAGTTGTGTGATAGGTGACACTACTAGTGATGGGCGAGCACTAAAATGCTTGGGTGCTCGTTGCTCAGCTCGAGCAAATTGGAATACCCGAGCATTTTTACCGCGATCCCCCCGAGGGTCCTTTTAAGGTCTAAAAACATCTAAAAATGATGGAAACACTGCTTAAATGACACGGAACATTATGGGGATCGCCCCTGGAAGCATTTCTAACTCCTAGGTCACAGCTGTAAACAATGTTGTCAGAGTTTCACGCCATTTTCACAGGCATACCAAAAAAACATACAAAAATGAAAGCAAAATGGATTTTGCTGTGAAATATGTTAAGGAACATCTTTTCCAGGGTAATGAATTATATAAAGCAAAATAACTAACCCCGACCAAAAATGTTCCTCCACCACTTGGGCTATGTTCACACGCTGCGCTTTTGATGCGTTTTTCAACTTTAGCATTGCTTTCAACTAATACAAATGCATTCACTGGGTAATGTCTTTGTAACATTGAACAACCCTAGCTGGCCATGTGGTGTGTGACACATAAGGAGACACATCTTGTTTCATTTATGAAGGAGGGACTCTTAAAGTCACAGAGCCTATTTTTCAAGGGGTATCGGACGGCATTAATGTTCTTAAAGGGCCATTAAACAGTGGGTCTCCTATACTGTTATTGCCTATGCAGTAAGTGGCTGGGCTGCCAAAAATTATGACGCACTCCAATACCCCTTTCACGACACGTACAGTAGGGCCTCCTTAAAAAATGTTGCATTGAATGCAAGGCCTGCCCTGCCCCAAAGTTACATGCACCCCAATAACCGTTTCTGCAGACCCACTTGAAGGCCTCATGACAAAATTGTTCCCATTAGAAGAAAGTGTGTCTCCCATACTGTTTGCTTATGCACTGAATGCAAGGCCTGCCCTGCACCAATGTTTTATGCATCCCAATCAGCCTTTCAGCAGACGTACTTTACCGCCTCATGACAAAATTGTTCCCATTAGAAGAGAGTGTGTGTCCCATGCTGTTTCCTTATGCATTTAATGCAAGGCCTGCTCTATACCAATGTTACATGCGCCCCAATAACTGTTTCAGCAGACGTACTGTACGGCCTCATGACAAAATTGTTCCCATTAGAAGAAATTGTGTCTCCCACATTGTTTGCTTATGCACTTGAATGCAAGGCCTGCTCCAAAGTTACTTGCACCCCAATAAGCCTTTCAGAAGTACTTTACGGCCTCATGACAAAATTGTTCCCATTAGAACAAAGTGTGTCTCCCATACTGTTTGCTTATGCACTTGAATGTAAGGCCTGCCCTGCACCAATATTACATGCACTCCAATAACTCTTTGAAACCACGTACTGGATGGCCACATGAAACAAAAGTTCACATTATTTAATTTTTTTATTACCATAAATTTTGTCCATGAAGTGAATGCAAGGCCTGGCAGTAATTTGCATGCACCACAATCCCCCTTGGAAGAAACGTGGAGGAGGGTCTCATAAAAAAATTGTCACTTTACCCCCTTAGTGACGGAGCCAAATTTTTGAAATCTGACCAGTGTCACTTTATGTGGTAATAACTCTGCAACGCTTCAACAAATCCAAGTGATTTTGAGACTGTTTTTTCGTGACACATTGTACTTTATGATAATGGTAAATTTAGGTCAATATGTTTTGTGTTTATTTATAAAAAATATCAAAAATTTGAGAAAAATATTAAAAAATTAGCAATTTTCTAAATCTGAATGATTATCCCTTTAATCCAGATGGTCATACCACAGTAAACCATTAATAAATAACATTTCCCTCATGTCGGCTTTACATCGGCACCATTTGTAAAATGTTATTTTATTTTGTTAGCATTTTAGGAGGTTTAAAAATGTAGCAGCAATTTTTCATTTTTTTCAAGGAAATTTATAATATTTATTTTTTAAGGGACTTATCCATGTTTGAAGTGACTTTAGGGTTCCCATATACTGGGAAACCCCCAAACGTGATACCATTTTAAAAATAGCACCCCTAGACATATTGAAAACTGCTGTCAGGTAGTTTATTAACCCTTCAAGTGCTTTACAGGAATTAATGCAAAGTGGCATGACAGAAATGAAAATGTGTATTTTTACCACCTAAATGCCGCTAACTTCTGAACAGATTACAAGAGCCGTCAGACTCTAAGGCCGCTATTTGGTCGTGAATTGCCATGGGAAACATCAGGACCACAAAATCATGATCTGAGGGCACAAGTTTGGATAAAGAGGAAGCCCCCACACTTTGTTAACCATTTATACTGATGTAGTCACTATTGACAGCAGCATCTAAGGGGTTAAACAGATTTGGACGGTGCAAACACTGATCGTGGCTGATGCAGCAAGTTGTCAGCTATAGTGGACAGCTGACAGCTGCTGGATTGTCACCTGTATGGGGAGGCTATTCTCTTATATCTCAGGTCAGTTAAAAGACGTATTGCCGGTCATTAAGGGGTTACAAAGGAGCACTTCACCTATACTTGGAATGCTCATACACTAAGTGTATGGGCTGACAAACATTACCCCCTGAGGGGGGTACAAAATTTTTATTTCTGGTAAGTATTTACGGGCATCATAACAACACCCTTGCCCAAAAATTGAGTGACTGTTGTATCACGGAATACCTTCACCCTCATGTTCTAATGGTGGTGCCTGAAGAGGCGTGAAGGATGTCCTCATATGTCTTTATTCCCAATTTAAAGGAGCAGGTCTCCTACATTTTGAGTGCCCATACACTAAGTGTATGGGCTGACAAACCTTTCCCCCTGGGGGGTACAACATTTTTATTTTTGGTAAGTATTTGCTGGCATCATAACAACACCCTTACCCAAAAATTGAGTGACTGTTGCATCACGGAATACCTTCACCCTCGTGTACTAGTGGTGGTGCCTGAAGAGACGTGGAGGATGTCCTCATATGTCTCTATTACCAATTTAAAGGAGCGGGTCTCCAACATTTTGAAACAAACATTTCCCCCTGGGTGAGTTAATTTTTTGGGGTTTCAAATTAGTAACGGGCATTATAAAAACACCCTTGCACAAAAATTGAGAGACTTTTGCATCATGGAATACGTTGACCCTCGTGTTCTAGTGGTTGTGGATGATGAGGATAAGGAGGATAACACGTGTGGTTCTGAAGAGGTGCATGATAATACACCTCCCCAAGAATGACAATATATTTGAGGTTATGTTTCGCTGTTTTCACTTGGTGGTGTACAGAAGTCTTTCCCAATCCAGCCCTTGTTCATTTTTATAAGAGTCAGCCTGTCAGCATTTTCAGTTGACAGGCAGATGAGCTTATCAGTTATAATTCCACCAGTGGCACTAAAAAGCCGCTCTGACAGAACGGTAGCAGCAGGGCAGGCCAGGACCTCCAAGGCTTAGAGAGCCAGTTCATGCCACATATCCAGCTTGAATATCCAATAATTAAAAGGCACAGAGGAATCACGGACGATGTTTGTACGATCAGCAAGGTACTCCCTCAGCATCTTCCCAAACATTGCACTTCTTGTGATAGCACCCCCTTGGCTCTGTGCCTGCGTGATGGGAGGGTCTGAGAAAACTGTCCCAGAACTTTGCCATTGTTCCCTTGCCTGTGCTGGATTGTACTTCTGTCTCTCTCGCCTGTACTCCTTGGTTGTCCAACAAATTCTGATGTCTGCTGCCAGCATTCTCAGATGGGAATTTTTTTAGTAATGCCGCTACAAGGGCCCTCTGGTACTGCACCATTTTAGTACACCTGTCTGCCTCTGGAAGAGTTTGAAAGTTCTCCTTTTAGCATGGATCTAGAAGTGTCACCAACCAGTAATGAGTGTCACCGAAAATTTCAATAATGCAAAAGTCACAGGAAAAACAGCGCAGCATAAAGTCAGCCATATGTGCCAGAATGCTAACAGGCAAGACTTCCGTGTCCTCACCAACAGGACGACTGACCATGCTGTCCTCCTCATCCTCCTCCTCCCTGTCTTCAGGCCATCCCCGCTGAACAGACAGTATGACAGTTGTGCTTATAATACCATCTATAGCGCATGAAAGTAGCTCCTGTTCTTCCTCCTCTTCCTCATTGTCTACCAATCCACGTTGGGAAGACATGAGGCTGGGCTGTGTGTAATCACTCTGTATGGTTCCTTGCTCCATGTCCTCTTGCTCTGCCTGCAATGCATCCTCTTTAATTGTGAGCAGAGAAGTTTTCAGAATACAGAGAACTTGATGGTGGCACTAATTATGGCATCATCGCCACTCATCATGTTGGTGCAATCCTCAAAGTTTTGGAGGATGGTACATATGTCTGACAACCATATCCACTCCTGAGGTCTTATGTGTGGAGTCTGAACTGAATAACTACGGCCTTGTTGATGCCAGTAGTCAACAACTGCCCTCTTCTGCTCACAAATCCTTCCAACATATGCAGTGCAGCGTTCCAACATGTGGGGACATCACACTCCAGTCGGTGAGCTGGAAGCTTCAAACGCTGCTGAAGCATGGCAAGGGCAGCTGAAGTTGTAGCTGCCTTTTTAAAATGAGCAGACAGGCGGTGTACTTTCACTAGCAGATCCAGCAGCTCCGGGTAGCTTTTGAGAAAACGTTGAACGACGAGGTTAAGCACATGGGCCAGGCAAGGTTTGTGTGTGAGCTCACCTTGCCTCCCAGCCGCCACCAGGTTCCAGCCATTGTCACACATGACCATGCCTGGCTGTAGGTTCAGTGGTGTAAGCCAAAAATCTGACTGTCCACAACTCTTCAGCATTGTGTGGTTTGCCACCTAAGCAGATTAGCTTCAGCACAGCCTGTTGCTGCTTGGCTGAGGCAGTGCTTCCAGCTTCTGACTGATGTGCTCTTTTCAGAGATAGAGGCTGAAGAGGAGGAGGTGCAGGAGCTGTAGACTGGGGCAACCCTGATTGACGTAGGGCCCACAATCCTCGGCGTCGGAAGAATGTGTTCCATCCTAAGGTCCGAGTGGGTCCCGGCTTCCACTATGTTAACCCAGTGTGCCATCAGTGAGATGTACCATCCCTGCCCACAAGCACTTGTCCACGTGTCCGTAGTTAGGTGTTCTTTCCCAGTAACTGCATTGTTGAGGGCACAAGTAATGTTGTGGGACACGTGCTGGTGTAATGCCGGTACATCACACCGGGAAAAATAGTGGTGACTGGGGACCGAGTACTTTCGGATGGCCGCTGCCATCAGGTTGCGGAAAGCTTCTGTGTCAACGAGCCTAAAAGGCAACATTTCGAGCGCAAGCAGACGAGAAATGTGAGAATTTAGTACTGTGGCCTGTGAGGAGTTTTTTTTTTTTTTTTTTACCCAAAATACTGTATAGACCAAGGGTAGCAGATAGACAAAAAAGTGGAATGTATGCCTGAAAAGCAAGTATTTGTAGACCACAGATAGACCGGGCGTCTGACTGAGATAACAGACTGATCAAAATGTGGCCTTGATTTTTTTGGGCCCACCAAAATTTTGTCAATAACTAGGCTATGACACTAAAAAAAAAAAAAAATGGAGTACTTAAATTGTAAAATATTTAGCGCAATGATATGTGATGTGTGTGGCATACAAATCACAGTGATAAATATAAGAACTGTAGCTAAATATTTTTGAGCCAGCTAAAGATTTTTTGGTCAACAAAATGGTGTCCAAAAATGTTGTAACACATTCCAAAAAATACTATAGTACAAAAAAAAGGCCAGAATTTTCTGTGCACTCACATCTGATGCCTGGGACAAAAAAACCCATTTTAAATTGTTAGATTTTCACGCTCTTGTATTAAAATGACCTGGCTGTAGTATGCAGTGTGACCAAGCAAAGAAATGTAGAAAAAAGGGGGCTATGGATTGCTTTGTAATAAAATTAGCAGGTATACGGTGCCAAAACACAGATACCTGCAGCTAGGTATATATAAAATACGCAGCAGCAGACAATAATGGAGCCTTTTGATGTCTGCAATTAGATCTATATACTCACATACAGTGCCTGCATGCCTTGCACTGATGTGGATATGCGCACATAGACTCCCCTGCCTACCTAGCACTGCAATCTATATACCCCCGAATTAGCCCTAAAAAGGAATTTTGGTTTATCAGGATTTGTGGATTGAACAATAGTAGAACCACACAAACTAATAAAAGAACCAATCTGACCCTATCTCAGCAGCACTCCCTACACTAGCTGAGTCCGGAGCAGAATGCGCTGAGCAGGGCGGCATCATGTCTCTTATAGACCTGATGATCGTGTGCGGCCAATCACTGTAATACCACAACAAAGATGGCTGCAGGATTACAGTGCATGGCAGACAATCCCTGCATGTTCATTGGCGTGCTAAAAAGCGCCAAAATTTAAAGGCGGAGACTAGAGCTCCCACCGAATAACCCCAGAAATGCTCGGTGCTCACTGAGTACACCGAGCACAGTGATACTCGGGTGAGTACCGAGTAGTGGCGAGCACTTTCGCTCATCACTAGACACTACCTCAGAAAAAGTTCTAATAAAACGCCTGTAGAAGTTGGCAAACCAGATGAAGCGCTGTACTTCCTTCACATTTTTAGGAACTGGCCAGTTCTTGATGGCTTGGGTCTTACTTTCATCCATACAAATTCCTTGTGAAGAAATTACGTACCCCAAAAATTGAATCTCGGTCTGATGGAATTTGCATTTTTCAAGTTTGATATAAAGATGATTCTGTCGTAGGTGTTCTAAGACCATCCTCCCATGTCCATGATGTTCCTCTGTGGAGTTAGAAACTAATCAAAATATCATCTAAATAAATAACGACAAAAGTATCCAAGAGATCCCTGAAAATGTCATTCACTAAATGTTGGAAAGTTGCTGGGGCGTTACACAGACCTAAATGCATGACTAAATATTTCAAATGTCCGTAGCGTGACCTAAGTGCGGTTTTCCATTCAGCCCTGGGTCTAATGCGGACCAAATTATAGGCCCCATGGAGATCCAGTTTAGAAAAAATCTTGGCATGCCATACTCTCTCCAATAACAATGGAATGGATAGCGGTTTATAATAGTAAGCTTATTGAGCTCCTGATAATCTATGCAGGGTCAAAAAGATCTGTCTGCTTCACAAAGAAGATGGGTGTGCCTGCAGAAAATGAAGAGTCGGATATGTAGCCCTTGGATAGATTTTCATCGATATAGTCCTTCAAAGCCTTTAGCTCGGGCCCTGCCAAAGTATAGATCTTGCCAAAGGGTATACCTACAAGAGTTCAATTGGACAATCGTATGGATGGTGAGGGGGAAACTGGTCAGCGTTCCCTTTATCACATACATCAGCATGCTCATAGTACATAGCTGGTAGCTCTGAGACTGTTGTGGGTCCCTCAGGAACAGGACAAGCTGCAACTTCTGGACCTGTCTGTTTCTCCGGGAAGTGCAGCTCCATGGTCTCCCATTTAATTGTAGGGTTCTGAGCCTGCAGCCATGGCAGCCCTAAAATGACGGGGAAATGGGGAGAAGCGATAAGCATAAAAGACAGTCTTTCTTGATCTTTACCCATGAGGACATTCAAGGGCTCCATCTCCTGATCCCCTGGTCCAGAGTTTAACAGTGAGCCATCCACAGTCTCCATCTGTGCAGGAGTAGCCTTGTTCTCTGGACGTATCCCATGTTTCTGGGCAAATGAGATGTCCATAAAATTGCCTCTTGCCCCTGAGTCAATCATGGCAGAGCTAGACACCCATACTGAGTCAACCCAGAGGTTAATGGAGAGGAAGCAATGAGAGTTGTTTTTCTTACAGTTCAACTGGGACACTGCTGCAGAAACTTGAAAAATTGCTGCATTAATACAATCCTCAGGCTCTTAAGTAACAGAGTTCAAGTACAAGAACTCCATACCCATAGCTGCAGATCTTCCTTGAATCTGAGGTTCGGACTTGACAGATCCCCTTTTGCAGCACTCAGTGTATGACTGCTGCAGCAATCTTACAAGAATGGCTGGGGCAGCTTGTAATGATTTTCCTTTAGTTGATGTTCCTTGCGTGCATCACTAACCTGTCTCTGTAAAGAGTCCACCTGCATAGGTTCGGGCTCTGGTTCCCGCCTGATCCAGCTCAAAGACTCCTTAGCTGGGGAGGGAGGCAGGAAATGATTAGTGCAATTAATTTCGGACCATCTCCCCTGTCTGCTTTCAGTAAGACAGGCATCAATACAGATGCACTAGTTAATAAAGTCTCCTAACATGGTGGGAGGGTCGGCACGAGGAAGTTCATCCTTAATCATGGGAGACAACATTTTCCAGAAAATATACAGTATATGTAGGGAGAGTCAACATGTCTGCAAAATAAGAGCAGATTAACATTAGATGCAATCTATAAGAGCCAATCAATTTCTCTATTCAGTCCCTAAGGGTACCGTCACACAGTGCAATTTTGATCGCTACAACGGCACGATTCGTGACGTTCCAGCGATGCATTTACGATATCGCTGTGTCTGACACGCTACTGCGATCCGGATCCCCGCTGAGAATCGTACGTCGTAGCAGATCGTTTGAAACTTTCTTTCGTCGTCTAGTGTCCCGCTGTGGCGGCATGATTGCATTGTGTGACACAGGTTGTATACAATGTGCGCACAGTAACCAACGGCTTCTACATCGCAAATACGTCATGAAATTATCGCTCCAGCGCCGTGTATTGCAACGTGTGACCGCAGTATACGACGCTGGAGCGATACTTATACGACGCTGCAACGTGACGAATCGTGCCGTCGTAGCGATGAAAATGGCACTGTGTGACGGTACCCTTAGGTATCTAATTTATGGATCCAATAAGTTTCCTGGGTTTTTAGCAATTCAATATGATTTCCACCCCTTCTTGCATGTGGGACTTGTTCTATTACATGGTAACCTAATTGGGCTATAGTATGTTTGAATTTGAAGAAATGGTCAGGTATTGGTAGTCATGTTTTCCCACAGCGTATAGTGGACTTTTGGCTTGCGATGCGATCTCTGACATGTTGGGTGATTTCCCCTATATAGAATAGACCACAAGGACATTTGATCATATAGACCACAAAATTCGAGTCACAGGTAAAGAATCCCCTTATTGGGTATGTTTTACCCTTTTAGGATGGGTAACATTCACTGACTTGATTACATTTGAGCATGCTGCACAATTTAGGCACGGATAGGTTCCCCATCTGCAAGTGCCAAGCAACTGTTGTGTAACTGTTGGGTGTGTGCTACCTATGTTTGCCCTAACTATCTTATCCCTGATGTTGGGTGGTCTTTTTGCACACATGAGGGTGGGTTGGTTGAAGGGTTTTATGTTAGGATGTGCCCTGCCCAATAGTGGCCAGTGTTTCCTGATAATAGCATGGACTTTTGGCATGAGGACTGAACCAGAGGAGAACAAGCCTGTATTTCACAGCTTCCGACAATATGCTTCTAGCTTTAGTAGGGTGCGGTGCTTTCCAGCTAGCTGAAGTAGGCAGCAGATTACTTTAGCTGGACAGCGTACACACCCAAACTGCCAGAATGGATGGTATCACAGGTCGCAGGCACCATAATCTTAGTGGCCGGGCAGAGTCTGTACCATCAGAGCCTCTGGTTCTGATGCCTCCTCCATTACCAGCACCGCCTGCAGAATGAATAAGCAGACGTCATAGGAGCAGATCCCAGAGAAGATGGGATACAGCATTTGTAGAAGCCCTAAAATGACCGAAAATCAGAGCAGTAGATATACGCCTAAAGTCACTATATTTTGGGCAGTATAACCCTCAGTAAATTAATCTATAGGATTAGTAACAATTGTGACTCCACAGCTACTTTCGGGTAATTAATGAGCAGAGGATGTTGTAGAGTAAAAGATGAAAATATACCATTTTATTACCCAACATCTAGTGCCCATATTGTGCTCCAGGAGACCCACACACCATAAATTAAGTGGGTTCTTCTCGCTATAGTAATGCCAAATACATGGATGCTAAATGTGATTTGGGCACACTGCAAGACTCAGAAGTGAGGGGGAATTTTGCCTTTGGGAGAGCGGATATTGCTGGACTGGTTTTTGGAAGCCATACTGCTTTTCAAGAGCATTTGAGCCACTAATAATGTGGACAACTCTGTTTTTCTATTGATCGATGATGTCTATTTGCGGGATGAGTAGATATTTTTATGTTTTAATTTTTGCCTACATAACAGGTGTTTTTTTATTCCATATTTGGGAGGCAGAAAGAATAAACTGTTGAACACCATGCTCTACTGGTAAATGCCATGAGGTTTACAATTAGACTGTGAATTGTCATTTTCTTGATGAATAATTCACATTTTTTACATAACTTGCTATATTTACAGACAGTTTAAGTAGAAATGTTAAATAACATTCAAAGATATTTTATTCAAAAATAATAATTGGGTTTTCTCTTGGCAGATAACTGTACAAGGAGATCAGAGTGGCAGCTGACATCTTCAATTTTTAAATCGGATGATCGTGAGATCCCACAGGATACAATTGAAGTTAATGCCATTACTTCATATATACCATCATCTCTTCACAGCAAAGATATGTCATCTGATCCTTTGAAACAGGTCCTGTCTTCTGATTCATTACCAACTACTAAGGAAAATCAAAGTCACAAAATAAGCATTAAAAAACGAACTGTTCCTAAATCAAAGAAGCCGTTTTCACCTTCAGAGTATGGTAATAGCTTTCCCCTTGAAAAGTCTTTTCTGAAACACCAAACAATTCACACAGCAGAGAACAGATTTTCTTGTTCCAAGTGTGGGAAATGTTTTATCAAGAAATCACATTTTGTTATACACCAAAGAACTCACACAGGGGAGAAGCCCTTTTCCTGTTCAGAATGTGGGAAATGTTTTAACCATAAATCAGATTTGCATAAGCACCAGAGAATTCACACAGGTGAGAAGCCTTTTTCCTGTTCAGAATGTGGGAAATGTTTTAACCAGAAATCCGGCTTGATTAGGCACCAAAGAACTCACACAGGGGAGAAGCCTTTTTCGTGTTCAGAATGTGGGAAATGTTTTAATTGTAAAGGGAATCTTGTTATACACCACAGAACTCACACAGGGGAGAAGCCTTTTTCTTGTTCCGAATGTGGGAAAAGTTTTAACAATAGATCAGGTTTAGTAAAGCACCAGAGAACTCACACAGGGGAAAAGCCTTTTTCATGTTCAGAATGTGGGAACTGTTTTAATCGGAAACCAGAGTTGGTTAAGCACCACAGAATTCACATAGGGAATAAGCCTTTTTCCTGTTCAGAATGTGGGAGATATTTTAACCAGAAATGCAGTCTTGTTATACACCAGAGAATTCACACAGGGGAGAAGCCTTTTTCATGTTCAGAATGTGAGAAATGTTTTACCCGGAAAGCGCATCTTGATTACCACCAGCGATCCCACACAGGGGAGAAGCCTTTTTCATGTTCTTAATGTGGTGAATGTTTTAAACGGAAATTGTATTTTCTTAAGGGAATTGTCATTATGTTTGGCCTTGTTAAAATAAAAAAATCATATTCACCCTCTGTGCCTGTGCTGTTCCAGCGGTATCGGCACTCGCTTTCCTGGGGCTCATATGAGGTTGTTACATCACACAAGCCCTGTGCATAATCAGCCCCAGCTTCACTGTCCCTGACCTTAAGGTACCTTCACACGAAACGACTTTGTAACGATATCGCTAGCGATCCGTGACGTTGCAGCGTCCTCGCTAGCGATATCGTTTCGTTTGACACGCAGCAGCGATCAGGATCCTGCTGTGATGTCGCTGGTCGCTGAATAAAGTCCAGAACTTTATTTGGTCGTCCGATCGCCGTGTATCGTTGTGTTTGAAAGCAAAAGCAACGATATCAGCGATATTTTACACTGGTAACCAGGGTAAACATCGGGTTACCAAGCGCAGGGCCGCGCTTAGTAACCCGATGTTTACCCTGGTTACCAGCGTAAAAGTAAAAAAAACAAACAGTACATACTCACCTGCGCGTCCCCCAGCGTCTGCTTCCTGACACTTACTGAGCGCCGGGCCGAAAGTGAAAGTGAAAGCACAGCGGTGACGTCACCGCTGTGCTGTTAGGGCCGGAGCTCAGTCAGTGTCAGGAAGCAGACGCTGGGGGACGCGCAGATAAGCATGTACTGTTTGTTTTTTTTACTTTTACGCTGGTAACCAGGGTAAACATCGGGTTACTAAGCGTGGCCCTGCGCTTAGCAACCCAATGTTTACCCTGGTTACCCGGGGACCTCGGCATCGTTGGTCGCTGGAGAGCGGTCTGTGTGACAGCTCCCCAGCGATCAAACAGCGACGCTGCAGCGATCGGCATCGTTGTCGCTATCGCTGCAGCGTCGCTTCGTGTGAAGGTACCTTTAGACATATTGGACATCAACAGGAAGCCAGGGCTGTGACTTTTCTATGATTTCCTTTTATTGTTTGATTTGTCTGAAGGTGAGAACAGTGATGCCAACGTTAATTGGATGTAGGGCTCACATGACATAAAAACCTGAGCCCCTGAAACACAAGTGCTGGAACCATGCC
The DNA here is from genome assembly GCF_051348905.1 of Ranitomeya variabilis. Classification (NCBI taxonomy): domain Eukaryota; kingdom Metazoa; phylum Chordata; class Amphibia; order Anura; family Dendrobatidae; genus Ranitomeya; species Ranitomeya variabilis. The sequence goes on along the minus strand of NC_135235.1, from coordinate 702,063,677 downwards.
GGCATGAGAGATTATAGAAATGTTTTTATTTTGACAGGGCTAAATGTGAGGAATGAGAAGTCAAAATCCCACACAGAAGAGAAGACATCATACCTAGAGTGTGAAATATGAATTACTGGAAAATAGTATTTTGTTGACCATCAAAAATAATTCAGACGGGAAGAAGCAATATATGTTATTGACAAATGGTACAAAGACATACAACAGGCAGACGTGTAATTGAATGAGAATGAGAAATTACTTTAGAACTTACTGTATTTCTTGGACTGTAAGACACACTTTTTTTAATTGGATCATTTTTATTAAGAAAATTACACAATAACATTTTTACAAAGAGACATCAGTAGAACAAAGATATTTTCAATGTAGCATGGTATTGTTATATATTATTGTTATACATAAAATACAATAATGTCATCTTCTTCCAAGAATTTGATTATTTTTTAATCAAATAAACTAATACAACCTCCTTCCCCTGATAGCACTCCAGAGAAAACTGTATTCATATTTTTGATGATGTGTATACATTAGAATATCTGCCATTCAGTTATAATAATTAGTTTGCATGTGTACTGGCCCTGCTTATATAATTTAATCTGAACTGATCATACCACAAGTGTTCATGAAGCCAGAAATTGCAATATGTTATCTGTCAGGAGTACTCCAGATGTCTGGCCTGGGACATTCAACCAGGGTCCCTAGATGTTTGATTGCTTTTCTTTTTCTATATACCTCTTTTTCCAACCAAATAATATTGTTTAGCTTATTTATTAACTCGTCAACTGTCGTTGGTTGGGCATCTGTCCAATGTTGTGCAATAAGTTTGCGCATTTGATATAATGTTTGCGAAAGACCTATAGTCAACGGGAGTTCAAAATAGACCGATTCTCCCAACTATTCCAATATGCATATTTTGGGGTCTGCTTGGATTTGCACACCAAATACCACTTTTTATTAAAGATATTGTGTTTTCTAGTAGGAGCCCAATCTCCTGCACTCCAGAACATGTGTAACAAGTGCGCTTCTTTATTTCCACATCTTGGAAATCTATTATATACATTTTGCAAAATTTACCTTGCCAAATCAGACAAGGTGATTTTCTGGATTTGTTTTTTAATTTTGACTCTCATAGTTGTGGTCTACCTGTGATGTCAATTACAGGCCTCTCTCATCTTTTTAAATGGGAGAACTTGCACAATTGGTCACTGACTAAATACTTTTTTCCCCACACACGAGATTTAGCAATGAACAGGTGTCAGCCAGATACCCTCATCAATAAAACGGTAAATAAAGACACACACACCAGCCTATGTAGGAGCATTAACATAATTAACCTACATATGCTGTAACAACACAGCAACTGTCAGAAATCTATGTAAAATGCAATATCTGTTTATTTTTCAAATAAATTTAAAAAAAAAATTACTTGGGCTTCTGCATAATTTTCTTAAACAGCAGAGGGAAAGCCGATGGCTGATGTTAATATTCTGGGAAGGAGCCAATAGCCATAAAGGTTCCCACCCTGTTAATATCAGTTCACAGCTGTTTGCTTAGCCTTTACTAGCTAGATTACAAGGGAACCACAGAAAAAAATTGACACCGGGTTTCCCTATAAAATCGAACCAGCAAAGGCTAGGCAGACAGCTGCGGGCTGATATTAATAGCCTGGGAAGGGGTCATGGATTTTGGCAACCCCGCAGGCTAAAAACATCAGCTCTCAGCTGCCCCAAAAATGGCGCATCCTATAGGTGCGCCAATTCTGGCACTTAGGGCTCATACCCATATGCGAGAAAAAAAAAAGTCCGTAATCTGGCCTGAAAAAAAGGACGAGTGTTATGCGAGTGTCATGCGAGTATAATGCAATTTTCACACCTAGCATCTGATTTACATCTGAGTGCATTGCGATTGCTATCCGATTGAAATTCAATTTTAACATGAGCTTTAACATACAGCAGTTCTCTATGTCATTTACACATTGTTTTCAAAGGAAAAATTCATCAACACACACACATATATACAGTATATATATGATAGATAGTAGAGTAAAATCACACTGACAGGTTAGAATAGAATAGATGAATATACACATACACCATGTTCCAAATTATTATGCAAATTGGATTTAAGTGTCATAAAGATTTAATTGTTTTGTTTTTCAAATAAACTTGTGGATGGTATTGTGTCTCTGGGCTCAATGGATCACTGAAATCAATCTTAATTAGTTTTCCAGGTGATTCTAATTAAAGGAAAACTACTTAAAAATGTTGTTCCACATTATTAAGCAGGCCACAGGTTTCAAGCAATATGGGAAATAAAAAGTGTGCAAAAGCAGAAAAGATGCAGCACTCACCCATGAGCTGTTTCAATGAAGTCCTTTATTAAACCATTGTGGATCCGTGGACAAAGTTCATGGGACAGGCAGGTGCAGGAGGAATGCGGGGAAGGACGACGGCCGTTTCGCGTCCGAGACGCTTCCACAGGTCCATGTGAGTAATCAGATGATGTAATTTCCTTTATAGGGGCTTAATGAGTGCACATAATTTAACAAACACATTTGCAAAAAGCACTTTTTTTTTAAAACATACAAGTGCATAATAAAAGCGCAAAAATACAAACATACATTATATCTTGGTTACTCTTATCTACGAACGGCATATCTAAAGGTCATAATTGCAACACAAAAATCCAAAATTATTTAAACATTAATGGAAAGCACAGATTCTCACCTGTTCCAAAATATACTAGTACAGCAGGATTTATTACCCTCCTAACATGTTTTCTTAAGCGATAAGATTGCTATAGATTATAAAAAGATAGAAAGATCGAACCTATCATTTAACCCAATGGGCCCTTTCCCGTTAGATTTTATTATCCACCTCGCTGCTTTCCTTAGTAGAATTTTATTATGGTTACCACCCTGTGGTAGAAATGTAACCAGTTCTAAACCTGCAAACCTCAAAAGCTCAGGATTAGAATCATGTTTTGTTTGCATATGGTGGATTAATCTTAACGATCCTTTTCCTGTATTTATAGAGTGATAATTCTCCCGGAATTGAGTAACTAAAGGTCTGATGGTTTTCCCTATATAAAAATAGAAACAAGGACAGAACAAAGTATAAACCACAAATGTACTTTTGCAGGATATAAAATCGTGGACATGATGATTAATTGAGGCCATGTTCACACGTTGCTGTTTTTACCGCGGATCCGCTGCGTTTCTTACGCTGCGGATCTGCAGTAGTTTCCCATGCAGTCTACAGTACCATGTAAACCTATGGAAAACCAAATCCACAGTGCACATGCTGCGGAAAAAAACACGCGGAAACGGATTTACGCAGCATGTCAATTCTTTGTGCGGATCTGAAACGTTTCTGCACCCATTGACTTGTATTGAGTCGGGCACTTCCGCAGCAAAACCGCAGATGTAAAAGAGATCTGTGGTTTAGCTGCGGGTGAAAACGCTGCAGATCGGGAGGGGGGAAGAGTGTGGGTGGACACTGTGTGCAGGCAGGGTCTGTGCAGCACTGTCGGGGGTCTGTGCGGGCCTGTTGGGTGTCTGTGTGGGCCTCTCAGGGGTCTGTGTGGGCCTGCCGGGGGTCTGTGCAGGTCTGTCGGGGTCTCTGTGGGCCTCTTGGGGGTCTGTGCGGGCCTCACGGGGCACTGTGCAGGCCTGTTGAGGGTCTGTGTGGGCCTGTCGGGGGTCTGTGTGGGCCTGTCGGTCTGTGTGGGCCTGTCGGGGGTCTGTGCGGGCCTGTCGGGGGTCTGTGCGGGCCTCTCGGGGGTCTGTGTGGGCCTGTCGAGGGTCTGTGCCGGCCTGTCGAGGGTCTGTCCCGGCCTGCCGAGGGTCTGCAAGCCTCTCAGGGGTCTGTGCGGGCCTCTTGAGGGTCTGTGCGGGCCTACCGGGGGTCTGTGCAGGCCTCTCGGGGGTCTGTGCGGGCCTCGGGGGTCTGTGCGGGTCTCTCGGGGATCTATGTAGGCTGCCAGGGGTCTTTGTGTGTGTGTGTGTGTGTGCAAGCATCGTCCGATGGGACTACAAGTCCCATCGGGCTATGCCTGCTGCAATGACAGTGATTGACACATTAGCCAATGATGGGACAGTAGTAGTCCTATCATCCGGCTAATGTGTTGAATGTAAAAAAAAACAAGAACACAAACATATAACATACAACATATAACATAAAACAGAACATACAACATAACATACAACATATAACATAACAGAACATACAACATATAACATAACAGAACATACAACATATTACACAACATATAACATACAACTGAACATACAACATATAACATACAACAGAACATACAACATATAACATACAATACATACATACAGTACATTCATACATTACATACAATACATACATACAGACGTACAGTACATATAACATAGAGTAAATACTTACCATCACTTGTCACTTTGTTCCCCGAAGCCAGTGTCACCTGTAAAAAATATTAAAATAATAAACAAACACTATACTCCCTGATCCGCAGAAATCCAATTAAAACGAGTGTCCCACGATGATATTGTGTGGGCTCTGCTGTATACTACTGTGTGGGCTGTGCTATATACTACTGTGTGGGCTCTGCTGTATACTACTGTGTGGGCTCTGCTGTATACTACTGTGTGGGCAGTGCTGTATAATACTATGTGGGCTGTGCTATACACTACTATGTGGGTTGTGCTGTATACTACTGTGTGGGCTGTGCTGTATACTACTGTGTGGGCTGTGCTATATACTACTATGTGGGCTGTGCTGTATACTACTATGTGGGCTGTGCTGTATACTACTTTGTGGACTGTGCTGTATACTACTGTGTGGGCAGTGCTGTATACGACTGTGTGGGCTGTGCTATATACTACTATGTGAGCTGTGCTATATACTACTGTGTGGGCATTGCTGTATACTACTGTATGGGCAGTGCTGTATACTACTGTGTGCTGCTGATAACATGATACTGTATGGTGATCTGATAGTGATCTATTAGTGATGGTTCTGTCCAATCATTATTCCTCAGCTGGTAGAAAGAGGCCGGGAAACAAGTGTTTAACAACTTCAGTATTGTCGATCAAACTCATTTAGCGGCCTGAACTCAGCGCATGTAAATACAACCAAAATGCTTTTGTGTGATGTCTGTGCAATATATTAGCATTTGGGGCCCCATTTTAAACTTTGCCTAGGCGTAGGGCCCCACATTGCCTAAAACCGGCCCTGCCTACAAGTGTACAAAGATATTATACAGTCACCATGTGACAAGAGGGCCTGTGTAACTTCAAATGCCAGGGCTGAATTTTAGTCCCAGTCCGGCCCTGCCTAGCCCCAACCCTAAGGCTGGGTTCACATTGCGTTGATGGCGTCCATTAGACGGACTATGTTACACCGCGGCATAACGCGGTGTAACGTAGTCCGTTAACGCCGCCATTTAATCCAATGTCGGACGCATCGCTAGCGCACACCCACAATGGGCATGCGCTGGCGATATGCCGTCATTGAGTGATGGACCCCGAGACGCGGGCTGCAGCGTTTCCGGGTCCGTCACCGCTAGCGCAGATAGAGCTAGCAGATGCTCTATCTGCGCTAGCGCACTGCCATACCGGCACTTGCATTAACAGCAGCCCATTAACACAATTAACACAATGTGAACCTAGCCTAACCCTAGCCCCAACCCTAATCCTAATGGGAAAATGGAAATAAATACATTTTTTTATTTTATTATTTTTCCCTAACTAAGCGGGTGATGAAGGGGGGTTTGATTTACTTTTATAGCGGGTTTTTAGCGGATTTTTATGTTTGGCAGCTGTCACACACTAAAAGACGCTTTTTATTGCAAAAAATTGTTTTTGCGTCTCCACATTTTGAGAGCTATAATTTTTCCATATTTTGGTCCACAGAGTCATGTGAGGTCTTGTTTTTTGCGGAACGAGTTGTCGTTTTCATTGGTACCATTTTCGGGCATGTGACTTTTTTGATCGCTTTTTATTCCGATTTTTGTGAGGCAGAATGAACAAAAACCAGCTATTCATGAATTTCTTTTTTTGGGGGGGGGTTTATACCCTTCCAAGTTTGGTAAAATTGATAAAGCAGTTTTATTCTTCGGGATAGTACGATTACAGCGATACCTCATTTATATCTTTTTTTATGTTTTGGTGCTTTTATACGATAAAAACAATTTTAGAGAAACAAAAATATTATTTTTGCATCGCTTTATTCTGAGGACTATAACTTTTTTATTTTTCTGCTGATGATGCTCTATGGCAGGTCGTTTTTTGCGGGACAAGATGACGTTTTCAGCGGTACCATGGTTATTTATATCCGTATTTGTGATCGCGTGTTATTCCACTTTTTGTTTGGCGGTATGATGATAAAGCATTGTTTTTTTGCATCTTTTTTTTTTACGGTGATCACTGAAGGGGTTAACTAGTGGGACAGTTTTATAGGTCGGGTTGTTACGGACGCGGCGATACTAAATACTAAGTACTTTTATTGTTTTGGGTTTTTTTAGATAAAGAAATGTATTTATGGGAACAATAATTTTTTTTCTTTATTTAGGAATTTTTTTTTACATGTGATTATTTTTTTTTTTACTTTATAACATTGCCCCAGGGGGGACATCATGTTATAGGGTCAAATCGCTGATCTGACACTTTGCAGAGCACTGTGTCAGATCAGCGATCTGACAGGCACTGCAGGGACACTTGCAAGCGCTTGCTCTGAGCAGGCGCTTGCAAGCGACCTCTCTGCAGGACCTGGAAGCAGCCCCGTGGCCATATTGGATCCGGGGCCTGCAGGGAGAAGGAGGTAGGAGACCCTCGGAGCAACGCGATAACATCGCGTTGCTCCGAGGGACTCAGGGAAGCACTCAGGGAGCCCCCTCCCTGCGCGATGCTTCCCTATGCCGCCAGAACACTGCGGAACACTGTTTGATCGCAGTGTTCCGGGGGTTAGTGTGCCAGGAACGGTCACCGAGCACATAGTGCCAGATGTCAGCTGCGATAGTCAGCTGATACCCAGCCGCGCTCCCCCTGTGAGCGCGGCCGATCGCATATGACGTACTATCCCGTCACTGGGAATTAAGTCCCAGGTCACCTCGACGGGATAGTACGTCATATGGGATTAAGGGGTTAATATTAGACCTAATATAGTCACCTTCATTTTGTAGGTCCCTCGGCATACACAGTCACTTTTTCTATCCTACAAAGCAGGCTACCATTTTTTCAAACACCCTTTGATTGCAGATGTTGTTAATTCCTTCCCCATGACTGTACCAGTCCATGACATTCCTTAGTTTTAACATTTGTATTTAGACACTACTAATCAACTCGATACCTTCATTCAAGACAGCTGTCTTACAAAGTCACCTTTATAAAAGACTCCTGTCCATAGACTCAATTCAGTCAGACTTTAACCTCTACAACATGGGCAAGACCAAAGAGCTTTATAAGGATGTCAGGGACAAGATCATAGACCTGTACAAAGCTGGAATGGCTCCAAAACCATATGTAAAGCACTGAGTGAGAAGGAAACAATTGTTGGTGCAATAGTAAGAAAATGGAAGAAATACAAAATGACTGTCAATCGACATCGATCTGGGGCACCATACAAAATCTCACCTTGTGGGTTATCCTTGATCATGAGGAAGGTGAGAGATCAGCTTAAAACTACATGGGGGAACTTGTTAATGATCTCAAGTCAGCTGGGACCACAGTCACCAAAAATACCATTGCGAACACATTATGCCGTAAAAGTTTAAAATCCTGCAGTGCGCGCAAGGTCCCCCTGCTCAACAAAGCACATGTGCAGGCCCATCTTAAGTTTGCCAATGAACACCTGGATGATTCTGTGAGTGATTGGGAGAAGGCACAGTGATCAGATGAGAAAAAAATTGAGCTCTTTGGCATTAACTCAACTTGCCGTGTTTGGAAGAAGGGAAATGCTGCCCATCACCCAAAGAACACCATCCCCACTGTCAAGCATGGAGGTGGAAACATTATGTTTTGGGGGTGTTTCTCTGCTATGGGTACAGAACTACTTCACTGCATCAATGGGAGAATGGATGGAGCCATGCACCGTAAAATCCTGAGGGACAACCTCCGTCCCTCCACCAGGAAATTAAAAATGGGTCGTGGCTGGGTCTTCTAGCAAGACAATGATCCAAAACATACAACAAAGGAGTGGCTCAAAAAGAAGCACATTAAGGTCATGGAGTGGTGTACCCAGTAGTGATGAGCGAGTATGCTCATTGCTCGGGTTTTTCCGAGCATGCTCGGGTGTCCTCCGAGTATTTTGGCATGCTCAGAGATTTAGTTTGTCGACACAGCTGCATGATTTGCAGCTGGTAGGCAGCCTGAATACATGTGGAGATTCCCTAACAAACAGGCATTCCTCACATGTATTCAGGCTGTCCAGCAGCCGCAAACCATGCAGCTGCGTTGACAGAAACTAAATCCCTGAGCATGCCCGAATACTCCGAGGACATCTGAGCATGCTTGGAAAAACCCGAGCAACGAGTATATTTGCTCATCACTACTAGCCAGTCTCCAGACCTTAATCCCATAGAAAACTTATGGAAGGCATTTAAAGCTCCGAGTTGCCAAGCGACAGCCTCAAAATCTTAATCATTTAGAGATGATCTGCAAAGAGGAGTGGACCAAAATTCCTCCTGACTTGTGCGCAAACCTCATCATCAACTACAAAAAATATCTGACTGTTGTGCTTGCCAACAAGGGTTTTGCAGCCAAGCATTAAGTCTTGTTTGCCAGAGGGATCAAATACTTATTTCTCACTGCAAAATGCAAATAAATTGATATAATTTATACAATGTGACTTTCTGGATTTTATTTTTGATATTCTATCTCTCAATGTTAAAATTAACCTACCCTTAAAATTTTAATTTTAGACTGTTCATGTCTTTGTCAGTGGGCAAACTTACAAAATCAGCAAGGGATCAAATACTTATTTCCCACACTGTATATCTGAAGGAATCTATAGTTTCAATTAGGTCTGAGACACAGAGTGAGTCTTTCAGCAGATTATCATTTACGATCCAACATCTGAAGCCTTGGTGGAGTCCGGTATAGTCAGATTACAGTATACAGGAGCATAATCTGACCATATTGCAGGTCCTATCTGAGACGTACATAGCCATATAAGCAAGTGATGGCTAATTTATGGATATACAGATACATACATGGATACAAACAGCTATGTGTATTGTGTACAGGAGAATAATACGTATAATCCTTTATGTCTGGATGTAGTATCCTCCATATATCGACCAGTTGGAGAGACCAGAGCACGTTGACCAAAGCTTTTTTTTTTGTGATTTAGGTTGGTAACTCCGGCCCAGGGATGCGTCTAAAGATGGATCCAAGACAAAATAAAGTCACCTCCAATGATGATAAGGTCCTCCGCAAAATTTTTACATTTGTTTAAGTATTGACGGCATGTCTTAATTTGGTCACAACTAGGGAGATAGATGGAGATCAAATACACACCTCCCCTCCGTGTCAGGCAGTGTTTCTAAAATAGTATGCGGCAGTGATGTGTGTCGGCCTATACTCTGCACCTTATACAGTGGCATGTAAAAGTTTGGGCACCCCTGGTCAAAATTACTGTTATTGTGAACAGTTAAGCATGTTGAAGATTAAATCATCTCTAAAAGGCCTAAAGTTTAAGATGGCACATTTTCTTTGTATTTTTGTTAAAATATATCTATATTTTTTTCATCTTTACATTTTAAAAATTACAAAAAGGAAAATGGGCTCATGCAAAAGTTTAGGCATCCTGCATGGTTAGTACCTAGTACCCCCTTTTAAAACTATTATAGCTTGCAAACGCTTTTTGTAGCCATACAAGGGTCTTTCAATTCTTGTTTGAGGGATTTTTTCCATTCTTCCTTGAAAAATTCTTGCAGTTCTGTGTGATTCCTGGGTTGTCTTAAATGCACTGCTATTTTGAGGTCTAGCGACAGATTTTCAGTGATGTTCAGATCAGGGGACTGTGAGGGCCATTGTAAAACCTTCATCTTGCGCCTTTTGAAGTAGTCTATTGTGGATTTTGACATGTGTTTAGGATCATCATCCATTTGTAGAAGCTATGCTCTTTTCAAATTCAGCTTTTTTACATATTTGCATCAAGAATTTGTTGAAATTTCATTGAATCCATTGTTCCCTCTACATGTGAAATATTCCCCATCCCATTGGCTTTAAGACAACTCCAAAACATGATTGATCCACTCCCATGCTTAATGGTTGGCGAGATGTTCTTTTTCTGAAATACTGTGTCCTTTTCTCTCCACACATACCTTTGATCATTGTGGCCAAAGAGTTCAATTTTAACTTCATCGGTCCACAGGACTTGTTTCCACAATGAATGTTTAGATGTTTTTTTGCATACTTTGACTTTGACGGTGAGACTGCAGGAGAGATTTCTTCTGATGACTCTCATGAAGGTTGTATTTGTGCAGGTATCTCTGAACAGTAGAACAATGTGCCAGAACTCCAGAGCCTGCTAAAACTTTCTGAAGGTCTCTTGCAGTCAAGCAGTGGTTATGATTTTCCTTTCTAGCAATACTAAGAGCAGGTCTCACTGAAATTTTGCTTCATCTTCCAGACCTTATCTTGACCTCCACTGTTCCTGTAAACTGACATTTCTTAATTACATTTTGAACTTAGGAAAGGGCAACTTGAAAACGCTGTGCTATCTGCTTACAGCCTTCTCCTGCTTTGCTGGCCTCCACCATTTTCATTTTCAGACTGCTAGGCAGATGCTCAGAAGAACCCATGGCTGCTGTTTTTTTGGCACAAGGTTAGAGAAGGCTGAGTTTTTATAAAGCTGGGAAATTTGTTTTACCTGGCCTTTCCTAACGGTGATAGTGAACAAGCCATAACTCTAACGGGCTAAGTGAGGTCTGAAACATTGGTCAAAGTTATCTCTGAGCATACACAACTCCAAGGGTGCCCAAACATTTGCATAAGCCCAATTTCCTTTTGGTAATTTTTAAAATGTAAAAAAATGAGAAAATATATATATATATACAGGTCCTTCTCAAAAAATTAGCATATAGTGTTAAATTTCATTATTTACCATAATGTAATGATTACAATTAAACTTTCATATATTATAGATTCATTATCCACCAACTGAAATTTGTCAGGTCTTTTATTGTTTTAATACTGATGATTTTGGCATACAACTCCTGATAACCCAAAAAACCTGTCTCAATAAATTAGCATATCAAGAAAAGGTTCTCTAAACGACCTATTACCCTAATCTTCTGAATCAACTAATTAACTCTAAACACATGCAAAAGATACCTGAGGCTTTTAAAAACTCCCTGCCTGGTTCATTACTCAAAACCCCCATCATGGGTAAGATTAGCGACCTGACAGATGTCAAGAAGGCCATCATTGACACCCTCAAGCAAGAGGGTAAGACCCAGAAAGAAATTTCTCAACAAATAGGCTGTTCCCAGAGTGCTGTATCAAGGCACCTCAATGGTAAGTCTGTTGGAAGGAAACAATGTGGCAGAAAACGCTGTACAACGAGAAGAGGTGACCGGACCCTGAGGAAGATTGTGGAGAAGGACCGATTCCAGACCTTGGGGAACCTGAGGAAGCAGTGGACTGAGTCTGGTGTGGAAACATCCAGAGCCACCGTGCACAGGCATGTGCAGGAAATGGGCTACAGGTGCCACATTCCCCAGGTAAAGCCACTTTTGAACCATAAACAGCAGCAGAAGCGCCTGACCTGGGCTACAGAGAAGCAGCACTGGACTGTTGCTAAGTGGTCCCAAGTACTTTTTTCTGATGAAAGCAAATTTTGCATGTCATTCGGAAATCAAGGTGCCAGAGTCTGGAGGAAGACTGGGGAGAAGGAAATGCCAAAATGCCTGAAGTCCAGTGTCAAGTACCCACAGTCAGTGATGGTGTGGGGTGCCATGTCAGCTGCTGGTGTTGGTCCACTGTGTTTCATCAAGGGCAGGGTCAATGCAGCTAGCTATCAGGAGATTTTGGAGCACTTCATGCTTCCATCGGCTGAAATGCTTTATGGAGATGAAGATTTCATTTTTCAGCACGACCTGGCACCTGCTCACAGTGCCAAAACCACTGGTAAATGGTTTACTGACCATGGTATTACTGTGCTCAATTGGCCTGCCAACTCTCCTGACCTGAACCCCATAGAGAATCTGTGGGATATTGTGAAGAGAAAGTTGAGAGACGCAAGACCCAACACTCTGGATGAGCTTAAGGCCGCTATTGAAGCATCCTGGGCCTCCATAACATCTCAGCAGTGTCACAGGCTGATTGCCTCCATGCCACGCCGCATTGAAGCAGTCATTTCTGCCAAAGGATTCCCGACCAAGTATTGAGTGCATAACTGAACATTATTATTTGATGGTTTTTTTGTTTGTTATTAAAAAACACTTTTATTTGATTGGACGGGTGAAATATGCTAATTTATTGAGACAGGTTTTTTGGGTTATCAGGAGTTGTATGCCAAAATCATCAGTATTAAAACAATAAAAGACCTGACAAATTTCAGTTGGTGGATAATGAATCTATAATATATGAAAGTTTAATTGTAATCATTACATTATGGTAAATAATGAAATTTAACACTATATGCTAATTTTTTGAGAAGGACCTGTATATTTTTCCTAAAATACAAAGGAAATGTGTCCTCTTTATCTTTAGGCCTTTTGGAGATGATTTCATCTTCAACTTGCTTAACTGTTCACAATAACAGTAATTTTGACCAGGGGTGCCCAAACTTTTACATGCCACTGTACCTCGAAACAGCATCTGTGGCTCCAAGATGAATAATATCTGTTAGTAACTGAGGTATATGATCGCCCCTAAAGTGCGTCTCCTGAAGAGAGAGAAAATGTACGTGTTGTTTATGTATCTGATAAAACACTTGAGCTCTATTCTCTGGAACATTAAGTCCTCTGACATTCAATGAGCAAGTTTTTAGCCATGCCATATTATATGGAAAAAAAGAGCAAGGCGGAAGAATGGATGTTAGATAGTAACGTCTACCTCTCAGCATCAATGAGGTATAGATTATGAATATATCGAACATTAGGAAACTGCAAAACAATGCAATTCCCTAACTGGGGGTTGTCTTTACAGGCGCAAGTCAAAACTTTCAGTCTTAGGGATCCTACTAATGGGAACCATGGAACATATAGCGAGTAAAGTGATACAGCCGTTTATTACAGTAATATCATGTGAGCTCAACTTATGTCGTTCTAAGATCTTATATGAACTGAGATTTTCTATATAGTGGGAGAGAGGAACATAAAACTATATAGCTATAACTAATAATAAGCTTAAAGAAATAAGTAATCATCTGCAAACTGTCTCTCTCATCAAGGAAGACAAGATTCATCTCGGGAGCTCATATGATTGTCAGGTTCCTTTCCCATGTGGGTGCATCACCATCAAGTTCCTGATCCATTCAACATCTTCGGCGATGTTCTGGAACTCTCTGTGGCAATGGTGAAGCAGGTGGCCAGTCAGATACGGGTGCTTTTCACAAAATTAGAATGTCATTACCAACAGAGTGATCTATTTCAAGTGTTTATTTCTGTTAACCCCTTAAGCCCCGAGGGTGGTTTGCACGTTAATGACCGGGCCAATTTTTACAATTCTGACCACTGTCTCTTTATGAGGTTATAACTCTAAAACGCTTCAACGGATCTTGGCGATTCTGACAATGTTTTCTCGTGACATATTGTACTTCATGATAGTGGTAAAATTTATTCGATGTAACTTGCGTTCATTTGTGAAAAAAATGGAAATTTGGTGAAAATTTTGAAAATTTCGCAATTTTCCAACTTTTAATTTTTATGCCCTTAAATCACAGAGATATGTCACGCAAAATACTTAATAAGTAACATTTCCCACATGTCTTCTTTACATAAGCACAATTTTGGAACCAAAATTTTTTTTTGTTAGGGAGTTATAAGGGTTAAAAGTTGACCAGCAATTTCTCATTTTTACAACACCATTTATTTTTAGGGACCACATCTCATTTGAAGTCATTTTGAGGGGTCTATATGATAGAAAATAACCAAGTGTGACACCATTCTAAAAACTGCACCCCTCAAGGTGCTCAAAACCACATTCAAGAAGTTTATTAACCCTTCAGGTGTTTCACAGGAATTTTTGGAATGTTTAAATAAAAATGAACATTTACATTTTTTTCACACAAAATTTATTTCAGCTCCAATTTGTTTTATTTTACCAAGGGTAACAGCAGAAAATGGACCCCAAAAGTTGTTGTACAATTTGTCCTGAGTACGCTGATACCCCATATGTGGGGGTAAACCACTGTTTGGGCGCATGGCAGAGCTCGGAAGGAAAGGAGCGCCATTTTACTTTTCAATGCAAAATTGACTGGAATTGAGATGGGACGCCATGTTGCGTTTGGAGAGCCCCTCATGTGCCTAAACATTGAAACCCCCCACAAGTGACACCATTTTGGAAAGTAGATCCCTTAAGGAACTTATCTAGATGTGTGGTGAGCACTTTGACCCAACAAGTGCTTCACAGAAGTTTATAATGCAGAGCCGTAAAAATAAAAAATCATATTTTTTCACAAAAATGATCTTTTCGCCCCCCAATTTTTTATTTTCCCAAGGGTAAGAGAAGAAATTAGACCACAAAAGTTGTTGTGCAATTTGTCCTGAGTACGACGATACCCCATGTGTGGGGGTAAACCACTGTTTGGGCGCATAGCAGAGCTCGGAAGGGAAGGAGCGCCATTTTACTTTTCAATGCAAAATTGACTGGAATTAAGATGGGACGCCATGTTGCGTTTGGAGAGCCCCTGATGTGCCTAAACATTAAACCCCCCACAAGTGACACCATTTTGGAAAGTAGACCCCTTAAGGAACTTATCTAGATGTGTTTTGAGAGCTTTGAACCCCCAAGTGTTTCACTACAGTTTATAACGCAGAGCCGTGAATATAAAAAATCCTTTTTTTTTCCCACAAAAATGATTTTTAGCCCCCCAAATTTTTATTTTCCC
Organism: Ranitomeya variabilis; assembly: GCF_051348905.1. Classification (NCBI taxonomy): domain Eukaryota; kingdom Metazoa; phylum Chordata; class Amphibia; order Anura; family Dendrobatidae; genus Ranitomeya; species Ranitomeya variabilis. Next base: position 702,048,630 of record NC_135235.1, on the reverse strand, counting down.
AAGGGTAACAAGAGAACTTCGACCCCAAAAGTTGTCCAATTTGTCCCGAGTATGCTGATACCCCATATGTTGGGGTAAACCCCTGTTTGGGCTCACGGGAGAGCACGGAAGGAAAGGAGCACTGTTTTACTTTTTCAATGCAGAATTGGCTGGAATTGAGATCGGACGCCATGTCACGTTTGGAGAGCCCCTGATGTGCCTAAACAGTGGAAACTCCCCAATTCTACCTGAAACCCTAATCCAAACACACCCCTAACCCTAATCCCAACGGTAACCCTAACCACACCCCTAACCCTGACACACCCCTAACTCTAATCCCAACCCTAATCCTAACCGTAAATGTAATCCAAACCCTAACTTTAGCCCCAACCCTAACCCTAACTTTAACCCCAACCCTAATTTTAGCTCCAACCCCAGCCCCAACCCTAGCCCTAACCCTAGCCCTAACCCTAGCTCTAACCCTAACCCTAGCCCTAACCCTAGCCGTAATGGGAAAATGGAAATAAATACATTTTTTTAATTTTTTTATTTTTCGCTAACTAAGGGGATGATGAAGGGGGGTTTGATTTACTTTTATAGCGGGTATTTTAGTGGATCTTTATGATTGGCAGCCGTCACACACAAAGACGCTTTTTATTGCAAAAAATATTTTTTGCGTTGCCACATTTTGAGAGCTATCATTTTTCCATATTTTGGTCCACAGAGTCATGTGAGGTCTTGTTTTTTGCGGGACGAGTTGACGTTTTTATTGGTAATATTTTTGGACACGTGACAGTTTTTGATCACTTTTTATTACGATTTTTGTGAGGCAGAATGACCAAAAACCAGCTATTCATGAATTTCTTTTGGGGGAGGCGTTTATACCGTTCCACGTTAGGTAAAATTGATAAAGCAGTTTTATTCTTCGGGTCAGTACGATTACAGCGATACCTCATTTATATATTTTTTATGTTTTGGCGCTTTTATACGATAAAAGCTATTTTATAGAAAAAATAATTATTTTGGCATCGCTTTATTCTGAGGACTATAACTTTTTTATTTTGCTTATGATGCTGTATGGTGGCTCGTTTTTTACGGGACAAGATGTCGTTTTCAGCAGTACCATGGTTATTCATATCCGTCTTTTTGATCGCGTGTTATTCCACTTTTTGCTCGGCGGTATGATAATAAAGCGTTGTTTTTTGGCTTGTTTTTTTTTTTTTCCTTACGGTGTTCACTGAAGGGGTTAACTAGTGGGACAGTTTTATAGGTTGGGTCATTACGGACGCGGCGATACTAAATATGTGTACTTTTATTTTTTTTTTTGTTTTTTTTAGATAAAGAAATTTATTTATGGGAATAATAGTTTTTTTTTTCTTTATTTAGGAATTTTTTTTTTTTTTTTTACACATGTGGAATTTATTTTTTTTTACTTTGTCCCAGGGGGGGACATCTCAGATTGCCGATCTGACAGTTTGCACAGCACTCTGTCAGATCGGCGATCTTACTTTCATCGGAGCTGGCTGCTCTGCAGCCTGCTCCGGACCCAGAAGTACTCCCTGCAGGACCTGATGCAGCCCCGCGGCCATTTTGGATCCGGGGACTGCAGGGAGGAGACGCTCGGTACAAGGTGAGTACATAGCCTTGTACCGATCATCTCAGGGAAGCACGCAGGGAGCCCCCTCCCTGCGCGATGCTTCCCTGTACCGCCGGTACACCGCAATCATGTTTGATCGCGGTGTGCCGGGGGTTAATGTGCTGGGGGCGGTCCGTGACCACTCCTGGCACATAGTGCCGGATGTCAGCTGTGATAGTCAGCTGACGATCGGCTGCGCTCCCCCCGTGAGCGCGGCCGATCGGCTATGACGTACTATCACGTCACTGGGAATTAAGTCCCAGGTCACCTTGACGGGATAGTACGTCATATGGGATTAAGGGGTTAATGTTGATGATTGGCTTACAACCAATGAAAACCCAAAAGTCATTATCTCAGTAAATTAGAATAATTAACAAAAAAAGCTTCCTAAGCATTTGAAAAGGTCCCTAAAGGCCCCGTCTCACATAGCGAGATCGCTAGCGAGATCGCTGCTGAGTCACAAGTTTTGTGACGCAACAGCGACCTCAGTAGCGATCTCGCTATGTGTGACACGTACCAGCGATCAGGCCCCTGCTGCGAGATCGCTGGTCGTGTCGGAATGGCCTGGACCTTTTTTTGGTCGCTGAGGTCCCGCTGACATCGCTGAATCGGTGTGTGTGACACCGATCCAGCGATGTCTTCACTGGTAACCAGGGTAAACATCGGGTTACTAAGCGCAGGGCCGCGCTTAGTAACCCGATGTTTACCCTGGTTACCAGCGTAAATGTAAAAAAAAACCAAACACTACATACTCACCATCTGATGTCCGTCAGGTCCCTTGCCGGCTGCTTCCTGCTCTGACTGAGATCCGGCCGTACAGTGAGAGCAGAGTGCAGCGGTGACGTCACCGCTGCGCTCTGCTCTCACTGTACGGCGGCTCAGTCAGAACAGGAAGCAGACGGCAAGGGACCTGACGGACACCGAAAGGCGAGTATGTACTGTTTGTTTTTTTTGGTAACCAGGGTAAACATCGGGTTACTAAGCGCGGCCCTGCGCTTAGTAACCCGATGTTTACCCTGGTTACCCGGGTGCTGCAGGGGGACTTCGGCATCGTTGAAGACAGTTTCAACGATGCCGAAGTCGTTCCCCTGATCGTTGGTCGCTGGAGAGAGCTGTCTGTGTGACAGCTCCCCAGCGACCACACAGCGACTTACCAACGATCACGGCCAGGTCGTATCGCTGGTCGTGATCGTTGGTAAATCGCTATGTGAGACGGGGCCTTTAGTCTGTTTCAGTAGCTCCACAATCATGAGGGAGACTGCTGACTTGACAGATTTCCAGAAAGCAGTCATTGACACACTCCACAATGAGGTTAAGCCACAAAAGGTCATGGCTAAAGAAGCTGGCTGTTCACAGAGTGCTGTATCCAAGCATATTAATGGAAAATGTGGTAGAAATAGGTGAACAAGCAACCAGGATAACCACAGCCTTGAAAGGATTGTTAAGAAAAGGCCATTCAAAAACACACAGACGTATCCAGGACATGGGCTACAAGTGTCACATTCCTTGTGTCAAGCCACTCATGACCAATAGACAATGCGAGAAGCGTCTTACCTGGGCCAAGGAGAAAAAGAACCGGACTGTTGCTCAGTAGTGTTGAGCGATACCTTCCGATATCGGAAAGTATCGGTATCGGAAAGTATCGGCCGATACCGTCAAAGTATCGGATCTAATCCGATACCGATACCCGATCCCAATGCAAGTCAATGGGACGAAAATATCGGAATTAAAATAAACCCTTTCTTTCCTTGTAGGTTAATTCTACATGAAGGAAAACAACTAAGAATAATGTAGGATGTATTGGGGGAGGTGGCGGAGACATTAAAGGCACAGAGGTTTAGCCCAAACAAATAGAATAGCAGGTTTTTTTGGTTTTTTTTATGACGTTCGGCGTTAGAAAGATTTTGACTATTTTTTTTTTTTATTTTGTCAGATATTGATGTTTCACTACTTCCACGTCCTTCACCTTCTTTTTTACTTCTCCCACACTTTCTTCTTCATTATCCTCATCATCAGCTTCTTTGACATCAACTATCTTCACCTTATTCATCTTATTCTACCTCTAATTTTTTTTTTTTACATTGTTCATATTCTTTTTATTTAACTATTATCTTTTTCATATTCAACTTCTTCATCATATTCTTATTTGTGACAGGCATTCCCGTAGTTGTTATCTATAAAAGTTTGAAGATTACACCTTCCGTTCTGCTTGTCACAAAAGAGTTACATTTGTCCGCGTTCAGTTTGGCCTGCAGCATCAGGCTTTATCCAGGGGCACCACGAGGAGGAACGGACTCACCCCCATACACTGCTTAGTCTTCTTCTGCTTATAATTTAGATAATATCTTTTGCTCTGATATTTAGTCTTATGCTTAATGTTCTTCTGCTCTTTGTTCTGCAGCCTCTTGTTCTTCTGCTTCTCGGTCTCCCATGTCGTCGTCGGCTCCAGGGTCGTCGTCTCCGGGGTCGTCGTCATCGGGGTCGTCGTCATCGGGGTCGTCTTCAGGGTCATCGTTTCCAGGGTCGTCGTCATCTCGGTGGTTGTCGTCTCTGGTGTCGTCATCATCTTAGGGGTGGTCTTCCGGGTCATCGTCTTTAGGGTCTTGAACTTGGAAATGTAGCAGAAGGTACAAGAAGGCTGAGAAAATGCCGAGAAACAGCTGATGGAACTGGAACTCGGATGGCTACCCGAAGGTCCAAGAGCCAATGGAACTACCGTGGACCAGCTGACATTACTGGAACCCGGTTACTAAGCAGGAGGTACCCGTGCCTGAAAGCACTACCAAGGACCACCTGACGTTGGTGGAACTCGGATACCCAGAGGGAGGCACCTAAGCCAAAGGCTCTGCCCGGAACCAGCTGACGGTACTGGAACCAGGATGGGGAGCAGAAGGTACAAGAGAAAAAGACACTGCCGAGAACCAGCTGACGGTACTGGAACCCGGATGGGTAGCCGAAGGTCCAAGAGCCAATGGTACTACCGAGGACCAGCTGACGTTACTGGAACCCGGTTACTAAGCAGGAGGTACCCGTGCCTGAAAGCACTACCAAGGACCACCTGACGTTGGTGGAACTCGGATACCCAGAGGGAGGCACCTAAGCCAAAGGCTCTGCCCGGAACCAGCTGACGGTACTGGAACCAGGATGGGGACCTATTCAAGCTTGTCTTCCTAGAGCCCCAACTGGCGGTGTTAGAGCCCAGGGTCAGCAGAAGGAGGAGCAGGGGGAGGGGAGTGTAGGCCGAAGCCTGCACTGGCGGCAGCTTTGGGTCTGTTGTGCCTGCGTGGCGGTCGCAGGACACGTTGCCGGCTACACAGCAGGGGAACAGCTGGCGGTGCTGAACCCCACTGACACATTGGCGAGGTGTTTGGCTCTGTGCAGCCAGCACTTCCGGACAGCAACTAGCGGTGTTGGAGCCCGGGCTCTGCCGGTGGAGCAGAGTGTAGGCCGAAGCCTAATTGAACCGATTTCAAAGGTAACCTTTAACCCCCCCTCAGGGGTTACAAACTAGAAGAGCCACAGCTTATGCAGCAGTAGTGCCGCACAAGTCAAAGGTTGCTCTTTTAATTTTTCTCCTTGCACACGCCGAATGAAACACGTATAACATTTAGCCCTTTATACAGTCAAACTGTGTTGGAGGCGAGAGTTCCCTTCGTAATGAGATGCAGCACAGCTGACAAAAATGCCACCTTGGTGCTTGGCGCGGCCTCCTGAGCATCGTTATTTGCTGCACAGGAGTCTGCGCTGTCGTGTTATCCCTTGGCCTTGCGCTGTTAGCGCTGCCCGTCCTCTGACAACATTTGATGTCGGCCGGTGCGGTTCGCGATGACCATGAATCCCAGCCCCGCAGTGTCTTAACATTGTTAAAACACTGCGGGGCTGGGATTCATGGCCTGGCGCAGTACATATGTTCGCCTCTCGCTTGGGTTCTTACACCTGCTTCAGACTATGCGGCGTCAGCTGATCCCTTATCGCATGCCACGGCCATGAAGCCGCACAGTCCGAAGAAGGCGGAAGGAGATGAGGTATAGGCGAAGAAATGCACCGTTCATGCCCGTCAATCACACCCTCGCAGTCCAAATAAATAAGACACCGAGGGGCGTTGTGTGGGTCAGGGCGGCCGCAGAGGCGCAGGCAGCCAAACACTGATGCCAGAAGACGGGCAGCGCTACCAAGGGGGTTGCAGCGTGTCATTACAAAGGAAAGTCACACCACCGGGACGGTTAAATGGTCACACAGAGGACACATTTCAGACGTGTTTTCAGTTCCACATGTGCGAGGAGAATACGTTTATGAGCCACCTTGCACACATGCAGCATTACCGCTGTACGAGGTGGCTGTAAAACGTACAAACGCCTGGGGGAGGGGGGACAGGTTCCCTTCAATTTCAGTTCTTGTGTCTGCGTGGCTTTTGCAGGACACAATGCCGGCTACACAGCAGGGGAACAGCTGGCGGTGCTGGACCCCACTGACACATTGGCTGGTGTTTTTCTCTGTGCAGCTAGCAGTACCGGGCCCCAACTGGCGGTGTTAGAGCCCAGGGTCAGCAGGAGGAGGAGATGGAGCAGAGTGTAGGCCGAAGCCTGCACTGGCGGCAGCTTTGAGTCTGTTGTGCCTGCGTGGCTGTTGCAGGACACGTTGCCGGCTGCACAGCAGGGGAACAGCTGGCGGTGCTGAACCCCACTGACACATTGGCTGGTGTTTTTCTCTGTGCAGCTAGCAGTACCGGGCCCCAACTGGCGGTGTTGGAGCCCGGGCTCTGCAGGGGGAGCAGAATGTAGGCCGAAGCCTAATTGAACCAATTTCAAAGGTAACCTTTAACCCCCCCTCAGGTGTTACAAAGTAGAAGAGCCACAGCTTATGCAGCAGTAATGCTGCACAAGTCAAAGGTTGCTCTTTTAATTTTGCTCCTTGCACACGCTGAAAGGAACACGTATAACATTTAGGCCCTTACACAGTCAAACTGATTTTGAGGCGTGAGTTCCCTTCGTAAAGAGACGCAGTACAGCTGGCAAAAATGCCACCTTGGTGCTTGGCGCGGCCTCCTGAGCATCGTTATTTGTTGCACAGGAGTCTGCGCTGTCGTGTTATCCCTTGGCCTTGCGCTGTTAGCGCTGCCCATCTTCTGGCATCATGTAATGTCGGCCGGTGCGGTTCGCGATGACCATGAATCCCAGCCCCGCAGTGTCTTAACATTGTTAAAACACTGCGGGGCTGGGATTCAGGGCCTGGCGCAGCACATATGTTCGCCTCTCACACTCGGGTCCTTACACCCGCTTCAGACTGTGCGGCGTCATCTGATCCCTTATCGCATGCCACGGCCATGAAGCCGCACAGTCCGAAGAAGGCGGAAGGAGATGAGGGACAGGCGAAGAAATGCACCGTTCATGCCCATCAATCACACCCTCGCAGTCCAAATAAATAAGACACCGAGGGGCGTTGTGTGGGGCAAGGCGGCCGCAGAGGCGCAGGCAGCCAAACAATGATGCCAGAAGACGGGCAGCGCTACCAAGGAGCTTGTTGCGTGTCAATACAAAGGAAAATCACACATGAGGGACGTTTTAATGGTCGCAGAGGACTCATTTTAGACGTGTTCAGTTCAACATGGGCAAGGAGAATAAGTTTCTGAGCCACCTTGCACACATGCAGCATTACTGTCGTACAAGGTGGCTGTAAAACGTGGAAACACCTGGGGGAGGGGGGACAGGTTTCCTTCAATTCCAGTTCTTGTGTCTGCGTGGCTGTTGCAGGACACGTTGCTGGCTGCACAGCAGGGGAACAGCTGGCGGTGCTGAACCCCACTGACACATTGGCTGGTGTTTTTCTCTGTGCAGCTAGCACATCTGGGCCCCAACTGGCGGTGTTAGAGCCCAGGGTCAGCAGGAGGAGGAGAGGGAGCAGAGTGTAGGCCGAAGCCTGCACTGGAGCAAGTTGAAAGGGAAACTTTAACCCCCCCCCAGGCGTTTGTAGCTGAAAGAGCCATCGTGTACAGCACTAATGCTGGAAAAGGTAAACTTAGCTCTTTTAATTATGGTCCTTGCACATGCTGAACCCAACACTTATGAAAAGTGTCCCCTCCTACCGTGATACCGTCCGGTAGGTGGAACTTTCCTTTGTGATGTGACGCAGCACAGCCGTCATTCTTACCTCCTTGGCGCCGTGCGCCGCCTCCTCAGCGTTGTTTGAATCAGTCCCGGAGCCTGCGCTGTTAGGTTAGCCCTTGGCCATGCACACATCCCGTCTTCTGACATCATTTGGTGTCAGGCTGGCTGCGCCTGTGCGGCCGCGCTGGCCGAGATCCCGCCTCGTACTGTCTTCTGATTTAATCCCACTGGGGGCCTGAGATCCGTGGCCATGCGCAGTGCATATCCTCGCCTCTCACTCCCCTCCCTACGGCTTCTTCAGACTGTGCGGTGTCACGGCCGTGGCATGCTATTAGGGACCAGCTGACACCGCACAGTTTGAAGAAGCCGTAGGGAGATGAGTGAGAGGTGGAGGTTCAGATATGCACTGCGCATGTCCATGGATCTCAGGCCCCCAGTGGGATGAAATCAGAAGACAGTACGACACCAAATGATGTCAGAAGACGGGCAGCGCAAAATGTGTGCATGGCCAAGGGCTAACCTAACAGCGCAGGCTCCGGGACTGATTCAAACAACGCTGAGGAGGCGGCGCATGGCGCCAAGGGGGTAAGAATGACGGCTGTGCTGCGTCACATCACAAAGGAAAGTTCCACCTACCGGACGGTATCACGGTAGGAGGGGACACTTTTCATAAGTGTTAGGTTCAGCATGTGCAAGGAGCACCACGAAAAGAGGCACTTTTTCCCTTTGCATCTGTGATGCTGTAAGAATCAGGCTGCACTCAGATGTCATCCGAGTGCAGTCCAATTTGAGAGAGTAGATTCTAACGGGGAAAACGGAGAGTGGACCCACTGGACCGTGACGACGAACCCCTCTCGGACGAGCTGACCAGGTGGACCGCCCCCTATACAGGGAGTGTTAGGGGCAGGCCCGTGAGGGACTATCGCCACGGAAGCTGGAGGGTCGACAGAGATCAGAAAGGTAAACTGCAGGAACACAGGGACCGAAGGAAACAGCGGAGGAAACAGAGGGAATGGCAAGGAACTACTGAGACGAGGGAGAAGGTGGGAATGCTACAGAGACACGGAGGCTGATGAGAAAATATGGAGACACAGAGGCTGACGGGAGCAAGGAAATGGTATAGGAGCCGGGCAGGTACTGAAGAGAAACAGGAACTGAAGGAACAAGGCAGGAACACAGGAAAAACAGGCAGGTACTGCAGAGAGAGGAGGAGTCCCAAGGTCAGAGAGCTAGGAACGCACAGAGACCACAGGTGACCAGAAGCACTTGTAAACACAAATGATCATCAGGCACAGAGGAGCAGCAGGAAGCAGCTTATATACCAGCGTGGGAGCTACTTCCGGGTTACAGTCCTCCAGTATGACGGAGAGGACAGGAAGGAGCGCCAACAGAGGAATCAGATGTGCGCACGCGCAGAGCTGAATGCGCCGCGCGCGCGCACCCGGCGAGCTGCAGAGGCCGGGGGCGAGCGCTGCATGACAGTACCCCCGTCTTTACGCCCCTCCTTTTTAAGACTAGAAAGAAACCGGGACAAAATACGAGGGGCCTGAATGTTCTCACGAGGCTCCCAGGACCTCTCCTCAGGACCAAAACCTTTCCAGTCAACCAAAAACAAAGTTCTCCCTCTAAGTTTTTTCATGGCTAAAATGTCCCTAACCTCAAAGACATCATCCTCGGAAACAGGCGAAGGAGAACAAGGGTTAGAAGAATGAAACTGATTAAAAACTACGGGTTTAAGGAGAGACACATGAAAAGAATTAGAAATACGCAGAGAGGCAGGCAACTTAAGTTTGTAAGAAACGTCATTAATACGAGACAAAACTTCGAATGGACCGATATAGCGAGGGCCCAGCTTATGTGAAGGAATTTTGAGACGGATAAATTTAGAAGAAACCCAAACCTTGTCCCCAGGATGGAATATAGGAGAATCGAGACGTCTTTTGTCCGCATGTCTCTTCATTCTGACTTGAGCCAACTCAAGGGCAGACTTGGTCTCCTGCCAGACCCTGGAGAACTCTCTAGACAGAAGATCAGCCGCTGGTACAGTAGAGACAGGAGGAACCGGAAGAGGAAGACCAGGATGTTGACCGTAGACGATAAAAAATGGAGATTTGTTAGTAGCCTCGCTGGAATGGTTATTGTAAGAAAACTCAGCCCATGGCAGCAAGTCAGACCAATCATTCTGATGGGAATTGGAAAAATGACGGAGATAAGTTACTAAGGTCTGATTAGTACGTTCCACCTGGCCATTGGACTGCGGATGGTAGGCCGAAGAAAAGTCAAGCGAAATGTTCATAGATTTGCAGAGGGATTTCCAGAAGCGGGCGGTGAATTGAACACCTCGGTCAGAAACAATATGCAAAGGAAGACCATGAAGACGAAAAATATGGTGAACAAAAATCTTTGCCAATTCGGGATCAGAAGGCAAACCAGGTAGTGCAATGAAATGAGCCATCTTCGAGAAACGATCCATGACCACGAAGATGACGGTACAACCAGATGAAAAAGGCAGGTCAGTGATGAAGTCCATCGATAAATGTTGCCACGGAGTGGAGGGTACCGGTAAAGGATGCAAAAGCCCAGAAGGTAGTTGCCTGGGAATTTTATTCTTGGCATAGGAAGGACAAGAGGCGACAAAACTTTGGACGTCCTTGGACAACGTAGGCCACCAGTAATAGCGAGAGATCAGACGGAGGGTTTTTTTGAGACCAACATGTCCAGCTAATTTGGAGGCATGACCCCAAAGTAAGACACGTTCTCGGTTCTTTTCAGCAACTAAGGTCTTACCCGGAGGCAACGAGGAAAGAGAGAGTGGAGCAACTGTGATGACTCTTGCAGGATCGATGATGTGCGCTGGTTCTTCTTCCATATCTACCGCTTGGAATGACCTAGACAGAGCATCGGCTCTGGAGTTTTTATCTCCTGGCCGGAAACGAAGTTCGAAGTCAAACCTGGCGAAAAACAAGGCCCACCTGGCCTGCCGAGGATTTAGTCTTTGTGCTGAGCGAATATATGCCAGATTCTTGTGATCTGTGTAAATTACAAAACGATGTAAAGCCCCCTCCAAGAGGTACCGCCACTCCTCTAATGCCAACCTGATTGCCAAAAGTTCTTTATCACCGATAGAATAATTCTTTTCAGAGGAGGAGAAGATCTTAGAGAAAAAACCACAGGGCACAAGACGACCAGAAGAGGATTTCTGCGAGAGCACAGCTCCAGCTCCAATTGCAGAAGCATCTACTTCAAGGATGAAGGGTTTATTGGCCACAGGACGATGAAGAATAGGAGCGGAGGCGAAGGCCTGCTTGATGGACCGGAAAGCCTCTTCGGCCTCAGATGACCACAGATGAGGATTGGCACCCTTCCGAATCATGGAGGAGATTGGAGCAGAAAGAGAGGAAAAGTGAGGGATAAACTGCCGATAGTAGTTAGCAAATCCGAGAGATCACTGAATTGCTTTCACTCCAAGAGGACGTGGCCAGTTGAGCACGGCAGAAACTTTTCCTGGATCCATACACAAACCAGCGTCGGAAATGATGAAACCCAAGAAGGGAAGAGATGACTGTTCGAAGACACATTTTTCCAGTTTTGCGTACAGCCGATTCTCTCTCAAACGCAGAAGTACTTGCCGTACATCTCTTCTGTGAGTAGACAGATCTGGAGAGAACACAAGGATATCGTCCAAGTACACTACAACACAGGTGTAAAGTAGATCCCGAAAAACATCATTTACAAACTCCTGGAAGACTGCGGGTGCGTTGCATAAACCGAATGGCATAACCAAATATTCATAATGACCATCTCTGGTATTAAACGCAGTCTTCCACTCGTCACCGAAACGGATACGGACCAAATTATAAGCTCCTCTGAGATCCAATTTGGTAAAGATTCGTGCTCCACGTAGACGATCAAAGAGTTCTGGTATGAGAGGAAGTGGGTACTTGTTCTTGATCGTGATAGTGTTGAGACCCCGATAGTCTATACATGGGCGAAGAGAACCGTCCTTCTTCTTAACGAAGAAGAACCCAGCTCCTGCAGGTGAGGAAGACTTTCGAATGAAGCCTCTGGCCAGATTCTCTTGGATATATTCGGACATGGCTTGAGTTTCGGTAGGAGACAATGGGTAAATACGTCCTCGAGGTGGAGTAGAACCAGGAACAAGGTCTATGGGGCAGTCATAAGAGCGGTGCGGTGGCAAGATCTCCGCCTCCTTCTTGTTAAAGACATCCGAGAAGGCGCAATAGGCTGGAGGAATTCCCATGGATTCCGAAGCAGAGCGAAAGGAGGACGCAGGCTTGACAGGAAGCAGGCACCTGTTCAGACAAGACTGTCCCCACCGCAGAACATCTCCAGTGCGCCAGTCCAGAGTGGGTTCGTGATCTCTCAGCCAAGGAAGACCCAAAAGGAAAGAATGAGACAATGAAGGTAAAACATAGAAGGCCAGTTTCTCACGATGAAGAGCTCCTATCTGAAGTTCAACTTCCTCCGTAACCAAGTTGACTGTCTCCCGCAAAGGCTGACCATCGACGGAAGCTATTTGTCTAGGAGTCTCCAAGGGTCTAACAGGTATCCCAAGCCTGTTAACAACCTCGAGCTGAACAAAGTTCCCAGCCGCTCCTGAATCAACATAAGCCTCCAGAGAAAAGTGACGGGAACCTAAATGTAGAATAACGGACAAAACCAGAGGTGGAGAGGAGTCGTAACCACCTAGGAAGGCCTCTCTTACCTGTCCTAGACGGAGGCGTTTCCCGACCTCTGAGGACAGGCGCGTAAGAGATGAGAGGCACTGCCGCAGTAAAAACAGAGACCTTGTGCAAGTCTCTCCTTGCGGCGTTGCTCAGAAGACTTAAAGCGATCGACCTGCATGGGTTCAGGAGAAGATGAAGAAACAACCGGGGCTGTTTGAGAAAAAGAAGTCCCTAGAGCAATAGTGGACTGGCGAAGAGGTCTCATTTCTCTGGCAAGTTCGCGAGTGCGCTCCTGAAAGCGCAGATCAATGCGTATGGCCAAGGAGATAAGATCATCCAAAGAGGTGGGAGTGTCCCACCCTGCCAGCTCATCCTTAATCCGTGAAGACAAACCACGCCAAAATGCTCCAACCAAAGCCTCATTATTCCACCCAAGGTCTAAAGACAGAGTCCGGAAACGGATGGCGTACTGAGCTACAGAGAGAGTAGCCTGGCTAAGGTTAAAGAGGGACTCTGTGGTAGAGACCAGACGTCCAGGTTCATCAAAAACCTTGCGGAAGGTATCCAGGAACGAATTGAGTTGGGAGACCAAAGGATCATTACGCTCCCAGAGGGGATTAACCCACGCCAAAGCCTCACCCTCTAAATGGGATACTATAAAAACAACCTTAGCTCGATCGGTGGGATAAAGTAACGGAGACAATTCAAAATGCAACTGGCATTGATTAAGAAAGCCGCTGCACGCTTTAGGATCCCCACCATACCGAGGAGGTCTAGCAAGTCGGGGCGAGGGTTGTGGCGCAGAGACAGGAGTGGAGACAGAGGCCACACTCTGGAGGGCGAGAAGCCGATCATTAATAGAGGCCAAAAAATTCGAAATATGGGACTGAGTGTCCCGTTGTAGACCTAGCTCCAGCTGAAGGGCAACCAACTGCGGAGCAATACCAGGATCAGAAGGCTGTAAAGCCGCTAGGCGAGACTCCATATTTTTTAAAAACGACATGATCCTAGTCTGGTTTTCACGCAAAAAGAGTAAGTCTTTTCGAGTAGCGGAAACTCCAGCGGGGTCCATGGCCTGATGATACTGTGATACTGTAAGAATCAGGCTGCACTCAGATGTCATCCGAGTGCAGTCCAATTTGAGAGAGTAGATTCTAACGGGGAAAACGGAGAGTGGACCCACTGGACCGTGACGACGAACCCCTCTCGGACGAGCTGACCAGGTGGACCGCCCCCTATACAGGGAGTGTTAGGGGCAGGCCCGTGAGGGACTATCGCCACGGAAGCTGGAGGGTCGACAGAGATCAGAAAAGTAAACTGCAGGAACACAGGGACCGAAGGAAACAGCGGAGGAAACAGAGGGAATGGCAAGGAACTACTGAGACGAGGGAGAAGGTGGGAATGCTACAGAGACACGGAGGCTGATGAGAAAATATGGAGACACAGAGGCTGACGGGAGCAAGGAAATGGTATAGGAGCTGGGCAGGTACTGAAGAGAAACAGGAACTGAAGGAACAAGGCAGGAACACAGGAAAAACAGGCAGGTACTGCAGAGAGAGGAGGAGTCCCAAGGTCAGAGAGCTAGGAACGCACAGAGACCACAGGTGACCAGAAGCACTTGTAAACACAAATGATCATCAGGCACAGAGGAGCAGCAGGAAGCAGCTTATATACCAGCGTGGGAGCTACTTCCGGGTTACAGTCCTCCAGGATGACGGAGAGGACAGGAAGGAGCGCCAACAGAGGAATCAGATGTGCGCACGCGCAGAGCTGAATGCGCCGCGCGCGCGCACCCGGCGAGCTGCAGAGGCCGGGGGCGAGCGCTGCATGACAGCATCATTACTGCTGCACAAGGTGGCTCCTTCAGTAACAAACGCCTGGGGGGGGGGACAGGTTCCCTTAAATTTAACTTGTTGTGCCTGCGTGGCGGTCGCAGTACACGTTGCCGTATACACAGCAGGGGAACAGCTGACGTTACTGAACCCCACTAACACATTGGCGAGGTGTTTGGCTCTGTGCGGACAGCACTTCTGGACGGCAACTAGCGGTGTTGGAGCCCAGGGACAGGTGGAGGAGGTAGGAGGGATTGCCACACACACAGCAGGGGAACAGCTGACGTTACTGAACCCCAATAACAGAGGAGGGACTGTTGACTGTGCGTACAGCACTACCAGGCAACAACTAGCGGTGTTGGAGCCCAGGGACAGGTGGAGGAGGTGGAGGAGGTAGGAGGAGGTAGGAGGGATTGCCACACACACAGCAGGGGAACAGCTGACATTACTGAACCCCAATAACAGAGGAGGGACTGTTGACTGTGCGTACAGCACTACCAGGCAACAACTAGCGGTGTTGGAGCCCAGGGACAGGTGGAGGAGGTGGAGGAGGTAGGAGGAGGTAGGAGGGATTGCCACACACACAGCAGGGGAACAGCTGACGTTACTGAACCCCAATAACAGAGGAGGGACTGTTGACTGTGCGTACAGCACTACCAGGCAACAACTAGCGGTGTTAGAGCCCAGGGACAGGTGGAGGAGGTGGAGGAGGTAGGAGGAGGTAGGAGGGATTGCCACACACACAGCAGGGGAACAGCTGACGTTACTGAACCCCAATAACAGAGGAGGGACTGGTGACTGTGCGTACAGCACTACCAGGCAACAACTAGCGGTGTTGGAGCCCAGGGACAGGTGGAGGAGGTGGAGGAGGTAGGAGGAGGTAGGAGGGATTGCCACACACACAGCAGGGGAACAGCTGACGTTACTGAACCCCAATAACAGAGGAGGGACTGTTGACTGTGCGTACAGCACTACCAGGCAACAACTAGCGGTGTTGGAGCCCAGGGACAGGTGGAGGAGGAGGAGGTGGAGGAGGTAGGAGGGATTGCCACACACACAGCAGGGGAACAGCTGACGTTACTGAACCCCAATAACAGAGGAGGGACTGTTGACTGTGCGTACAGCACTACCAGGCAACAACTAGCGGTGTTGGAGCCCAGGGACAGGTGGAGGAGGAGGAGGTGGAGGAGGTAGGAGGGATTGCCACACACACAGCAGGGGAACAGCTGACGTTACTGAACCCCAATAACAGAGGAGGGACTGTTGACTGTGCGTACAGCACTGCCAGGCAACAACTAGCGGTGTTGGAGCCCAGGGACAGGTGGAGGAGGTGGAGGAGGTAGGAGGAGGTAGGAGGGATTGCCACACACACAGCAGGGGAACAGCTGACGTTACTGAATCCCAATAACAGAGGAGGGACTGTTGACTGTGCGTACAGCACTACCAGGCAACAACTAGCGGTGTTGGAGCCCAGGGACAGGTGGAGGAGGTAGGAGGAGGTAGGAGGGATTGCCACACACACAGCAGGGGAACAGCTGACGTTACTGAACCCCAATAACAGAGGAGGGACTGTTGACTGTGCGTACAGCACTACCAGGCAACAACTAGCGGTGTTGGAGCCCAGGGACAGGTGGAGGAGGTGGAGGAGGTAGGAGGGATTGCCACACACACAGCAGGGGAACAGCTGATGTTACTGAACCCCAATAACAGAGGAGGGACTGTTGACTGTGCGTACAGCACTACCAGGCAACAACTAGCGGTGTTGGAGCCCAGGGACAGGTGGAGGAGGAGGAGGTAGGAGGGATTGCCACACACACAGCAGGGGAACAGCTGACGTTACTGAACCCCAATAACAGAGGAGGGACTGTTGACTGTGCGTACAGCACTACCAGGCAACAACTAGCGGTGTTGGAGCCCAGGGACAGGAGGAGAAGCAGAGGAACACAATGTAGGCCGAAGCCTGATTGGAGAAAGTCGAATGGGAACCTTTAACCCCCCCCCAAGGCATTTGTAGCTGAAAGAGCCAGCTTGTGCAGCAAAAAAGATGCAAAAGGAAAAGGTGGCTCTTTTCATGATGCTCCTTGCAAACACAGAACTAAACACTTATAAAATGTGTCCCCTGATACCGTGTGACCGTCCCGGAGGTGGGACTTTCCTTCGTAATATGACGCAGCACAGCCGTCATTCCTACCTCCTTGGCGCCGTTCCCCGGCTCCTCAGCGTTGTTTGATTCCGTCCCGGAGCCTGCGCTGTTATGTTATCCCTTGGCCAGGCACACTTAGCGCTGCCCATCTTCTGACATCATTTGGTGTCAGGCTGGCTGCGCCTGTGCGGCCGCGCTGGCCGAGAGCCCGCCTCGCAGTGTCGTCTAATGTAATCCCACCGCGGGCCTGGGATCCGTGGCCATGCGCAGTGCATATCCTCGCCTCTCACTCCCCTCCCTACGGCTTCTTAAGACTGTGCGGTGTCACGGCCGTGGCATGCTATTAGGGACCAGCTGACACCGCACAGTCTGAAGAAGCCGTAGGGAGATGAGTGAGAGGTGGAGGTTCAGATATGCACTGCGCATGTCCATGGATCTCAGGCCCCCAGTGGGATGAAATCAGAAGACACTGCGAGGCGGGCTCTCGGCCAGCGCGGCCGCACAGGCGCAGCCAGCCTGACACCAAATGATGTCAGAAGACGGGCAGCGCTAAGTGTGCCTGGCCAAGGGATAACATAACAGCGCAGGCTCCGGGACGGAATCAAACAACGCTGAGGAGCCGGGGCACGGCGCCAAGGGGGTAGGAATGACGGCTGTGCTGCGTCATATTACGAAGGAAAGTCCCACCTCCGGGACGGTTTTACGGTATCAGTGGACACATTTTATAAGTGTTAAGTTCTGCGTGTGCAAGGAGCTAAACAAAAATAGCTACCTTTTCCTTGTGCAGCATTACTGCTGCACAAGGTGGCTCTTTCAGTAACAAACGCCTTGGGGGGGGGGGGGGACAGGTTCCCTTACATTTCAGTTGTTGTGTCAGCGTGGCGGTCGCAGGACACATTGCCGGCTACACAGCTGGGGATCAGCTGACGTTACTGAAACCCAATAACACTGGGTCGTATGTTTTGACTGTGCAGACGGCACTTCTGAGCCTCAACTGGCGGTGTTGGAGCCCAGGAATTTAAGTTCGGGTGGTAGAAAGATGAACACAACAGGAGACCTGGATACTGTAGACAGTCACCTAATTATTTAATCAGGAAGAGGAGTGGCAAATTCCTGAGAGATCCAGGCCTTGTTCATTTTCAGGAAAGTAAGCCGGTCAACGTTATCGGAGGATAGTCGCATGCGACGGTCAGTTAGTACACCACCTGCAGCACTAAAGACACGTTCCGATAATACACTGGCCGCAGGGCAAGACAGCACCTCCAATGCATACTGGCTTAGCTCTGGCCATGTATCCAGCTTTGAGACCCAAAACTTGAAAGGGGAAGAGCCGTCTGGGAGTACAGCAAGAGGGCAAGACATGTAGTCTGTCACCATCTGACGGAACCGTTGCCTCCTGCTGACTGGAGCCGTCTGTGATGGTGTAGACTTTTGTGGCGGGCACAGAAAACTGTGCCACAGTTGGGCCATACTGGTCTTGCCTTGGGCAGAGGCACTGCTTCTGCTCCCTCTTTGTGCAGAGCCTCCACCACTGCCTGGACGCATGAGCTGCTTTGGAATGCACTAGCAGCACTTCTCTCACTTGGAATGGAGAAGATGATGGAATTCACCAGTGTGTCTTGGTACTCCCGCATTTTTTGCTCCCGGTTCAACGGTGTGATGAGGCTTTCTACGTTGTCCCGGTAGCGAGGATCGAGGAGGGTGAACACCCAATAATCAGACATGTTGAGAATGTGGGCGATGCGGCGGTCGTTTCTCAGGCACTGCAGCATGTAATCCACCATGTGCTGCAGACTGCCAACTGCCCAAGAAACGCTGTCCCCTGCTGGAGGCGTGATCTCTGCCCGCTCGTCATCACCCCACCCTCGCTGTACACACTGACTACTGGACAATTGTGTAACTCCCTCCTCTGGACGGATGTCTTCCTCCTCCATTGACTCCTCCTCATCCTCCTCACAAACTGTCCCCTGCCTACGCGTTTGTGAGGAACCACATGGCGCTGACTGTCCAGAAGATGATGGAAATGCTGAATCCTCATCCTCCACCTCTTCCACAACATCATCCCTTAGCGCTTGCAGTGATTTTTCAAGCAGGCAGATAAGGGGGACAGTCATGCTGACTAGTGCATCATCTGCACTCGCCATCCGCGTGGAATAATCAAAGGGACGCAAAACCTGGCAGACGTCATTCATAGTGGCCCACTCTGTGGTTGTGAAGTCTGTACGGCGCTGAGTGCGACTTCTTTGCGCCTGAAGCAGCTGGTACTCCATTACAGCTTGCTGCTGCTCACACAACCGCTCCAACATATGTAACGTGGAATTCCACCTGGTAGGTAGGTCACATATGATGCGATGTTCCGGCAGGCGGTGTCGGCGCTGCAGAGCCGCAATGCACGCTTTTGCCGTGCTGGAACGCCGCAAGTGAGCACACTCTAGGCGGACCTTGTGCAGCAGTGCATCAAGATCCGGATAGTCCCTCAGAAAACTCTGCACGACCAAATTGAGCACATGTGCCAGACATGGGATGTGAGTGAGGTTGCCGAGGCCCAGAGCTGCCACCAGATTTCGGCCATTATCACACACTACCATGCCTGGCTGGAGATTCGCTGGCACAAACCACACATCGCTCTCCTGCTTGATGGCATTCCAGAGCTCCTGCGCTTTGTGGCTTCGATTCCCCAAAGAAATTAATTTCAAGATGGCCTGTTGACGTTTGGCCACGGCTGTGCTCATGTCGGTCGTAACAGGTACACGTTCATCACGGGCCCATGTGGAGGTGGACTGTGACGGCTCCTGCAGCGATGATTCTGAGGAACTGGTGTAGGAGGAGGAGTCAATGCGTACAGAATGGATTCCTGCAATCCTTGGAGTGGGCAGGACACGTCCTGCGCCACTCGCACGGTCTGTACCCGGCTCAACGACATTAACCCAATGGGCAGTGAGGGAAAGGTATCGCCCCTGTCCATGGTGACTGGTCCACGCATCGGTGGTGAGGTGGACCTTGCTACTGACGGCATTCAGTAGCGCGTGTTTTATGTGTCCCTCCACATGCTTGTGCAGGGCAGGGACGGCTTGCCTGCTGAAGTAAAAGCGGCTGGGCACATTGTACTGTGGGACTGCCAATGACATCAAGTCACGGAAGCTGTCAGTCTCCACCAGCCTGAATGACAGCATTTCCAGTGACAGAAGTTTGGCAATGCCTGCAGTCAGAGCCTGTGCTCGTGGGTGGTTTGACGAGAAAGGCCGCCTTTTCTCCCATGCCTGTACTACCGATGGCTGTAGACTGGGCTGGGAGTGTGTGGATGACTGGGAAAGTGGTGCTGCGGGTGGAATTACAGCAGGTCTCTGGACAACAGGGCCAGAGGTTCTTCCACGGCGATCCTGGGAGGAAGCCGAACCAGCTGCGTGTGAGCTGGAGGAAGAGGCAACACGAGCTGAAGAGGTGGTAGCTGCCGCTGTTGGTTGGCCTAGCTCTTCAGTGTGTCTTTCTAACAACGCCGCGTGCCTGGTCCGCACATGTTTCCACATGTTGGAGGTATTGAGGCTGCTGACATTTCGACCTCTTTTGACTTTGTGATGACACACCTTGCATTTGACATAGCAAATGTCATCTGCAACTGTGTCAAAAAAGGCCCAGGCACTGCAAGTCTTGGGAGCGCCCTTTTTGGCTTTTGGAAGAGACATGCTCCTAACGGGTGCCAAAGCGGAGGCTGCAGGATCCGCAGTCTTCCCCCTCCCTCTCCCTCTTTGGGCCGTACGGGGAATCTCTTCCTCAGAGCTGCTCCCACCACCTTCCTGTCCCTCACGCCAAGATGGGTCAAGGACCTCATCATCTACACTACCCTCTGCCCCCAACTGCTCCTCCTGGGTAGTCTCAGCAGCAGAGCACGCACCAGTAAGTGGCACCTGAGTGTCATCATCAGCGGATGCGGCCTGCGATGTGGTGACCGGAGGCACTGCCCCACCCGCCTCTTCAGACTCAGAGAGAAAAAGCTGTTGGGCATCACTTCACCCTGCCTCTTCTTCCATTTCTCCAATGCTGCTTGGCTGGCCCCCTGTTTCCAAGCCAAGAGATTCAGAGAACAGAAGTAGAGACGGCTCCTGTCCTGGGCTCTCTGTCTGCCTGGGCAATTTGGCAGGTGGTGAAGAGACAGATGGCTGCTCTCCAGTGCTCTGTGTCTGAGAGGATGTGGCACTAATTGAAGTTGATGCATTAGCTGCCATCCATCCGACAACAGCTTCAATTTGGTCTTCACGCAGCAGCGGTGTACGGCGCTCTGCGACAAAGCTGCGCATGAATGACTGTTCCCTTGTGAAAGTGGGTGCTGATGAGTCACCGGTGCCCGCAGTGGGCACAGAATCCCCACGTCCCCTCCCTGTTCCGCGCCCACGCCCACGCCCACGTGCCTTACTCACTGCCTTCTTCATCTTGGGTGACTGATAAAGATAAGCAGAAAAGTACTAACGGCTTTGTGTGCTTATTCCTGAACAACTCCTCCTAACAGGTATAAGAAACACTAATTTTCTAAAGTGTGGACTAGACTTTAATATGAGCTAATGTGGCCTACAGAAATGTAAAGTGGTGTCACTGGTGTGTTTGGTGAACTTTATTATTTATTTATTTTTTGGGGGCTGAACTGACAACAGAGAGAGCTGCAGTCACACGGAGACCGTGCAGACAGCCGTAAACGGCGCTGCAAGGCCCAAAAACCCTCCTCTACGTTATCCTATGTAGTGTTTTTCCACAAATTAGCTGGAGACGGGTGGAAAGACACTAATAGGAATTTTTTGAAAAAATGTGCAGCAGCCTGCACTACTTAAAACAAAATGAAAATTGATTTTGCGGTATGACGCAGTGAACAACCCTGAGCTGGAGACAACCAGGCTATGGCTGCTCACAGACTACAGGGCGAGCTGCAGTCACACGGAGACCGTGCAGACAGCCGTAAACGGCGCTGCAAGGCCCAAAAACCCTCCTCTACGTTATCCTATGTAGTGTTTTTCCACAAATTAGCTGGAGACGGGTGGAAAGACACTAATAGGATTTTTTGTTAAAAATTAGCAGCAGACTACACTACTTGGAAAAAAAAAAAAAAAAAAAACAGTATGAGGCAATGAACCACCCTCCCTGAACTGAATACAACCAGCTATGGATGGCCTATGTGGCTGCACTCAGACTAGAGAGTGGGCTGCACTCACACACACACACACACAGACCTTGCAGATCGCTGTGAAAACAGCGCTACAAGGCAAAAGCAAGGTGAATAGTAGGTGAACACAGCGGTTGCTAAATTAGCCTTTGGAAAGCACAAAGAAGCAAATCGCTATCTCTAAACTGGCCCTCAGTCAGCAAACAGCGTCCTGTCACTAACTGAATTCACAGCAGAGTGATCGCAAAATGGCGCCAGCGACTTTTAAACTGCATCATGACATCATTTCAGCAGCCAATCACAGCCATGCCAGTAGTTTCATGCCCTCCATGCTGAACAGGATGTGCCCACACTTGAAATCATTCTCATTGGCTGAATTTGTGCATTTTGAATCTGGGAACTTCCGATTCCGGTATCCGATACGCGGCAAGTATCGGAATCCCGGTATCGGAATTCCGATACCGCAAGTATCGGCCGATACCCGATACTTGCGGTATCGGAAAGCTCAACACTATTGCTCAGTAGTCCAAGGTGTTGTTTTCAGATGAAAGTACATTTTGCATTTCATTTGGGAATCAAGGTCCCAGAATCTGGAGGAAGAATGGAGAGGCCACAACCCAAGCTGCTTGAGGTCTAATGTGAAGTTTCCTCAATTAGTGACGGTTTGGGGAGTCATGTCATCTGCTGGTGTAGGTCCACTGTGTTTTATCAAGACCAAAATCAGCACAGCCATCTACCAGGAAATTTTAGAGAACTTCATGCTGCCCTCTGTTGACAAGCTTTTTGGAGATGGAAATTTAATTCTCCAGCAGGACTTGGCAGTAGAGATGGGCGAATCCAAATAGTAAAGTTTGGCGTCCATACCGAACAGCTACTGTTCGGGTTCGGCTGCCCAAACACCAGGTGTTTGTCACAATCTCATGTGCATGACAGTGTGGAAAACGACAGCATGAGCGCTCAGCTGTGATAGGAGGTATAAAGTTTACCTTCGGTCACTGGTGCCAGCTGATGGGACTACTGCTCCCACTATCCGACACCTGCATCCACTAATAACAGTGAGAGCAGGAGCGGCGGATGGGAGTATTCATCAGTCGCTCCTGCGCTGTAAATAAATTATTTTAATAAAACCCGGCGTGGGTTCCCCTGTATTTTTGATAACCAGCCAGGCAAAACTCACAGCTGGGGGCTGCAACCCTCAGCTATCAGCTTTAACAAGGCTGGTTATCAAGAATGGAGGGGTCCCCACGCTGTTTTTTTAAATTATTTAAAACTCTCACGGTGCTAGTGGAGATCTCACCGAGGTCATGGTAGTTCAGCCTGGCTGGGAACGGAGCCTCAGTGACCAGAGGTAACCTCAATGATGTCACTGCGCTTGCACTTCAGTCACCAGTGGTTCTCAGCTTGGATGGGCGAATCTTTACAACGTCCAGGTTGAAAACTGTTTATACTCCAGATATGGATTACGGCGTGGAACAGAATGACAGACAGGTATGGCATATTGTTATTTTTTTTATTTTTGGTTTATTACAGGAGATCGAGGGCTTCGGTGGAATTAAGTGTTAGGTGAGTAGAATGGTGTTTGTTATTTTTAAATAAAAATGGAAAACTGTGTTTTGTTCTATTTCTAATAGACTGAGTTCCAAATTATTATGCAAATTGGATTTAAGTGTCATAAAGATTTAATTGTTTTGTTTTTCAAATAAACTCGTGGATGGTATTGTGTTTCAGGGCTCAATGGATCACTGAAATCCATTTTAAACATATGTGATAATTAGTTTTCCAGGTGATTCTAATTAAAGGAAATGTAAGGACTTGGACTGTTCATCTGTTCCTGTCTGCTGTTGCCCTCAGTTCAGTTACTTTTGCCCTTACCTAAGATGGAGTCACTGGCCTCACGGGGGCTATCTTGCTTTCTGTCAGACTTTTCCTGTTCCTGTCTGTGGTGTATATAAGGGAGCTCTGTATATTACTCATTGCTTGAGTATCTTGTTCCTGACTTGTGATCAAGCTGGAAGAACTGCTATCCTGCTGGTTTCTTCGTTACTTTGGGATACCCCGTCAGTCTCAGGATCTACTTCTCTTCGTTGTAAGACTTGTTTCCCTGGATCTGCACTGCACTCATCTCTGCTGCTGGACTGCTCCCTGCTAGGAGGCCTGGTCTGGTCTCCAGGTCTCTGGACCTGACATACTTGGACTTCTACGGTCTGTACACGTGTTTACTGCCTATCCAGCTCTGTCTGCTACTAACCTGCTGTGTCATAGCTGTTTACCTGCATACCATCATAAATATTCTTGAACTCTTAACCTGTTGTCTCTCGGCTTCTTTTCTGACCCATGATACTGATCTCCACTGTACTTATCACTAAGTTTATTACAGGAAAACTACTTAAAAATGATGTTCCATATTATTATGCAGGCCACAGGTTTCAAGCAATATGGGAAATAAAAAGGATCTCTCTGCTGCTGAAAAGCATTAAATAGTGCAATGCCTTAGAAACATTAGATATTTCACGAAAACTTAAGGGTGATCATCATACTGTGAAGAGATTTGTGACAAAAAAGAGCACAGACAGAGTTCATGCAGATAAAGGCATAACGAGGAAGGTTTCTGCCAGACAAATTAATTGGATTAAGAGAGTAGCTGCCAAAATACCATTACAAAGCAGCAAACAGTTATTTGAAGCTGCTGGTGCCTCTGGAGTCCCTCAAACCTCAAGGTGTAGGATCCTTCAAAGGCTTGCTGTGGTGCATAAACCTACTATTCGGCCACCCCTAAACAGTGTTCACAAGCAGAAACTGTTGCTGTGGGCCCAGACATACATGAAGACTAATTTTCAAACAGTCTTGTGTACTGATGAGTGTCGAGCAACCCTGGATGGTCCAGATGGATGGAGTAGTGGATGGTTGGTGGATGGCCACCATGTCCCAACAAGGCTGCAACGTCAGCAAGGAGGTGGAGGAGTCATGTTTTGGGCCGGAATCATGGGGAAACAGCTGGTAGGGCCCTTTAAGGTTCCTGAAGGTGTGAAAATGACCTCTGGAAAGTATATTGAGTTTCTGACTGACAACTTTCTTCCATGGTATAAAAAGCAGAAATGTGCCTTCAGGAGCAAAATCATCTTCATGCTGACAATGCACCATCTCATGCTGCAAAGAAAACCTCTGAGTCATTGGCTGCTATGGGCATAAAAGGAGATAAACTCATGGTGTGGCCACCATCTTCCCCTGCCCTCAACCCTATAGAGAACCTTTGGAGTATCATCAAGCAAAAGATCTATGAGGGTGGGAGGCAGTTCACATCAAAACAGCAGCTCTGGGAGGCTATTCCAACTTCATGCAAAGAAATACAAGCAGAAACTCTCCAAAAACTCACAAGTTCAATGGATGCAAGAATTGTGAAGGTGATATCAAAGAAGGGGTCCTATGTTAACATGTAACTTGGCCTGTTAGGATGTTTTGGAGTTAAATAGCTTTTTTGTTCAGTGAATGTGACCTCCTAATGCTGCAAATTCCACAAATGAGAATTTTTAGTTCTTTGAAACATCAAATGTTTAGAAATTCTACTGTGCCTAATAATTTGGAACAGTGCATTTTGAGTTTTTATTCATTTTGGAGATTATACTGTTATCATTGGGGGGTTTCTTCAACAAAATTCGATATATAATCTAACGGGTGATGACTTTTATTAGATTGTCATTTGCATCGATCATTTAGGAAAATCCAAGAAAAATATAATTTACATAATAATTTGGAACATGGTGTATTTTGGCTGTGTGTTTATTTACAAAACAACTATAAGATTAGTAATGGATAGGTGACTTACAGATGCCTCTCCATTACAAATTATTATTTATTTATAGAGCACCATTGATTCCATGGTGCTGTACATGAGAAGGGGTTAGATACAAATTACAGATATCACAGTAAGCAAACTAACAATTACAGACTGATACAGAGGGGCGAGGACTCTGCCCTTGCGGGCTTACATTCTACAAATCCATGGGCTTGAT